>NC_057728.1:50151625-50188815 GCF_004010195.1 Chiloscyllium plagiosum
GATGAGGTGTTCTTCTTCCATGCGTCTGGTGGTGAGAGAGTGGCGGTGAAGGAGGCCCAGGACCTCCATGTCCTCGGCAGAGTGGGAGGGGGAGTTGAAATGTTGGGCCATGGGGCGGTGTGGTTGATTGGTGCGGGTGTCTCGGAGGTGTTCCCTAAAGCGCTCTGCTAGGAGGCGTCCAGTCTCCCCAATGTAGAGGAGACCGCTTCGGGAGCAACGGATACAATAAATGATATTAGTGGATTTGCAGGTAAAACTTTGATGGATGTGGAAAGCTCCTTTGGGGCCTTGGATGGAGGTGAGGGAGGAGGTGTGGGCGCAGGTTTTACAGTTCCTGCGGTGGCAGGGGAAAGTGCCAGGATGGGAGGGTGGGTCGTAGGGTGGGCATGGAGCTGTCCAGGTAGTCACGGAGGGAACGGTCTTTGCGGAAGGCGGAGAGGGGTGGGGAGGGAAATATATCCCTGGTGGTGGGGTCTGTTTGGAGGTGGCGGAAATGTCGGCGGATGATTTGGTTTATGCGAAGGTTGGTAGGGTGGAAGGTGAGCACCAGCTTTTGCCCGAAACGTCGATTTTGCCTGTCCTCAGATGCTGCCTGAATTGCTGTGCTCTTCCAGCACCACTAATCCAGAATCTGGTTTCCAGCATCTGCAGTCATTGTTTTTACCTAGCTGAAATAAATACCTGAGTGCAGAATGCACCCTGACATTTATTTTCAAGGACTCTCAGGGTCTGCTTGGAATTGGAGTTCTTAGCCTCCATCGCAAGGCATTGCAAAAGCAATTATTGGACATGAACCTTGCCTTTAAGAAGGCTCACCCTTAAGGAATCAATTCGCAGTATGTACGGTACACAACACTGGATTCTCCTGCCAGGTAGTCTGCTGTGGGTTTGCAAATTGTCTCACAGAAATCAGCTGTTTGCTTTGTAACTTACAATATGTGTTACTGTTTAAAATAAATTACACCATAGAGCTAATTGATCACTGATTGGCAATTGATTATTAGGCTCTTATCATTAATATGACCATACTCACCAGGCCCTCCCCAAACCAGGTAAGCTAATTGCAGAACAAGCTAAGGCATGAGGAATGGAGCTTTCAATTATTTCAAGCTTATGGAGAGTAGATGTTGATGAGCAGCCAATAGTGTGCTGGATTCATCAGGTCTAGAGGTAATAAATGCATCAATAAGGCTATCAGCAGCACATAAAATAAAGGAGGAGTAAGAGATGCATTCTTAGTGATGGCATAAAAATATGATTTGAAGGTCATAATGAAGTATGGGCCGGGTGCTGGCAGGTGGGACTAGATTGGGTTGGGATATCTGGTCGGCATGGACAGATTGGACCGAAGGGTCTGTTTCCGTGCTGTACATCTCTATAACTCTATTTCATCAAAGTAGCGAACAGACTGGTTTTGCCTCAGATTATTGTTTAAAATGTCAGCAGTCCTGGCTTGGTCAGCATTTATTGCTCATCCCTTGGTGCCCTTGAAAAGGTGGCAGTCAGCTGCCTTCTTGAACCACTGCAGTTCACGCGCTGATTGTGGATCCATAGTGGCCATTAGGGAGGGCAGTCTAGAACTTTGATCCAGCAACAGTCAAGGAACGGTGACATATTTTCAACTCGGGATGGTGATTGTCTTGAAGGATAACTTGCAGGTAATCGTGTCTCCAAGTAACTGCTGCCCTTCTCCTTAGAGGTGGAAGTAGGTGTGTCTTGGAAGGTGCTGTCTAAGGATCTTTGGTGAAGTTCTGCAGTGCATCTTGTATTTAGTACACACTGCTGCTACTGAGCGTCAGTGGTGGAGGGAGTAGATGCATGTGGATGTGATACCAATCAAATGGGCTGCTTTGTCCTGGATGGTGTCCAGCTTCTTGAGTGTTGTTGGGGCTGCACCCATCCAGGCAGGTAGGGAGTATTCCATCACACTCCTGACTTGTGTCTTGGTAGACAGGCTTTGGGGAGTCAGGAGGTGAGTTATGATGGAGGAAAGGTCATTGATGAAGCAGCTGAAGATAGTTGGGTGGGAGACACCATCCTGGGGTGCTCCTATAGAGATATTTTGAAGCTGAGATGATTGATGTCCAATCATCTTCCAATGTGCCAAGTATGACTCCATACAACGGAGAATCTTCCTCTAGGCTCCTATTGTCACTTGTATTGCTAAGTGTCCTTTATGTCATACACAATCAAATTTGGCACTGATGTCAAGGACGTCACTCTCATCTCTCCCTACTTCTAGAACTTGTCCATGTTTGAACCAAGGCTATAATGAGGTCAGGAGCTGAGTGACACTGGCAGAACCTAAACTGGGCATCACTGAGCAGGTTATTGCTGAGCAGGTGCTGCTTGATAGCACTGAGTTTCATTTATTTGTTTTTGATGATTGAGCAGGTGGTAACTGGCTGGGTTGGATTTGTCCTGTTTTTTTGTATATAGGATATAACTGGGCAATTTTCCACAATGTCGGGTAGATACCAGTGTTGTAATCGTACTGGAATAGCTTGGTTTGGGGAACAGCAAATTCTGGAATACAAGTCATCGGTACTATTGCTGGAATGGTGTCAGAACCCGTAGCCTTTGCAATATCCATTATCTCCAACCACTTCCTGATATCATATTGAGCAAACTGAATTGGCTGAAGACTAGCATTGGTGACCCTGGGAACTTCAGAAGGTGACGAGATGGATCATCCACCCGGCACTTCTGGCTGAATATTGTTGCGAAAGCTTCAACCTCATCTATTGCAACTTCACCTCAAGGAGATCAGAGGGCAGGTGGTCACTTCCCCAGGTTTCACTGCCATGATCTCGTCCAAAGACTTTGGTTTAAAGAGATCCCTAAAGACGGGGTGGTGTGTGGATAGCAGGAATTAGTTTATATTCATTCATGGGATGAGGGTGTCATTGGCCAAACCAGCATTTATTCCATTCTTCATTACCTAGAGGGCAGCTAAGAGTCAATCATGTTACTATGGGGGGTCTGGAGTTACATGTAGGACAGACCAGACCAGATAAGGGCAGGGCAGATTCCTCCTCTGAAGGACATTAGTGAACCAGATGAGATTTTGCAACAATCGACAACATTTGCACAGTCATCATTAGACTTGTAGTTCCAGGTTTTTATTGGATTCGAATTCCACCATCTGCTACGGCAGGATTCTAACTCCAGCGCTCAGAACATTACTTGGGCCTCTGGATTAACAGTCCAGCAATAATACTACTCGGCTATGGAATGTGAAAGGAGTTCTAGAGACCTGGCCCTCTGAGCTGAGTGAATAGCCACCAATGTTGGGATGAAAGGAGTAGGGCTCTGTGTTGATAGGGTGCTTTTGGTCTTAGTGCTACACTCCTTAAGATACATGCAACAGAGTAGGTGGCCTAATTGGTCTTTTCCTGTCTGGCCATTTTGCCCGGCCTCTTGCTCGTATTTTCCTGCATCTTCCAATTGCAGTGATGAAGTGACAGGTTCCGTTTCTCATTTTGACCAGCTTTGTTTGCACAATGTCACCGATGCTGATTTCTACAGATTGCAGCTCAAACTTCGATCTGCCAATCTGCAGCCCCTTTTATTACTTTGATGAAAGGTCTTCACTATGAAAGCTATCTTAATGAAAAGATATGATTCTGCAATAAAGGGGATAAAAAGAGAAGAAAACCAAGGAAAATGTGTGAATGTCATCTCTGATCTCTGCCTTTACATTTTTAAAATTAATTTATGGGATGTGAGCATTCACAAAGGCCAGTATTTATTTCACAAGCCTCCTGTTACAATCTCTTATAGACTGACAACTTCCAAAAAGAGATATGAATTTTCATGGAGCCATCATGATGTGACACAATGCGGTGTAGTGGTGGAGTCCTTACACTGAGATCAGAGTGCGCCTGGGTTCAAGCCCCACCTGCTCGAGGGGTGTGTAATAACACCTCTAAACAGGCTGATTAGAAAGTTGGGTGCAAGATTTCACATCTTAAGACTTTTTATTGTAACAGATACACTAAAACTCAACATTGCCTAAGCATGGAGAGAAAGCGAGGACTGCAGGTGCTGGAGATCAGTCAAAAGGTGTTGTCTAAGCATTACTTACAATCAACTTAATAGATTAAAATATTGTACAGAAAGTTATTCTCTATTCACTTCTTAACAGAATTGAAAACTCAACAACATATTGGAGAGTATATGCCATGAATAGGGGATTATTACCCACCCATCCCTGCCATGCTTTTCTTAAATCAACGCTTGTTTCGTTGCTCAGATTTTGTTGAAGTTTTCTAATACAGGCTGCTCCCAATTTGCGAACGTCTAACTAATGTTCATTTCCACTTCCGAGATGTGATTCCACACATGGGTGTAATTTTAAAGATCCTACGTAAGAACATTTCCTGCACTAACCAATAGCTGCTTTATATTGTCCTGCATTGCGTTCCCATTTGCAAACAAATCGCTTTGCAAACAGAGTCCAGAACGGAACACGACTGCAACCCAGGTGTAATGGGGTTCACCAGGTGGATCTCACAGAGTATCAGTTCCCTGACTGAGGCTGTTAACCTGGTCCAATCAGGGAGCCCTGGCTGACAGCTATAAACAGGATTGTCCACCCAGGTGTTTTCCTATCTTCCTAGTAGTGGAATTTGAATAAAGATTCGTGCACTTTGTGTCTTTCACTGTGTCTCACACCTGCACACACACACCATGGGTGCTGGGGATAAAATAAGCACTACCACACTTAGGTGGTAGTGTGGGGGAAGAAAAGAAAAAAAAATAAATAAACAGGAGTGTCCACCCAGGTGTTTTCCTATCTTCCTGGTGGTGGAATTTGAATAAAGATTCGTGCACTTTGTGTCTTTCACTGTGTCTCACACCTGCACACACACACCATGGGTGCTGGGGAAAAAAAAAATAAGCACGACTGCACTTAGGTGGTAGTGTGGGGGTTAAAATAAAAAAAAAATAAACAGGAGTGTCAGGAGTTCTGTTCACTCTGAGAGCTGGCTCCAAGGAGCCAGACCAGTGTCAAGTACTGTGCACGTGTAAGTAAAGGGTGACTTGGTAACGGAATATCGGCCTCTCTGGAGTTATTTCATCGGGACTACCTGGACTATTTTTGGTTTGAGAGTCCCTCGTATTGTTATTCATCCAAAGCAGTAAAGTTGTTAATTTGTACGAAGTTTTGGTTTGCTCTAACCAATTACTTTCTCCATTTGTAATTTCTTTCAGCAAACCAGGGTGACCAGAAACGTGATTAGAGAGACGAGTTAAAAGCAGAGGGGGTGAGGGGGGTTTAATATCAAAAACAGTAATTCTTCTGCATGCAAAAAAAAAGCCTCTTGATATTCCCTTGCCCTGCTGGGAAGGAATTTGTGAGTTACTTTGGAGATCAGTTTTTGGCGTTTCTCACACGATGTTGAAACGTTAATTAGTGACACCTCTCATGATTGAGTGATACAGAGGGTGCAGGCAGCAATAGACAAACTGCATTTGCCTACTCAAAGAATTTTGTTTCAGTTTTGATTTCAGTTCAAGATTTCTCTGTTTCGTGAAGGGCTGTTTTCCATAAACGTGACAGAGATGCTGAGGTTTGTGTGAGATTAATTTCAAAAAAGATCTGATTTGCATCTGGCTTGTTATCTGAGCTGACCTAATCCAGATGTGCTTGGTCTATCTGAAAACACTTCTGTTTGTAAACCATCCATGTAACAGACACAGCTGGAGTTGGAAACAGATGAAATGAAAAGCTTGAATCTAAAGTATTTATGACTAATATGTCCAGCTGGGATAAAGCTTGAAGTCATGTGAAAAACAAAACATGTTGTACAACAAATTTGCAGGTTGACTGGACAGAGCATGCATCACATCTGGGATTAGAACACAGCAGCAAAGATTATGCTTTGCCATACAACTGAAATTTCCGTTGATGTGGTCGTCCCTGAGGGAGTGCTCACAGACCACAAATTCAAAAGCAGCCCTGTTGCCCTCTCAAATATTAATAGAAAATCCCATTTCAGATAACAGTTCGAGTTCTCCCCAGTCATGCCAAATATTCATCCCTAAACCAGCAAAAATGGATGATTTAGTCATTTACATGTTGAAGTTAATGGGTGCTTGCTATGCCAAAATGGGATTCCAAATTTTTGACATTACCACAGTGCCAGTACTTTGACAGTATTTCATTGCTTACAACCTACTTGGAGATATGTGCTATTCAAATGCTTTGTTTTAATTCATTTAAGAGATAAGGCGTCACTAGTTGGGCCAGCATTTATTACCCATCCCTAATTGCCCTGGGAAAGATGGTGGTGAGCCGCCTTCTTGAACTGCTACAGACTTTAAGGTATAGTCAAACTCATTGTCCTGTTAGGGAGGGTGTGCCAGGATTTGGAGTCAGCAGCACTGAAGGAATGGTGATATAATTCCAAGTCAGGATGATGAGTAGTTTGGGGGGAGCGGTGTTTGAATTTGCAAGTGATGCTGTTCCCATATATCGGCTGCACTTGACCATCTAGATGGTAGAGGTCATGGGTACTGACTAAGGAGCCCTAGTGAATTGCTGCAGTGCATTTTGTAAATGGTACACACAGCTGCTACTGAGTGTTAATGGTAGAAGCAATGAAGATTTGTAGATGTGGTGCCAAACAAGTGATCCGCTTAGTCCTAGATGATGTTAAGCTTCTTGAGCGTTGTTGGAACTGCACCTATCCAGGCAGGTGGGGAGTATTCCATCACAGATCTGTGTTGTTCCTTGTGAATAATGACCAGCCTTTGGGGTGTCAGAACATGTTGCTGCAAGATTCCTAGCCTCTGACACATTGTTGTGACCACAGAATTTATATATCTAGTCCAGTTCAGCTTCAGGTCAATGTGAACCCCCAGGATGCTGATAGTTGGGAATTCAGTAATTGTAAATCCATTGAAATTCAAGAGGTGATGATTAGATTCTCTTTTTTTGGAGATGGTCATTACCTAGCACTTATGTGTGGCATGAATATTACTTGTCACTTGTTAGCACAAGTCTGGATGGTTTTCAGATCATTTTGCAAATGATCATGAGCTTCTTCAGTATCTGAGAAAGTGGAGGTGGTGCTGAACGTTAGGCAATCATCCATGAATACCCTTGATGTCAAGGGCAATCAATCTCACCTCACCTCTGGAATTCAGTGCTTTTGTCCATGTTTGAACCAAGATTGTAATGAGGTCAAGAACTCAGTGGTCCTGGTGGAATCCAAGCTGGGTGTTAGTGAGCAAATGACTTTGCAAGTGCCACTTGATAGCACTGTCAATGACACCTTACTTTACTGATGATCGAATGTAGGCCGATGGGATGATAACTGGCCAGATTGGATTTGTCCTGCTTTTTGTGCACAGGATGTACCATGGCAATTTTCCACATTGCACAATAGATGCCAGTTTTGTGTAGATCAAAGGGTTTCATGAAACTCCTCAGAGCAATAAAAGTGAAGATTGGCATCGGTCAACAGAGGGAATGATGGCTCATTGCTCTGTGAGAGTCTCTGTGGCCAGTAATCCCTCCTGGGATTGAGGGGAAAGACTGCCCTATGCCCCATGCCGAGTTGCTGTGAATCTGGGAAAGAAGCTATCCACTCCCCCAGAGTGACTGTTGACTGGGGTGGGACAGTTGGGGAGGGTGAACTATCCCCACGACACTCAAAAACACATCTCACTGCAAAGTTGGAAGGGCCATGAGTCAGAACCCATGGCGTGTGCTAACCCAGCCACCCTGTTTCATTATATACAACAATGTATACTGTGGTTACAAGATCACATTGAAGGCTAGGAATTTCATAGATAGGATCTCATCCCTTGATATACTGAACCTTGTCTTGGAACTACATGGTGGTATAATGAGAGTCACGTAAATTATGGTGATGCAGCTGATCACATGACTCTGACAGCAATAAGAGAGAAGAAATCAGAGACTCGAATAAATAGGTGAAGCAGAACACAATGTATTTTCTTTTCAACGACTCCCCTTGAGGGTAATTCTTTGATTCTTGGAAGCTATATTTTGTTTTGGGGGGCATTTTGTTGGTTTTCAGGTGCTTCTTTTCCATTCTCACTAACTCCTTTGTTACGTGATGTGATTACATTGTAATTGTATTTTCATTTTGTGGCGTTTGGAAATGCACAGAAGCCAAATTGGACAAATTCATCGTTAAACTCAATCAAAATCAACCCCATTAATCCCAAAGCCACAACACATGAATAAATCTATCATTTCCAAAATACCAGAGGATTTAAATCCATACGAACATTAGGTATTAATTGGTACAGGTTTATTTTTCAGAATTATTGATATGTATTTCTACACATAAAAAAGTCACCATAAACACACATTTAACAGATTGGTATGGTCACAGCTAATGCAGTTCCAGCGTATATTCGCAAAGCAGGAATATTTTACCTATGCAGTTTTATTTTTTAAGTTTTACTGAATCTCAGTGTAGAATCTACTAAAAGTCTCCCCCATAGAGTCACTCCTAAACACGTACAGCTTTAAGCTGCAGACATATGCATTACCTCGGTAATTTCATGTTTTTCTAGCTCCCAGTTACCTGAGTGCTCCTTTATTAATAAATTTGTTCTCTCTTCTTTACAACTTGGTTCTATTTTCCTCTCCCTTACAAAATCCCCCTCTCTCCCACATACCCCTTGTGACCTCCGTCTATGTCTTTCTCTCTCTCTCTCTTTCTCTCTCACTGACTCCTTTGCTGCCTGTCTCTAATATCAGTTCCCATGAAAACATCTTGTCTCTCAGAGCCCTTGCTCCCCACAATTCTCCTCCCCATACACTGCGGCCCTCTCCAGGCCTACCTACCTCTCACCCATTTTCAACCCCTTCCATTTTCACCCTGTGTCCTTGCAGCTATCCCACACCCCCACGCTTTCACACAGCTCCCTACCAGATCTCCATCTCCCTGAGAACCCTTGTGGTCCTCTTGTTTTCCCAATCCCTTTGCACACACCCGTCTCCCCCGGCCCTCTTCTGGACCCTGTGTCCTATCAGCCTGGCCCCCTTTTGTCTCCTCATTTCCCCTAACCTCTTTATGGGCCTTGCACTAACTGCTGCTGGACTTGACCCCAGTATTCCTCCACCAACTGCTCCAACCCCTGCCCCATCTCCCAGATCCTGGCTTCTAGCTTCTCCAATCGCTCTGTCACTGTTGGTGCACTGGCTGCTCTCGCCCTATGTTTGTTGCTGGTCGAATCAATGTAAACCTATCAACAATCTCACTCTTACTTCCATTACGGGAACTCCTTTTCTCTCTCTGGTTGCCCAGTCAGTGAATTTTCCCCGGGTGATTTCCCAGGGACTATCGGGATGGATTCTCCATCCAACGTCCCCCCATGAGTTTTGAATGTTGTGTAGAGTACTGTCTTAGACACTATGCTAGAGAGCTGTATTTGAGAATCTGCTGTGTGAAGATGTAAATAAGGAAATGTAACAGTGTATAAGGAGTCGAAGAGCTTGACATGAAGATAAGTAATAAGCAACCTCAGGGGCAAACACCTACAGACCAAGACAATCCGAACTGGTATCTCAACATGCAGGTAGGCACTATTGGCCTAAAACGTATCTGATATAAATACACAAAATAAAACATCTATCACCATTCCTTCACAGTAATGGATCAAAACCTTTGAGTTTCCCCATCATGCTCCCGTGGGCATTGGTTAGAGAAGGTGGCTCAGCATTACCTTCACAAGGTCAGTTAGGGCTGGACTGCAAATGCCCACATCCCTAGCTTGAACTAAAATAAAAATATGCCGCTCTCAAAAATGATGCAGAAATACATATTGCATATTTTCTCTGCATAGTACATGACCATGTATACACTGAAGAAGCAAAATTGTAAAGGAACTAAGTGCGTCTTCATCTGAATTAATCTTGCAGTTGAGCAGCAAGAAATATAATGTAGATAGTATAATCCCACTCATATTGTAAACTAAATTGATACTAGCTGCAAAGATGTATCTCTGACACGATCAGCTTAGCAGAGTCTAGACATGCTGGATAAGGAAGTAGGAATCGATATTCCACAGCTCCAATTGATTGCACATTCAGTGAGATATTGCTTACCCTGCAGGAATCTCTGATTTAATTATTTTCTTTGAGAAAAAAAATTGCTATCTATCGTTGAGCTGAGGAAGCAAGGAGATTTTAACAGGAGTTTATCAAAGGGTGTTACCATTCACTGGAGAGCAAAGGTAGAACGCCGATGGCAGTCCAGCTTATGAAAAGTCAATAAGGCTGGAGATGTCGATGGGAAATGGAGGTTTCATTCATTCTGAACTTTTTGCCTTCAGTTTGAAGTTGCAGGAAATTGAGGGACCAGCTCAGGATCCCAAGATCAAGCTGATCATCCCAATTAATTCTTCTTATCTGCGCATCGCTTACAACGTGATGCTGAAAGATTTGCTCTGAACTCCTACCGATTACAGGACTATTGATCAGGTGTCAAACAGTAATTAAGCACATGGTCCTGACATTCCAGTCAAGTTAACAGTGAGGCTGACAGTTTAATTATGCAGCAACCTCATGAAAGGGGCAGATTCCTTCCCAGCATCAATTCAGAAGTCCAAAGGCTGATGTGAAAAGTTCCACTGTTAGATTCACAAAACTGCATCTTGTTGGTTTGCATCACAGTTACAATCAATTGGCCGGCGTGCATTGGTATACTTATTCCACAGATGCAAAGCAGACTTCTTGCAGAAAATCGAATCTCGTCCCTTTCAGTCCAAATGCTGTCTTAACAGTACCATAGCCGTTAATTATTCTCAATCGACCTCTCTGGTACTGAAAACTAGGCATGATAAGTGTGGAGTCTCATTCCTCCAGTTTTATTGCAATTGATGATTTTAAAATGGCCAAATTCAAAATTAAATTTCCTTTCCTGTCTTTTTCCTTTCCTTTTCTACTTTTTTTTTAAAAGATGAGTACTTGAAATACAATGCAACAACTCTAGAGGGCATAGGTTTAGGGTGAGAGGCGAAAAATTTAAAAGGGATCTAAGGGGCAACTTTTTCACGCAGAGGGTAGAGTGTTTGTAAGGAATGAGTTGCCAGAGGAAGTGGTGGAGGCTGGTACAATTACAACATTTAAAAGGCATCTGGATGGAAGGCTTTAGAAGGATAGGGCTGGCTGCTGGCAAATGGGACTAGATTAGGTTTGGATATCTGGTCGGTATGGACGAGTTGGACTGAAGGGTCTGTTTCTGTGCTGTACTTTTCTATGACTCTATGATTTTATAAGTCACCAAGGCCCCTTTGACAGCAACTCCCAAACTCCTGAGCTCATCCACCCACAAGTGAAAGGTCAGCAGACTCGTTGGAATACCATTCCTTTGAAGTACCCTTCTGAACTACACATACTTTTGACTTCAAACTATAGCAGCCTTTTCTTCATTGTTGCTGGGTCAAAATCTTGACACTACATCTCTAAGAAAGGAGTCAGATACAATAGGAGCATTCAAGAGACTTTTAGATAAACACATGAATATGCAAGGCTGGAGGAATACAGACCAAGGGCAAACAGAAGGGATTAATTTAATTAGGCAAACATTTGTGGCACAACGTCATAAGCCTAAGGGCTTGTTCCAGTGCTGTACTGTTCTATGTTCTCAGAGCATGGTGGGTGTTGTTACATCAGACGAACTGTTGAAGTTCAAGAAGCCAACTTATTTTTTATATATACCTGGTATGTCCCCTGGCATGGATAAGTAATCTTTAACAAGTGCCTAAAAGTACTGTGGACACTCTGTTTGAAATGTTGCTTGAGGAATGTACAACTTACAGCTCACAACTGGTTCCTTTGTATTTGTTGGCCACTTTTAATGTTCATGGTATCATATGTCATTTAGCAAAATTAGGCCCATGTAATTGAAATACACAGGAAAATATTCCTGCCATTTACTCAGCTCTATATGGTTGCTGGCCTAATCAATTTTTACCCCGAGGAGGCTTCCCCTATCCGAAGTCATCAGGATTGGATATTTCATGCCCCAATGATAAGACCACAAGATGTGAGGCTAAAACCATAACCATGAATAGTCCCCTCCACCTCAGCCCTCAAAGCCTCAATGTTACTGAAGGTCAATGTGCTGAAGAGATATGAGGGCTCAGGTCCTCCGTATGAGCCCTATATCAAAATCCCAACATTTCCCAGAAAAGTCCACCCATCATTGTATTGCTGTTTGTGGCAACTTACCACTCTATAATTCTGTAACTTGTACTGTAGCAAATTGCTACAGAATTTCTGATCTTCCAAGAGTGTCTACATGTTATAGGTCTATTTCACTGTCTGGGAAAAATTTAGGGATATCTAATCATAGGCACACATAACATCATGAGTTTTCTGCACTCAGTTTCCTGCAACTGAATTGATCTGGTTTCATACTGGAACCCATGTATTTGGGAAATAGTTCTAATGGCAGATAAACAAATCTGTGCAAGTAGCCAAAGCTCAGCCATAGAGATGCATTTCAAGGAACACTTGTGAACCCACCCACTGAGCAAATAAGCAATCATTGACTACTTCCATTATACCTTATATGGGTTATAACTGGACTGGGGTGGAGAAAGTTACAAATCACACAACACCAGGTTATAGTTCAACAGGTTTATCTGTAAACACGAGCCTTCAGTGTGCTGCTCCTTCATCAGGTAGCTGTCATCAGCTATCAGATGAAGGAACAGCGCTATGAAAGCTAATGCTTCCAAATAAACCTGTTGGACTATAACCTGATGTATGATTTTTAACTTTCTCCACCCCAGTCCAACACCAGCATCTCAACATCATGGGTACCTTATGTTGGTGCATTGATTTGTAGGGGATTCTGCAACGTGATAAGAAGTGACAAGCACTGTTATCACTGTGTGTGTGTGTGAGTGTGTGTGTGAGTGTGAGTGTGAGTGAGAGAGAGAGAGAGAGAGAGAGAATAAGGGAGAGCTCTGAGGGAACAGCATGCCGCATTGTTTGGTTAATCATGGATCATTGATGGATGCAATTTCATACACTTTAACGCCAGAGGGAATTTTAAACAAGATCGAACATTGGGGAATTCTCCCTTGTTGAAAAGCTGAAATACACTGAGGTTTTGCATTATCCATAGAGCAGTGTAAACTTTCACTGAAAGAACGTTTCATTCTGAAACCCCGTGGCTTCTCCAGTACAGGGAAACATAACAGAAATGTGTTTTAACCCTGAATGGCTTGAGAACAACCTTCTATGCAGTTCCATTGTTTCCTTTCTGTTTGATCTATTGTCAGGAATGGGCAAGTTTTCAACCCCACTGAGGCTGAAGGTTGAAGGCTAGCCCTGGGTGAAGGTGTGAAATGAGGTAGAGGGGGGAAGTCAGTGGACCATTCCCTTCCTCCAGCCAATTGTATCACAGCCAGGGAGAAACTTCCAACAGCCTGCTCAAGGGCAGCAAGTAGTCAACCTAGTTTTTGTTTCCTTTATTCTTTTACATGAACATTCACCGGCAAAGTCATTATTTGTAGTCCATCCTATTGCTCCTGAACTGTGTGTCTTCCTCAGCCATTTCAGTCAACCACATTACTGTAGCTCTGGAGTCACATATAGATCAGCCCAGGAATGGACGGCAGATTCACTTCACTTAAAGTGAACCGGGTTTTCACAACAATCAATAATTGTTGTTATGGCCACCATTACAGAGAGTAGCTTCATATTGATTAAATTTCAATTCCACGAGCTGTTATGCTTTGAACCTAGATTGACATAACCTTGTCTGGGTCTCAGCATTATTCGTCTAGTGACACTATCACTTAGCCATTATCATTTGCCAGGCCATTTCAGAGGATAGATAGGAGTCAACCTAATTGCTGTGGGTCTGGAGTCCCATGTAGACCTGATCAGGTAAGGATTTCCCTCCCTAAAGGGCATGAGTGAACCAGATGGATATTTATGCCAATCGGTAATTTCCCAGTCATCACTGGTGAGGCTAGCTTTCAATTCCAGGCCTTCTTTTCACTCGATTAATTGAAGTTAAATTCCACCAGTTGCCACAATGGGAATTGAAGCTATGTCCTTGGAGTATTAGTTTGAGCTTCTGAATGTCTAGTCCGGTCCAGTCCAGTCCATTCAGCACCTCACCCAAAATATTTTATTAGAGACATCGTTGGAGTCTTCCCAGAAGGTGGGAATGCCTCCTGATGATCTTTTTTAGATTAGATTTTTTTTAGATTAGATTAGATTACATTACAGTGTGGAAACAGGCCTTTCGGCCCAACAAGTCCACACCGCCCCGCCGAAGCGCAACCCACCCATACCCTTACATTTACCCCTTACCTAACACAACGGGCAATTTAGCATGGCCAATTCACCTTACCTGCACATCTTTGCACTGTGGGAGGAAACCGGAGCACCCCCGGAGGAAACCCACGCAGACACGAGGAGAACGTGCAAACTCCACACAGTCAGTCGCCTGAGGCGGGAATTGAACCCGGGTCTCTGGCACTGTGAGGCAGCAGTGCTAACTACTGTGCCACCCCTTTATCCAGCTGATACCTGCCAGCAGCTGGATGAGGCTTCTTATCACCCCCGAACCAGAGTTGCTTATCACAGGTACCACCAAATACCATCCTGTGGGGTGATGTCCACCTTACAGGCATGACCATGTCAGCAGAGGCCACTGTTTGCACTAAATGAGCAGAAACATTTCCAGCGACCACCTCACGATAGAGATCCCTTCATAATTCCACCGTACAGAAGCAGTGCCAACATTCACCAACCGGGCTACCTGCCTTCCAAGGCCCTCTGCCCAGGCCTACCATATCAGGAACACACCCTGCCTCCTCCATTCTCAGACGTTTCCCCTGAATTGGCATCCACTGGGAGATTGCAGCAGGGGGAGAGCAGCCCACAACCAATGCATCCGATCTAAGCCCTGCAGCCCTGGCATATCCAGTTGTACATTGTGGTGGACACCTAGTCAGATCACTAGAGGAGAAAGAGGCTCCACTAATGTCTCCATTGAGGAGCCCAGTGCGAAAGACACAGCTGAAGTATTTCAAAGTATCTTTAGTGAGATAATTCTGGGGAGGTTGGACAGGTTATCTGAACAGGATCAGGACCAACATCATTGTTCTGAAGAAGGGTCACTGCTTTCTTTCCACAAATACTGCTGAGCTTTCCCAGCAATTTTGGTTTTTGATTCTTGCCTTGAGGTTTGTTGGTGTCATCAAGTCAGATTTAAACTAGATTGGCACAGGGCTGGATCCTGCCTGATACTACAGAGAAGAGAACAATTGAGGTGGAATTAAAAGTTCAAAGATGAGTTGGTGAAAAACCATGGGTTAGTTAAGAAATAAAGTGATTTTAGAAAGACTAAATGGAATATATTTGTTGCAAGGTGCCTGAGAGCGCTGTTGTGGCACAGTGGTAGTGTCCCTACCCCTGAGTCAGGAGGCCCAGGTTCAAGTCCCTCCTATTCTGGAGGTTTGCCATCTTAAACACATTGAGCAGAAACGATCTCCATTCCTAGTCATAGGGTATTTAGACAAGATAGAGAGGGGGATTGATAGTGGCTCAGTGGTTAGCTGCCTCACAGTGGTAAAGACCTGGATTTTATTCCATCCTCCAGGGCAACTGTCTGTGTGGAGTTTGCACATTCTCCCCATGTCTGTATACGTTTCCTCCGGGTGCTCCGGCTCCCTCCCACAGTCCAAAGATGTGCAGGTTAGGTGAATGCTAAATTGCCCATAGTGTCCAGGGGTGTACGGGTTAGGTATATTAGCCATGGGAAATGCTGGGTTACAGAGATAGGTTAGGGGCTGGGATGCTTTTCAGAGGGTCAACACAGACTCAATAGGCTGAATAGCCTCTTTCTGCACTATAGGGATTTGAGAAGTAGAGAGGGTTTTTGCAATATTGATAAGGGAATCAATTATAAACACGAGGAGGGATGATATCTTGGAAAAATTGACAAATTAATTCAAAGTAAAAAAATACAAAAGGGGAAAATGCACTAATGAGTGTGCATACAGGCCCCAAAAAAGTCAGGGAAAGATACAGGATCAAAAATATAATAAATTTCAGAAAAGTGTCAGAATAATAAGGCAATGATAGTATGGGATTTACTTGTCCAAATATTAAGTGGGATAATTTTTATAGAGCACAATTTCTTAAATTGTATCAAAGAGAACTTTATTTCGCCAGCACATGGAACATCCTACAAGAGAGGGAGCAGTTCTGGATCTAATTTTCCAAAATGAGCCTGTTTAGGTGGAAGGTGTATCAGGCTTTTTTGAGATAGTGCCCGTAACTCAGCTAAATTCAAGATAGCTGTGGGAAACGATAAAGGTGGGCCAGAATCAAGGTTGTCAATTAAAGGAAGACTAATTCCACTGAAAATAAGGTATGATTTGACACGAGCAGACATGGAGCTGCTGCTTGGAGCTAAAAAATGTCTCCGAGCAGTGGGAGCCATTTAAGGAGGAAATGATGAAGGTACAGTGTAAATAGGTTCCTGTAAAGGCAAAGGGTGGTACCAAGACCAGAGAAACCTGGACGTTAAGGACATAAAGGTTAAGATAAATCAAAAATGAGAAGCAGAGTCCCATTGAGTCATAGAGATGTACAGCATGGAAACAGACCCTTCGGTCCAACCTGTCCATGCCGACCAGATATCCCAACCCAGTCTAGTCCCGCCTGCCAGCACCTGGCCCATATCCCCAAACCCTTCCTATTCATATACCCATCCAGATGCCTTTTAAATGTTGCAATTGTATCAGCCTCCACCACTTCCTCTGGCAGCTCATTCCATACACGTACCACCCTCTGTGTGAAAAAGTTGCCTCTTAGGTCTTTTTTATATCTTTCCCCTCTTGCTCTAAACCTATGCCCTCTAGTTCTGGACTCCCCCCACCCTAGGGAAAAGAAGATACTGTGTGTCCTTGATAAGTATGTCCCTGTCAGGCAGGGAGGAAGTGATAAGGTAAGCAGAAGAAGGAGGCTTATGTGACAATAAGATGAAATGGTTCAGATGAGACGATGCAGTGTTACAGATTAGCTAGGAAGGATTTAAAGAGAGAGGTAAGAAGAGCAAACAGAGGACACGAGCAGCCTTTAGCAAATAGAATAAAGGAGAACCCTAAAGCTTTCTATAGATAAATAAGGAATAGAAGGATGACTAAGGTAGGAATAGGGCCAGTCAAAAACAGAAGTGGGAACTTGTGTGTGGATCATGTGGAGATTAGAGAGGTGCTAAACAAATATTTCTCATTGGTTTTTACTCAGGAAAAGGAGAATGTTGTAGAGGAGAAAAATGAGATACAACATATTAGACTAGTAAGGATCGAGGTTAGTAAGGAAGAGGTGTTATCAATTCTAGAAGGAGTGAAAGTAGACAAGTCCCCTGGGCCGGATGGGATTTATTCAAGGATTCTCTGGGAAGCTAGGGAGGAGGTGAGGGAGCCTTTGGCTTTGATCTTTGAGTTGTCATTGTCTACAGGTTTAGTACCAGAGGACTGGAGGATTGCAAATGTTGTACCCTTGTTCAAGAAGGGCAGTAGAGATGACCCAGGTAATAATAGACTAGTGAGCCTTACATCTGTTGTAGACAAAGTTTTGGATGGGATTATAAGAGATAGGATTTATAATCATCGAGCAAGCAACAATTTGATTGTAGATAGTCAGCATGATTTCGTCAAGGGCAGGTCGTGTCTCACAAACCTCATTAGGTTTTTTGAAAAGGTGACCAAGCATGTAGATGAGGATAGGGCAGTTGATGTGATGTACATGGACTTCAGGAGAGCTTTTGATAAGGTTCCACATGGTATGCTGTTGGAGAAGATGCAGACATTTGGGATTGAGGGTGATTCAGCAGTTTAATTAGAAACTGGCTTTCTGTAAGAAGCCAGAGAGTGGTGGTTGATGAATAATATTCAGCTTGGAGTCCGGTTGCTAGTGGTATGCCACAAGGATCTGTTTTGGGACCACTGCTGTTTGTCATTTTTATAAATGACTTATATGCAGGCATAGGTGGATGGGTTAGTAAGTTTGCAGATGACACTAACATCGGTAGAGTAGTGGACAGTGTGGAAGAATGTTGCAGGTTGCAGGGAGACTTGGATAAACTGCAGAATTGGGCTGAGAGGTGGCAAAGTGAGGTGATTCACTTTGGGAAGAATAACAGGAAGGCAGAATACTGGATCAATAGAAAGATTCTTGGTAGTGTGGATGTGCAGAGGGATCTTGGAGTGCTTGTACTTAGATCCCTGAAAGTTGCCACCCAAGTTGATAGTGCTATTAAGAAGGCATAAGGTTAGGTTTTATTGGTAAAGGAATCCAGTTCCGGAGCTGTAATGTCATGCTGCAACTATACAAAACGCTAGTGCGGCCTCACTTGGAATATTGTATACAGTTCTGGTTGCCCCATTACAGGAAGGAGTGAAAGCATTGGAAAAGGTGCAGAGGAGATTTACCAGGCTGTTGCCTGGTCTGGAGGGAAGGTCTTATGAGGAAAGGCTGAGAGACATGGGTCTGTTCTCATTGGAGAGAAGGTGGCTAAGGGGGGATTTGGCGAGAGGATTAGATGGGGTAGACAGTGAAAGTCTTTTTCCTAGGATGACGATGTCAGCTTGTACGAGGGGGCATAACTACAATTTGAGGGGTGATAGATTTAAGACAGATGTCAGAGGCATCTTTACTCAGAGTGGTAAGGGCGTGGAATGTAGTAACTGCCAATGTAGTCAACTCAGCCACACTAGGGAGATTTAAACAATCCTTGGATAAGCATATGGATGGTGATGGGATAGTGTAGGGGGCCAGGCTTAGGTTAGTTCACAGGTTGGTGCAACATCGGGGCTGAAGGGCCTGTTCTGTGTTGTGTTGTTCTATGTTGTAATTTATTGCTAATTATGAAAATACAGTGAGATGCATATAAGTTGTCACAACTGGTGTCATTTTAATTAGAGGAATTATAAAAAGAAATAATTGAGACAAAGTTAGGATAAAGGTCATCTTTTGTTCCATCCACAGCAATCTGTGAGGGGCGACTACAGGACACTGCCGCTGAAGCCACCTTAGGAAGGAGGGACAGACTGGACCAATCAAATCACCGATGCTGAAGCCGTCACCACTTCAGAAAACATGACCATAATAGTCAATGAATACTTTGTGTTGGTCTTCACAAAGGGTTAGGACAACACACATATAGACTTCAGGGAGGAGGACATCAGGAGAAATTCACATAGAGGGAGAGGAGGTAGTAAAGGGTTTAGGAGCTCTAAAAGTGGATAAATCTGTAGGCCTGAATGAGATGTTTCCACAGATGTTCAGGAAGCCAAGGAATGAGATATGAGCTCTGGGAGTCATTTTCAAATCCTTTCTGGCCATAGGTGAGGTGCCAGAGGAATGGAGGACTGCAAACATTGTCCCATTATTAAAAAAAGGGAGGAAGGGAAAGACCAAGAAATTACAATTTAAGCAGTCAAACCTTAGTAGTGAAGAAAGTTATTAGAAAGAATTAGATAGTGTTCTGAGGGTAATGCATTTCATATGGTCTACATGGGCTTAGAAAGACTTTAGATAAAGATTAAGTCAAACTGAATCCAGGAAGCACCGATAGAAGGCCTACCGTCCTGGTCTCAGGGTAACGAGGGATGGGTAATGAATGTCAACCCTGCCATGGTCCAAGGATTGATTGTACACATTTTTTGCTGGGCAGGAGACTTGTGTCACTAGATATGAGTAAAGTATAATAAAAAAACAGGAACAGCTGACAAGACACAGCAGCTCAGGAAGCATCGATACAGAGAAAAGATATATTAAAAGTAAATCCTACCCATTAGACGCTCAGTCTAAAAGGTGGCTAGGAAATTAACATTGAGGTGATCTTGTTGAAGCTTACAAAATGTTTAAGATGACAGACTGGGTAGATGGAGGTAAGATGTTTCCTCTGGTTGGCGAGTTTAGAAATAGGGAGCGTAATTTAGAAACAAACTGCAGCCTAGGTCTGAGATGAGGAGAAATAGTTTTGCTCAGAAGGTTGTGAACCTTTGGAATTCTCTAGGACTGTGGATGCTCAGTCTTTGAGTAAATAAATACGAGCTGTTTATCGTAGAGCTTAATAGATGTCTGCTTACCGGTGGTGTACAGGGTTATGGAGATGGGAGGTGTAAAAGGCATTGAAAGGTTTGATCAGTCACAGTCATTCTGAATCAATGGGTTGAATTGCCTACTCCAGTTACTATAAAATAGAGTTGAGAGGAATTAGAGAACCATTCTGAGAGTGGGAGAGAGATGAGCAGATACAGCAATTACAGAGAAGCAGAGCAATGGATACGCCAATCACAGAGAGGAAGAAAGCCAACAGACACACCGATTGGCTGGAAGGAGACCAACAGAAGCATCAATCACTGAGACAGAGAGATGACCAGTTGTACAAACCACAGAGAGAAGGGGTCGGGGAGTCCAGAACTAGAGGGCGTAGGTTTAGGGTGAGAGGGGAAAGATATAAAAGAGACCTAAGGGGCAACTTTTTCACGCAGAGGGTGGTACGTGTATGGAATGAGCTGCCAGAGGAAGTGGTGGAGGCTGGTACAATTGCAACATTTAAGAGTCATTTGGATGGGTATAGGAATAGGAAGGGTTTGGAGGGATATGGGCCAGGTGCTGGCAGGTGGGACTAAATTGGGTTGGGATATCTGGTCGGCATGGACAGGTTGGACCAAATGGTCTGTTTCCATGCTGTACATTTCTATGACTCTATGACTCTAACTGAAGCCAACAGATTCACCAATCACAGAAAGGGAGACTCGCAGATACACTGATCACACAGTGAGAGATCTGCAGATCCGCTATTCACAGATAGGGAGAAACTTGCCCTCCTCCAGCATGAAATAGGCAGTGTGCCATTGTTCCCAGAAAATTACCAACTATCCCATCTTAGACTAACTGCTTCAAACGTCTGGAGAATGTCTGGTCCAACTGAAAGAAACTTTTTTATATCCCAATCTCTTAAAATACTCCAATCAGCACTAATTTACTTCAATTAACGGTCCTTAATTATGTGAAATGTTAGTTTAATTATGCTGTTTGTTATGTTCAAATTGAGACGTATTACTGTTACAAAACAGCTAAACTGTGTGGGAAGGTTAACAAAACTCAAAGTGTAAAATTTGTAAGTATAAGCACGTTTATTTAAATGTGCGATTAATTCAGCGAATATAAAATAATTTGCAGTGCAAACCATCAATTAAGCTGCAGTGTACTGGCCAGTTTCATGACACAGTCTCATTAAAGTTCCACTTACCCAAGTCTGAAGGAAGAAAGAGCTTACATTTCTTTCATGACCTCAGCATGTCCCAGAGGCCTTTGCATCCAATGAGCACTTTGTCAGGTGTCGGAAGTGTGGCAGCCAATTTGTGCACATCCTACTGCTGCGCCTACATCTGATCATCTAACAGAAGGCTCATTAGATTGATCTCAGGTACGGAGGAATTTTATTATAAACAGAAGTTGAGTGGGTTGGGCCTGTACTTATTGGAGTTTAGAAGACTGAGAGGAGATCTTATTCAGTCATAGAACATACGTGGAGGGCAAGAGAGGGCAGATGCGGAGAGGGTAGATGCAGAATTTGTTTCCCCTTGTGGGAGAGTTCAGGACCAGAAGGAATAATCCCAGAGTAAGCGATCCATTTGAGCCAGTGACCAGGCAAAATTCCTTCTCTCAGAGGATTGTGAATCTTGTGGAATTCTTTATCAGAAGGGGCAACTGAGATTGGGCAGTGAAACATATTCAAGGTTGTGATAGAGTGGTTTATAAACAGTAATGGAAGCAAAAGTTATTGGAAAAAAGGCAGAAAGGTGGAGTTGAGGACGACGTGACAGACTTTCTCTTCCAGGGGAAGTAGAGGAGCAGGGTGAACACAGAAAGACTTTAACAGCACAAATCCATAGGAGGATATCCAGAACTCAGGGCTTAAAGTAAATGGCATAAGTGTTTCAAGTTAGATAATTCAGTGGATATATTGGTCCTTATTGATATTATAATGTAGTTTATACCAAGAATATTCAGTTGAAAAGTGTGGCACTGGAAAAGCACAGCAGGTCAGGCAACATCCGAGGTGCAGGAGAATCGGCATTTCAGGCAAGAGCACTTTGTCAGGAATTCCTGATGAACGCCTTACGCTCGAAAAGTTGATTCTCCTGCTCCTCGGATGCTGCCTGACCTGCTGTACTTTTCCAGCACCATAGTTTTCGACTCTGATCGCCAGCATCCTCACTTTCTCCGAGTCAAGAATCTTCAGGTCATCAACTTTGGGACTTGGGAAATTCTAGAATGAGATAGAAGAGCCAGATACTTGGTATGCTTTGCTGTGAAGGAACATCAATACATTTCCCAGTCAGGATGGTGATTGGCTTGGAGGGGAACTAGTTCCTTGTGTAATTTTTAGGGTGGTGTTCCCATGTATCTGATGCCCTTGTCCTTCTAGATGGAAGTGGTTGTGGGTTTGGAAGGTCCTGTCTAAGGACGGTTGGTGAATTTCTGCAGTGCATCTTATAGATAGTACACACTGCTGCTGCTGAGTGCTGGTGGTGGAGGGAGTGGATGTTTGTGGGTATAGTGCCAATCAAAGCAGATGTCTTTCTCCTGGATGGTGTCAAGCTTCTTGAGTGCTGTACTCATCCATGCAAGTGGGGAGTATTCCATCACATCCCTGACTTGTGACTTGAAATAATGGACAGGCTTTGGGTAGTCATGAAGGGAGTTACTTGGTGCAGTATTCATAGGTTCTGGCCTGCTTTTGTAGCCACTGTGTTTATGTGGCAAGTTTAGTTGAGGTTTTGGTCAATGGTAATCCTCAGGATGTTGATAGTGTGAGATTTAGTGATAGTAACACCGTTGAATGTCAAGGAGCTCTGGTTATTACCTGTTACTTGTCAGCCTAAGTGTGGATATTGTTCAGAACTTGCTGCATTTGGACACAGACTGCTTCAGTATCTGAGGAGTCACGAACGGTGCTGAACATTGTATAATCATTGGTGAACGTCCCTATATCTGAGGGAAGGTCATTGATGAAGCAGCTGAAGATGGTAGGGCATAAGACATTACTGCAGAGATGTCCTGGAGTTGGCGTGACTGGCATCCAATAGCTATAACTATCTTCCTTTGACTCCAACCAGAAGAGAGTTTGCCTGCTGAATCTCATTGATTCCAGTTTTGTCAAGGCTTCTTGGTATCATATTTAGTTGAATACTCCTTAATGTCAAGGGTTGTCACTCTCACCTCCCCTCTGGAATTCAGCTGTTTTGTCCATGTTTGAACCAAGGCTCTAGTGAGGTCAGGAACTAGGTGGCCCTGGTGGACCCCAAACTGGGTGTCACTGAGCAGGTTACTGCTTGATAGCACGGTTGATGAAATCTTCCATCTCTTTACTGAGGATCGAGAGTAGGCTGATGAGGCAGTAATTGGCTGGGTTGTATTTGTCTCCTTTTTATGTACAGGACATACCTGGGCAATTTTCCAGGTATTGTTGAGTACATGCCAGTGTTGTAACTGTAATGGAACAGCTTGGCTCAGGGCATGGCAAGCTCTGGAGCACAAGTCTTCAGCACTATTGCTGGAATGTGGTCAGGGCCCATAGCCTTTGCAGTATCCAGTGCCTCCAACCATTTCTTGATGTCACATGGAATGAATCTAGTGGCTGGAAATTGTAGGGTCACTTGGCTCTGTCTATCACTTGCTGTTTCACCAGGTTGACACCTCATTTTTAATTGCGTCTTCAATGACGATGCTGCTCCTTTAACAAGGTGATGTTGTCCTTGGCATTTTTTTCAGAGAGGCGTAAAAGACACAGACTCCAAAAAGTCTTAAGTTGAAGGGTTTTAGGGCCAATTTCATTACAGCTAACAAACACTGCCTCAGGAAAATGGCTTTTAAGTTAAAAAACAACACTTGTACAATGAAAGGGGAGTGGTCAGTTCTTCCAGCTCAGGTTCTCTCTGCTTCGGTTTGGTTTTAGCACAGTAGAGTTGAAACAAGGCTGCTGGACCCAAAGGAGCAGGCCCATCCTCCTCTCTCTATGGCTTCTCTCCTGTACGACCCTGGGTTTGATTTTACCTTTTGTGCCAAGGGGTGTTTATGGGAATTGTTGCAAATGTTGGGAACAGCATCATGAAGCCAGGATAATCTGTTGGATTTTCTAATAGCTTGTTATTTGGTATTTTTTTTGTTTGTGTTTAATCGGTAATCTTGCAAATAAATTCTGTTTTGTTTAAGACTGAGTGGTTTGACCAGCTGCATCTCACCTGGAATATCCACCTTACACCTGCTTAATACAGCTAGCAAAAGTAGGGTCTGGGTTACTTTCTTGAAATGCTTTGAGGGGGTCTGGTTTGGTCCACAACAGATTGGGGGCTCTTTGCAGGATTCGTTCTATAGTTCCAATTTGGGATTAGGGTTGTTGGACTTGAAGGCGGCGAGTGTAGGTATTAGTTTCTTTTGTTCTGGGTATTGCTTTCAGTCAGTTTAAACAGTGCTTGGGATAGCAATGGCTCTTTCAGTCAGCAAGAGTTTTCTCAGGGTGGAAGAAGTGACCTTGGGGGGTTTTGCAAAAGCTGATTAAGGTCAAGTTCCCGGAATCTGCAGACAAGCTGAAGTTGGAGTTGCCTCCTTCTGTGAGGAAAGGAGAGATCATTACAGCAATAGCTCAGCATTTAAATTTGCTGGACCCACCATCAGAATCTTTAGAGATGGCTAAAAGTCAATTGAAAATGAAGCAGCCTGAGTTAGAGGCAAAAGACAAGGAATTACAATTAAAAGCAGAGGAAAGAAAGAAAGAGAGAGAGAGAGAGAAAGACTGAGAGAAGAGAGAGAAAAGGCGAGAGAAGAAATGAAGAAAGGGAGAGAGTTTGAACTTTAGAAATTGGCACTTAGACAGGAGTTCAAAATTTCACTTCCTGAAGTACTAGGAACTCGTGTGGAAGAGCAGAGAGTTAAAACAGCAAGATTAGCAGCTGAAATGGCTGATGGTTATGAGCTGTTCCAGAAATCAAAATTTAGCTTCCAAAATCAATTTCACACCCATTAGGGATAGAAATCGGGGTAAAGAGAAATCCTCACATGGAAAGGGAAAGGTAAATCTTGGTGAAGATCATAAGGATAACTTACCACAGGGGAGAAAAGGACACCTTTTAAGGGGAAAGAGAAGTTAAAAAGCTCCACTGTTTTCACTGCAATAAAGTAGGCTACATGAAATCACAACATTCGTGGGTTAGGAAAATCACTGGGAAGCCAGATGTAAGAAAACAGGATAAGCCAGTGAATTTTGTTGGCGTGGTCACGGAAAGCACAATGGAAGCTAGAAAGCTGCACCAGAATGTACACGCTGGTCAGAGGCTGGTTAAGGAGGAAGTAAACCACTGACCTGCAAAAGTAAAGTTTATTCACATAGGCCAGAAGCAGCAGGTAAAGAGGTTACAAAATTAAGAGATATAGGATCCTCTCAATTTATGATGGTGAAAGATGTGGCGATATGTACTTCTGAAGGATTATTGCCAGAAAAGGTACTAGTAACAGGAATTCATGGTGAGGCAAGAGGCGCTCAATTATGTAAAGTGAGATTAGAGTGTCTGATGAAGAGTGGAGAAGTCATGGTAGAAATACTGGACAAACTCTCAGCTCTAGGGATACAATTCGTCCTTGCTAATGATATAGCTGATTCACCGGTAGGAGTGCTGCCTACTGTGGTTGAAAAGCCAGTGGAAACTTAGGCAACTGAACTATTGCAGGGCACATATCCTTGGACTTTTCCTGACTGTGTGGTAACAATGTCACAAAATCACCAGTTGCAACAGGAGAGATCAAAGAGTACAGATAAGAAAATTAAAATGAAATTAACAGAGACCCTGTTTGATCAGATGGTGGAGATAAGCCAGAAGCAGATTGATGACAAAGCAGACATTTTTAGCTCAGATAAATTAACTGAGTTACAGCAGAAAGATTAAAATTTAAAGCATTTGTATCAAAAGGCATACATAAAAAGAACCTGATTGTATCCTTGAATGTTATTATCTTAAAAAATGACTTATTAATGAGGAAATGGAGACTCTCAGACAGGTGAGAAATGGGCAGAAGTTCATCAAATTGTATTGCCAGTGGGTTATAGGAAGGAGGTGTTGCGAATGGAGCATGAGCTACCTCTAGGGGGTTATTTAGCAGTGAGGTAAACTCAAGCTAAAATACAAAAACATTTTTACTGGCCTGGACTGCACAAGAATATAAATGAATTCTGCCAGAAATGTCGTACATGTTAGCTAATCAGGAAACCACAGGCAGTAACAAAACCCGTACCTTTAATACCTATTCCTGCATTTGAGGAACCTTTTACAAGAGTCTTAATTGACTGCATAGAACTCCTACCTAAAACAAAAAGTGGAAATCAGTACTTGTTAACAATATTGGATGTGTTCATTAGATTTCCAGAGACCATTCCATTACACAATATCACAGCAAAAATTATTGTAGAGGAATTCCTTAAACTTTTCACTAGATACGGACTACCCACAGAGATACAATCAGATCAAGGGTCAAACTTCACATCAAAATTATTCAAGAAGTTATGGATAGCTTAGAAATAAAACAATTCAAATCTACTGTGTACCATCCAGAATCACAGGGAGCGCTAGAAAGGTGGCATTTGACATAAAAGACCATGTTGGGGCTTATACTCAAGATTATCCAGATGACTGGGATAAGGGAATTCCATTTGTATTTTTTGTGATCAGAGATGCATGAAATGAATGAACCAAATTTAGTCCATTTGAATTAGTTTTTGGGCATGAAGTGAGAGGACCACTAAAATTGATTAAGGAGAAATTGGTAAGTCAGAATTCAGAGACCACATATTTGGACTATGTGTCAAATTTTAGGGAATGATTAAAGAGCTGGGGAGTGGGTGAGACAGCATTTAAGAGTATCACAGCACATAATGAAGCAGGAAGCAGACAGGAAATCAAAAACTCGCAATTTTGCTATCAGAGATAAGGTGTTAGTGTTACTTCCAGTGATAGGTAAACCTTTAAAAGCAAGGTTTGGTGGACCTTATCAAGTTGAAAGGAAATTGAGTGAGGTGAACTATTTGATAAGGATTCCCAACAGAGTGTGTCATGTGATTATGCTCAAAAGGTATTTTGACAGGGATGGGAAGGAAGAGGAGATTGTGTTATTGGTTACAACACAGAGGTAAGAACCAAGTTCAGAGGATTGTGAATTGGGCATTCCTCAAATTAAATTGGACAATGAGGAAGTTGTCAAAAATTGGGATAAATTATTGATTTACCTTCCAGAGGAAAATCAAAATGACCTGAAAGAGTTACTACTATCACATGGGGAGATATGTGGAAATAAGGTGGGAATTACTAACATAATTATACATGATGTAGATATAGGAGATGCTGTTCCAATTAAGAAACATCCTTACAGACATGACCCTTTAAATTTGGCACAGGATCAAAAGGAGATTGAATGCATGCTCCAAAACAATATAATCGAAATGGGTTAGTGACTAGAGCTCATCCATCATCATGGTGCCAAAACCAGATGGTACTTAACGGTTATGTGTGGACTACTGCAAAATCAATGCCATTACAAAGATTGATGCATATCCGATTCCATGTTTGGAAGACTGTGATGAAAAGGTGGGACAAGCAACTTATATTTCTAAGTTGGACTTACTCAGAGGAAAATGGCAGGTACCTTTGTCAGAAAGAGTGAAGACAATTTTGGCTTTCATAATGCAGAATGGACTGTATCAGTTTAAAGTCATACCATTTGGCATGAAAAATGCGCCAGCTACATTTCAGAGACTAACAAATATGGTCATTGCTGGATTACCCAACTGTGTCATATATATAGATGACCTGGTGATTTTTAGTCACACATGGAAGGAACATTTGCAACATTTATCAGACTTGTTCAATCCATTTGGTGGTAGGCAAGTTGTTGGAGAGAATCCTGAGGGACAGGATTTAAATGCATTTGGAAAGGCAAGGACTGATTAGGGATAGTCAATATGGCTTTGTGCGTGGGAAATCATGTCTCACAAACTTGATTGAGTTTTTTGAAGAAGTAACAAAGAGGATTGATGAGGGCAGACCAGTGGGTGTGATCCATATGGACTTCAGTAAGGCGTTCGACAAGATTCCAGATGGGAGTGTCACATAGCTAGTCCCTTTTTTTCCTAAAAGCTGTTCCTTGGCTCAAGGAGACACTGTCCTTGATTTTGTTCAGAGGGGCAATAAACCAGGCCAGACTCTGATCAGTCTGGTTTGGTACAGGGATGAAAAGGATTTTGAGAGGCCTTTTGTTTATATGTAAACAGATGAGACTTCAGACCAAAGTGGTCATGCTTTAGAAGTGACCTGTATAAAGCAAGGGGAATGGTCAGCTCTTTAGCTCAGCTGAGCAGTTTTAGTTCAGTCTTGAACTGGTTGGAAGTTCAACACAGAGCTATGTGGAAACTCTTTCTCTTTCTGCCCTTCAATGTCAGCCTGTAAGCATGTAAGCATTTATACTGGTTTTTAAAGGGAGTTGGCTTATTGGGACTGTTGTGTCTATTTGGAACAGCATAATTAAGTCCAGCTGGATAGGTTGAGTTCTGTAGGGGTTCTTTACTCTGTTCTTTGTGTTTCATTGTGTATTTTGTGAATACATTTTTTGTCTGTTTTAAAATCTAGTAGTCTTGCTCCGGGTAATTTTCACTGCACACTTACCAAAACAAGTTGCAATGTTAGATCAAGGGCTGCCTGCCTGCCTTAGATTGCTACGAGTGGTCTGGCCTAGTGCACAACAGCAGACTGGTTAGCAAGGTTAGATCTCACGGAATACAGGGAGTACTAGCCATTTGGATACAGAACTGGCTCGAAGGTAGAAGACAGAGGGTGGTGGTGGAGGGTTGTTTTTCAGACTGGGGGCATGTGACCAGTGGTGTGCCACAAGGATCACTGGGTCCACTACTTTTCATCATTTATATAAATGATTTGGCAGTGAACATAGGAGGTATAGTCAGTAGGTTTTCAGATGACTCCAAAATTGGAAGTGTAGTGGACAGCGAAGAAGGTTACATCAGATTACAATGGGATCTTGATCAGCTGGGCCAATGGGCTGAGAAGTGGCAGATGGAGTTTAATTCAGAGAAATGTGAGGTGCTGCATTTTGGAAAAGCAAAGCTTAGTAGAACTTATACACTTAATGGTAAGGTCCTAGGGAGTGTTGCTGAACAAAGAGACCTTGGAGTGCAGGTTCATAGCTCCTTGAAAATACAGGCACAGGTAGATAGGATAGTGAAGAAGGCGTTTGGTATGGTTTCCTTTATTGGTCAGAGTATTGAGTACAGGAGTTGGGAGGTCATGTTGCGGGTGTACAGAACATTGGTTGGGCCACTGGTGGAATATTGCGTGCAATTCTGGTCTCCTTCCTATCAGAATGATGTTGTGAAACTTGAAAGGCTTCAGAAAAGATTTACAAGGATGTTGCCAGGGATAGAGGATTTGAGCTGTAGGGAGAGGTTGAATAGACTGGGGCTGTTTTCCCTGGACCGTCGGAGGCTGAAGGGTGACCTGATAGAGGTTTATAAAACCATGAGGGGCATGGATAGGATGAATAGACAAGTAATTTCCCTGGGTGGGAGAATCCAGAATTAGAGGGCATAAGCTTAGGGTGAGAGGGGAAAGATATAAAAGAGACCTATGGGGCAACTTTTTCACACGAGGGTGATACATTTATGGAATGAGCTGCCAGAGGAAGTGGTGGAGGCTGGTACAATTACAACATGTAAAAGGCATCTGGATGGGTATATGAATAGGAAGGGTTTGGAGGGATACGGGCGAAGTGCTGGCAAGTGGGACTAGATTAGGTTGGGATATCTGGTCAGCATGGGCAAGTTGGACCGAAGGGTCTGTTTCCGTGCTGTATATCTCTATGACTCTCTGACTTCGGGAGGCAGGCTTGGTGATAAACTTAGCTAAAAGTGAATTTGCCAAAGCCAAAGTCACCTTCCTAGGCTGTTATTGGACATGGACAAATAGCCCCATGGGAGCAAAAACAAAGGTAATTGGGGAATTTCCCGTACCATCGACAACAGAGCAATACTATGATTCCCGGGATTGCGTGGATTTTATTGAAAATTCGTACAAAAGTTTTGCAGTGTGGCTGCTCCACTCACTGAATTGCTAAAGAAAGGCAATAAGTTTCAGTGGACAGCTGACTGTCAGAAGGCATTTAATAGCCTGAAAGCTGTGCTAACCACTGTCCTGGTATTACGCAAAGCCATTCAAAGTGGCTATCGATGCGATGTGGGTGTCAGTGCTGTGTTCTTACAGGAAGACGATGAGAAGATAAAAAGTCCTATCGGAAGTTGAACATTCATCAGTAGAAATATTCAACGGTTCAGAAGGAGACTTTGAGCTAGGTATCGACGTTACAACATTTCAATGTCTATGTTATCAATAACGTATCTGAGGCAATCATATGCACTGATCATAACGGGGTGACACGGTGGCTCAATGGTAAGCACTGCTGCCTCACAGCGCCAGGGTCTCTGGTTCGATTCCAGCCTCAGATGACTGTCTGTGTGGAGTTTGCACGTTCTCCCTGTGTCTGTGTGGGTTTCCTCCGGGTGCTCTAGTTTCCTCCCACAGTCCAAAAATGTGCGGTTTAGGTGAATTGGCCATGCTAAATTGCCCATAGTGTTAAGTGCATTAGTCAGAGGGAAATGGGTCTGGGTGGGTTAATCTTCGGAGGGTTGGTGTGGACTTGTTGGGCCAAAGGGCCTGTTTCCACACTGTAGGGTAATCTAATCATAACCTGTTGATGTTTGTGGAGAAATTTAAGGACAAAAATGTCCAAACTGTTCAGATGGAGCTTGTTGTTACAGCCATTCAGTTTGAAAATTGTGCATGTGGCAGGACGAGAAAACATGATCGCCGATGCACTGTTGAGACTCGAATGAGAAAGGGAGGCGTTGGGTGGCAGGAGTATAACAGACTGAAACAGAATGTAGTTGTGCATGTTTGCACCTTTATAGTCAATGTAATGTATTTGTGTGTTGTAGAATATTAACAATTTCAGATTAAGGGGTTTTAAAATGAAGCCATCTTTGGATATTAGTGGGGTTTTTTAAGGGGAGATGTGTGACAATGCTGCTCCTTTAACAAGCTTGTGTTATCCTTGGATTATTTTTCAGAGCGGTTGTAAAAGACATAGACTCCAAAAAGTCTAAGTTGAAGGGTTTTAGGGCCAATTTGATTATAACGAACAGATACTGCCTCAGGCAAAAGGCTTTTAAGTTAAAAAAAAACACTTGTACAATGTGTTTTAGCACATTAGACTTGAAAAACGGCTGCTGGACCCAAGGAAGCAGATCCATTCTCTCTCTCTCTGTGGCTTCTCTCCTGTAAGATCCAGGCTTTGATTTTATTTTTTGTGCCAAGGGGTGTTTATGGGGATTATAGCAAGTATTGGGAACAGCATCATGAAGTTGGGATAATCTGTTAGGTTTTCAAATAGGTTGTTAATTTTTTTTTGTCTGTGTTTCATCTGTAATCTTGTAAATAAATTCTGTTTTGTCTAAAACTAAGTGATTTGACCAGCTTCATCATTCCTGGAATATCCACTGTACACCTGCTTAAAACAACTAGCAAAGTAGGGTCTACGCTATTTTCTTGAAATGTTTTGAAGAGGCCTGGCTTGGTTCATAACACTTTTGCTGCTCCTGACATGCCTTCCTGCACTCTTCATTGAACCAGGGTTGGACTTTAATGGTTAAGTGGAGGGTATGCTAGGCAATGAGGTTACGGATTGTGCTGGAGTACATTTCTGCTGCTGCTGATGATCCTCAGCACCTCGTGGATATCTTGTCTTGAGTTGCTCGATCTGGGTTCAAAGTCTGTCCTATTTAGCATGTTGATAGAGCCACACAACATGAGGAAGGATATTATCAATGTCATTTCTGTTCCTTTTCTCAGGGGGTGGTAAATGAGATCCAAGTCCATGTGTTTGTTGATCGAGTTCTAGTTGGAATGCCATGCTTCTAGGAATTGTCGTGCATGTCTCTGACTGGCTTGTCCTAGGATCGATGTGTTGTCCCAATCGAAATAGTGTCCTTCCTCATCTGTATGTAAGGATACTAGTGAGAGAGGGTCATGTCATTTTGTGGCTAGTTAATGTTCATGTATCTTGGTGGCTAGTTTTCTGCCTGTTTGTCTGATGTTATAGTTCTTGCTTGGTATTTTGTAAATGATATTAGTTTTGCTTGTTGTCTGTATACGGTCTTTCAAGTATATTAGCTACTATTTAGTGTATTGGCAGGTTTGTGGAAGTCTATCAACAAACACATTGACTTAGATCCCATTTACCACCCCCTGAGAAAACGTACAGGCAATGACATTACCACAAGAAAATGAAATCACCACAGGAAATGATGTCACCAACCCAAGGAAACCTAAACATAAATAAAAAGCGGGCCATACCACCAGTGCTTCACCGGAGGCTCACTGATGATGTTACCTAATACCATGACGAAACATCTGAAAACAAACCTCTAGTTCAGCGAGCAAACCTACATCCAGAACCTCAACCTGAGCTACAGATCTTCTCAAAACTTGCCAAACTCAAGACCATTGAAGCATCAGGTATAGCGTGAATGGTGCAAAACATGCACAAACTAGTGACTCAATTGTAGTCCCTCTTTTCACATTGCTTTCCAATTTTACTGTGAAATAAACATCCAAATTGATACTTCTTAGTTTAGATGCTGTGGGATGAATCTTAAAACCCCCAAAACAGATGGTTTAAAGTTATAATACTAAAAAAAATCTTGTATGAGTACACTAATGTGGGATGGGAGGTTAATCTGTTTACAGGCAGTCTTTTGCTCATTTAAATACTCTGATGATGCAGCATGCCTTCATTTTGACAGTAATTATATTCCCAACTCATTCCCAGGCCCTGGAAATGCTGCCTCCGGATAGAGAATTGGTCACTCCTATATGGAAGGCCCATTACATTGAGTGCCACACAGGCACTTGATGGGCCATCAGTAGGCCTTCCCCAGCATCAAGAACACCAGGGGGCAGAAGTGCTTCCCTGTGAGGTACAATACCCACTTGAGGACCTGGGTAATGGTTGGACCCAAGCCACAGGTGAGTGATGGAGAGAGGAGGGACTTCTGGTTGGCTTGTTGTAGTGATCTAGGTAGGGCAATTGACACCATGAGCAGAGCAGCTGGTTCTCAGCAGTCCCCCATTTCCTGATGTTGTTAAATCAAGTGTGGAGTGTCTTTAAGTGAGCGACCCCTGTGATCCCCTCAGATGAGCCCAGGTTTGCTTTCAGTGCTCCCAACATGACAAACACCTACTCCCCCCCACTACCACCACCAGGCCCACTCCCAGATTAAAACCAACGGAAGCAGAGTGAGGCCCTTCAACGGGGAAAGATTATCTACTTACAGGCCTCAGAAGGCAGTGGGCAGGAACATAATTCAAGGACCTTCCTCTCACGGATTTATTGGATTGGAAGTAGGAGGAAAGCAAGATTCCACCTCGCCGCCGCCCCCCCCCCCACCCCCCTCCCCGGTTAAAGGCCCCTACTACCAACATCACCAGAGAGTGCATTAAACTCAGCTTTATCGTTACTTCATAGATCCTTTGATTTCTTTTGCTCTATTATTTAACAATGTCACTGATTTCTTTGTAGCATTCTCTCTCTCCTTCACAAGTGTTGGCTCTGCACCAAGCCACTCTTTACTTTCTCCTCCAGTTCCTGCAGATAATCCTATAGTTATGTCAAGGTGTTGATTAATACACATATTCTTCTAGAGCTGAAAAGCTATTTGAACAATGACTGCTGTGCTACTGTGAATCCATTCAGTTAGTGCCGAAACTTGCAATCTAACTGCCCTAACATCTAATTAAATTCAACGATGGAACAATCGCTGATCTGGAAATCAAAATAAACATTCAAATATCCTTTAGAAAACAGAAAGAAAACAATTAAAGATTCACAACACAACCACGTAGCAGCTACACAGAATATTTACTTGGCTGTTTTTGAAAATGTTGCATTAAAGATCCTAAAAAGCTGAAAGCTTATGATTTCACTAGGCAATGGGATCAACTCCACAATTCCCAGCATAACCTGTCATCAGAAAAAATTACTGTTTATCTATCCAATGTTAAAGCCTACAGCAGGCTTCATCCACTGGTAAGTACTCACTGCTAGCACAGTGGCAACAATGTGTACCATCAACGAACCAAGCTCAATAGCCCTCTTCAAGGGCAAGAACTCCACCACTGAGAAGTACAAGGACAGCAGATTTATGTTATGTTGCCAGCTGATGATACCACTGGCCAAGTCAGATCTGGGATCTGGTCCAATTGGTCATGAGCCATTTTTATTTTAGCTAACACAATGGTCATTTCATGAAACATATTTGCATGAGAAATCTCAATTTATTTAATGACAGAATAGAAGTTCATTCCACAAAAGACAAAAACCAACCAACCAAGCTATCAACATATAAAACATGGTTTGAAAGATCTTAAAAACATACAGGAGAAAGTGAGGTCTGCAGATGCTGGAGATCAGAGATGGAAATGTGTTGCTGGAAAAGCGCAGCAGGTCAGGCAGCATCTAGGGAACAGGAGAATCGACGTTTCGGGCATTAGCCTGAAGAAGGGCTAATGCCCGAAACGTCGATTCTCCTGTTCCCTAGATGCTGCCTGACCTGCTGCGCTTTTCCAGCAACACATTTACATCTCTTAAAAACATACAGCAAAACAAAGTCTCATCCATTCCTAACACAATCACTTTACATTGACTCAAATCCAGAGAAATTATCCCTCGATATCAAGTCATTGATTTTGACTCAGCTGATTTTTCCAAGTTCTTTCCTATTCTTGCATGAATACACACAACTCCAAGAGCTTAGACTTTCTCAGCTTTTAACAAACAGCAAATTTCTAAGCAAGCACTCCTGATCGAAAGTTGCGCAAACGAAACTTCTCTGCTGGGGTGGTTGTGCTTTCACTGTACTGTTCTATATTTATTTTCCAGTCAATAAACTATATTTGCTCTGACCTCAATGAGATCTTCTCCAAACTGTCCAAAAACTTTAAATTTCTGAGATTCCTAAATAAAAATCAATCCTCAATTATCCGTAGCCATAACCAAGCTAACTGTTCACAATGTTTACCCTACCTGTCATAAAGAACCATGATGAAAACAGTCTTCCATTAACATTCCTGGAGGCCCTTGTTTTCTGGAATATAGTGGATTGGGTCAACAGGACTGTTTAACTTAGTTATTTTTAAAACAATTCATTAACGTAAACGACCCCGTATGCTACTATTTCAACCTCTAAAAATTACATCAGACAGACTTCATCACACACCTCACACTGAAAGGAATGAAAATTTATCCTGAAGGGGCTTCATCAATTTCCATCAAAAAAAATTTTGACAGCATTTCTATGGTGACATCAAACATACAAAGAGTTTCATCAGAATCAAAGTCCATTTGGATTGCAGCATTTGACTCCCTTCAAATGTGTTCTTGACAAACCATGAGCTGTTTCAGATGTTGTCTTTTCTAGGTATGTAGAGTCAGAGAGTCATACAGCATGGAAACAGACCCTCTGGTCTAAACAATCCATGCTAATCATAATCCCAAATTAAATTAGTCTCTGCGATTGGCCCATATCCCTTCAAGTATTTCTTACTCATGAGTTTTATCCAAATATCTTCTCATTGTTGTAACTGCATCTGCTTCCATCTCTTTCTCTGAATGATTATCACATTATGCAGAATTAAACTCCACCAAAACAAGCACAGATTATTACCAAGAACTTCCTCAAAATAAATCAAAGGATTGTAATTTGGAGTGCTTGTTTAGAAATTTGCTGATTGTCAAAAGCTGAGAAAGTCTAAGCTCTTAGAGTTGTGTGTATTCATGCAAGAATAGAAAAGAACTGGAAAAATAAGCTGAGTCAAACCCAAAAAAACAGCTTTTCCTAAACTTCAAAGTGACATAAAGCCAGCACAAGACTTGGATTCTGGGTAATCCAAGATGGAGGACGGAAAAAATTTCTGGCTGTAAGAGCTGCTCCTTTTTTTGAGGTATTTTAGGTGTTAGAGGTGATTTCCTCAAATTCCAGCAGCAGCAATTACTGCTTTATATGTTGTTGCATTGTATTGGAACTTTAGGAAAAAGTCAAAACAACAGCAGTTTAAAAGGGAGAAGAGCAGACAAAGGAAGCACATGGTGAGGTCAGTGCAGGAGAGAGAGAGAACCTGCACAGTTACCGCCTTTGCTGTTTGAATTCGTATATCGCTGGACATTGGAGTGCATCTGGGAAAATTAACAAACAGTGAAATTCACAACTAATCATGGAGGAACTGTTGGGCGAAATTCACAGCACAGAATCAGATAAGTTACTTGTTGTTTTAAGTCTGTCCTAGAGAACGGCTGCAGTAGTGGGTACAGTGGATTCTATCTTGATTATATGTTTTTGGAGATAAGTCTCTTGATTAAGTTTAAAATATAAGCCATAGCTATTAATTTAACTTGGGGCAGTGTTTGTAGACGAATAAGACAGTGTTATTTTCTGGATCTGTAGATTGTGAAGGAGGAGAAATGGCCTTGACAGTGATATGTACTTCTTGTCAGATGTGGGAGTTTAAAGAGAGTTTAAGGGTTACTGCGGATTATATCTGCCATAAATGCTGTTGGATGCGAATCTTATCAGATCAAGTGGATCGGTTGAAGAGACAGATAGAAGCGATGAGGAATTTGCGACAGCAACAGTATGTGAAGGATGGCAGTTATAGAAAGGGGGGAAAGTCTCAGATACAGTCACATAGATGGGTAAACTCCAGGAGGGGTAAGAGAGGTAGGCAACTAGAGCAGGAGTCTTTTGTGGATATACCCATTTCAAACAGGTAAGCTGTTTTGGAAAATGTAGGGGGTAATGGACTCTCAGGGGAATGTAGCACAAACAGCCAGGTTTCTGGTATTGAGACTGGCTGTAATGCAATGAGGGGTACGTCGGCTTCCAAGAGATCAATTGTGTTAGGGGATTCTGTAGTCAGAGGTACAGACAGACGTTTCTGTGGCCAGCAGAGAAAAAGCAGAATGGTATGTTGTTTCCCTG
>NC_057728.1:50189721-50190669 GCF_004010195.1 Chiloscyllium plagiosum
AGGAATATGGGACTGGGATATCATAGCAATTACGGAAACATGGCTCAGGGATGGGCAGGACTGGCAGCTGAATGTTCCAGGATACAAATGCTACAGGAAGGATAGAAAGGGAGGCAAGAGAGGAGGGGGAGTGGCATTTTTGATAAGGGATAGCATTACAGCTGTGCTAAGGGAGGATATTCCTGGAAATACATCCAGGGAAGTTATTTGGGTGAAACTGAGAAATAAGAAAGGGATGATCACCTTTTTGGGATTATATTATAGACTCCCCAATAGTCAGAGGGAAATTGAGAAACAAACTTGTAAGGAGATCTCAGCTATCTGTAAGAATAATATGGTGGTTATGGATAGGGGATTTTAACTTTCCAAACATCGACTGGGACTGCCATAGAGTTAAAAGTTTAGATGGAGAAGAATTTCTTAAATGTGTACAAGACAATTTTCTGATTCAGAATGTGGATGTACCTACTATAGAAGATGGAAAACCTGACCTACTCTTGGGAAATAAGGCAGGGCAGTTGACTTGAGGTGTCAGTGGGGGACCACTTTGGGCCAGTGACCATAATTCTATTCATTTTAAAATAGTGATGGAAAAGGATAGACCAGATTTAAAAGTTGAAGTTCTAAATTGGAGAAAGGCCAATTTTGACGGTATTAGGCAAGAACTTTCAAAAGCTGATTGGAGGCAGATGTTCACAGGTAAAGGGACGGCTGGAAAATGGGAAGTCTTCAGAAATGAGATAGCAAAAATCCAGAGAAAGTATATTCCTGTCAGGGTGAAAGGGAAGGCTGGTAGGTATAGGGAATGCTGGATGACTAAAGAAATTGAGGGTTTGGTTAAGAAAAAGAAGGAAGCATAGATCAGGCATAGACAGGATAGATCGAGTGAATCCTTAGAGTACAAAGAAAGTAGGAGTATACTTAAGAGGGAAATCAGGAGGGCAAAAC
>NC_057728.1:50191848-50236588 GCF_004010195.1 Chiloscyllium plagiosum
TGTGAAACTTGAAAGTTTTCAGAAAAGATTTACAAGGATATTGCCAGAGTTGGAGGATTTGAGATATAGGGAGAGGCTGAACAGGCTGGGGCTGTTTTCCCTGGAGTGTCGGAGGCTGAGGGAGTGACCTTATAAAGGTTTACAAAATTATGAGGGGCATGGATAGGATAAATAGGCAAAGTCTTTTCCCTGGGGTTGGTGAGTCCAGAACTAGAGGGCATAGGTTTAGGGTGAGAGGGGAAAGATATAAAAGAGACCTAAGGGGCAACTTTTTCACGCAGAGGGTGGTACGTGTATGGAATGAGCTGCCAGAGGATGTGGTGGAGGCTGGTACAATTGCAACATTTAAGAGGCATTTGGATGGGTATATGAATAGGAAGGGTTTGGAGGGATATGGGCCGGGCGCTGGCAGGTGGGACTAGATTGGGTTGGGATATCTGGTCGGCATGGACTGGTTGGACCGAAGGGTCTGTTTCCATGCTGTACATCTCTATGACTCTATCTCCCTTTCCACCATCAAATATTTCTGCTGAGTTGCACTCAATTTCTTTGAACAATACCAAACAGGTAATTTGATCCCGATTATGTCTATGGTATCATGGCACTCACACCTATGTCACTTGCCATTTGAATGGCTTCTCACAATTCACTGCTGATAAAGACAGTGGGTCAGCCGAGCTTTCAAGTTGCCAAGAGCATCCTGCCATTGTTAGGTCTATTCAAATGTTCTGCTTTTCTAACAAATGCATTCAAGGAGCCAAGGCAGTGCTGAAATTTATAAGCAGCTTCCAATAAAAATTCACTCATTAATAAATTGCAAAATTGTCTCACCTCATCTCACTGAAGTGAGACCAAATATAAAGTCTCATTGGTTGTAAGTTTCAGTTTTTTCAACTTTTGTGTAGTAACAAGTGGGTTTCCTGTGTATCTGAACTTGTAAATATTTCCATAGCCATGGTTATTTCTTTTAAGTACATTTTAGAGACCTACTTTAGAATTAATAGGTTTTTGTGAAACACCACAGAGTTTTGTTTAGCTTTTTTTGCGACATAGCAATCAGTTTGTTCGTTTTTGGAACTTGTTTTTTTAAGTTTAAGGGAAAAAGACAGTGTGAGTTATATTCCTTAGCGTAGTGAGTTCGTTTAGGTCTCAGACCAGAAGTGTTGGGATAAAACCATGAAGAGGTTATTTATGGATGGGTATGTTTGAGAACAGGTGTCTAAAAGATCCAAGCAAACGCTATTTGCTTTACATGTCTATAAATTAAAGTCACAAGTGACTTAAACCTTTTGAGGGACATTGTATGAGTCATATTTTGGGGCACTACACAAAGTGCAGTTTGAGTTCTATACAAAAACAGTTGCTTTTCGTTCCAATTTAAAAATGGTGTTTTGAGATTAAACAAATTATACTTTCACTGTGTGCTGAAAATGCTTTGAATTGGTGTTATAAGTAGATAGTTTAATTTATTCTGTTTTACTTTCATTTCTTTTGTTCTAAACTTATGCTTTGTTGTAAAGACAAAATCTACAGCATTGCATGCTTACATTTCAAGAAGAGATTACTTCTCTAAAACCAAAACAAAACCAAATATGATCCATCAAGCCAGCTTTCAGTACTGCTAGCAGCTGGAATCAGAGCAATGTCACATGGAGTGAAATGAATTAGCTGAAGACTGGTATCTAGGATGCTGGGGATCTCTGGAGGAGACTGTGATAAATCATTCACTCAGCAGTTCTGACTCAAGATTGGTGCAAATGCTTCAGCTTTAGCATTTGGTTTGACGCACTGGGCTCCCCCATTATTAACGATGGGAATATTTGTGGAGCCTCCTTTACTGAGTTGTTTAATTGTCCCCTGCCATTCACAACTGATGTGGCAGGACTGCAGATCTTAGACCTAATCCACTGGCTGTGAAATCGATTAGCTGTGCCTGTCACTTACTGCTTGTTCTGTTTGATACACATAGCCAGAGACTATTTCCCAGGGCAGAAATGGCTAACACAAGGGGTCATAGTTTTAAGCTGGTTGGAGGAAAGTATAGAGGGGATGTCAGAGGCGGGTTCTTTACACAGAGAGTTGTGAGAGCATGGAATGCATTGCCAGCAGCAGTTGTGAAAGCAAGGTCATTGGGGACATTTCAGAGACTGCTGGACATGCATATGGTCACAGAAGTTTGAGGGTGCATACATGACGATCAATGATCGGCACAACATCGTGGGCTGAAGGGCCTGTTCTGTGCTGTACTGTTCTATGTTCTATGTTCTATGGTCCTGTTTTGGACCTTCACCAGGTTGGCACCTCATTGTAAGATTTTCCTGGTGCTGCATTTTCCATTGAACCGTGGTTGAGTCCCTGGCTTGATGATAGTAATAGAGTGGGGGACATAACACTCTTGGACTCTATTGGAATACAGCTCCACTGTAGTTGATAACCCACAATGCCTCATGGATGCCCAGTCTTGAGTTGCTAGATCTATTTGGTCTCTCAATTAGCATGGTGACAGTGTAATACAACATGATGGTGGTCATTGATGTGAAGGTAGGACTTTCTCTTCACAAGGACTGTCTGGTGATCACTCTTACTGATAGGGTCATGGACAGATGCATTGGCAGCAAGCAGATTGATGAGGATCAGGTTAAGTATGCTTTTCTCTCTTGTTGGTTCCCACACTACATGCCACAGAATCCGTCTGGCAGCTACGTCCTTTAGGACCCGAACAATTCGGTCAGTAGTGGTGCTCATATAACACCCTTGATTATCAACATTGACACCCCCACCCAAAGTATATTCTGCGCCCTTGCCAGCCTCACTGCTTCCTCCAAGTAATGTTCAACATGGAGGAGCATTGATTCATCAGCTCAGAATGCATGATAAATGTGGCTCAAACCATCAACACCATCAGAAATCCTCCATCCAACTGAGATTACAAAAGGTCTGGACAACATGCTTTGTAAGCCAAGATTGACACTGCAAATATAAATATCATCCCTTTAACCATGTTACACAAGATGTACTGTGGTACAGTCCACATGAGATAGCTGCTTACAATGGGTCTAACATTACGTACATTGATGTGGAAGTGCTGGTGTTGGACTGGGGTAGACAAAGTTAAAAATCACACAACACCAGGTTATAGTCTGGAAGCACTAACTTAGGATATAAACCATCAAATATTTTATATAATTGCAACAGGCAGACCATCTATTACTAGTCTACTGGCGTGAACAGGTCTATAATTACTACAGTCCATGAGTTGACAAAAACTCCCAGTTCCAGCATTAAAGATTTCAAACTGTAATACTGATCCCATACCTTTTGGTTGCAAGTGAGTACAGCAGATTCATTAAGCTCTTATAAATGATGATCAGTTTCAAGATCATTTGGATCATGATTTGCCAATGGTTTAAACACATCAAACCATGCTACGAGGCTCATTTTAGACATTCAGAGATGAACTAGTTTCTTGATTAGTATTGATATCAAAGGTTACAGGGAGAAGACAGGAGAATGGGGTTGAGAAATAGATCAGCCGTGATCATATGGTGCAAATTCAATGGGCCCAATGGTCAAATTCTGGTTTTATGGTGTCCCAGATTGTGATTTTAAGGGGAAGACAGCTCACAATTCTGCAAACACTAAGCCAAGACACACTAGACCATTATGTCCAGGTCACATCAGCGCAGAAAATAACCAAGGATTGGTGTGAGTCCATGTATTGACTGATCAAAAATAAGGCCATCAATCAACTAATGAAACATGTCAATTGCATTAACCTCACAAACCCCCCCTTTCCTCTTGTGATTGCTTCTGAGCCATGTGTAATATTGCGACTGATATTTTCCGAGTCCCAACACACTATTACACTCAAAGTTTGGGTAAAGGTTTGGTGCAGGAAAAACTTGGTGTACAAGATTCCATGCAGGGATTGCATGAAACGTGATGTAGGACAAACAGGCAGACAACTCACAATCCACATTCACGAATATTAACTAGCCACTAACCGCCACAATCAGCTGTCCCAGTAGTTATACACACAAATGGCAAGGACCACAAATGCGACTGGGACAACACAACAATCATAGAACAAGCCAAACAGAGGACAGCCAGAGAATTTTTAGATGCATAGCATTCATCCACAGAGTCCATCAATAAACACATTGACATAAACCCAATATAATGACCACTGCAACAAACTATCAGAATCAGCAACCGGAAAAAACAGGAATGAAACCAAATAAATTCCGCCCGACACAGTACAGCAATGCTTCACAGGAGGCTCTCAAAACTGAGGATGTCACCTGGAAAAGGGAGGAAATGTCCACAAACCAACTTCCCAGCTCTGTGAACATACCCACAGCAACTACACGATTACACTCTGGTCACTAATGACTTCATTATATTCCCTTTTACTTAAACAATCAAAGACTCTTCTTGATACGTATACAGTATGCTTGGTGCACCTCACCAAATTGTACACCGTGTATATAGAAAGTGGGATGTTCAATGTATTATCTTTTCATCTCACTATCCTTCACTGAATAGAATGCACTGAATGGAGGAAGAAATCCATAAATGCCAAGTGGCTTGCTAAGGTTTTCAGATAGTTATGCTAATTCAACAAGGTAGGCATCCTTGCAAGAGGATTCGCAGTAGGGTTAAAATCAACTAGGCAAAAACAATGACTGCAGATGCTGGAAACCAGATTCTGGATTAGAGTGCTGCTGGTTCAACAAGCTAATTCTCAAGGCAATTGTTTACCATCAACTGCAACTCTCTGAACTTGAACAATTCACATGTTTGCGAGACAAATCCACACAGTTCATCTCTCCCCCACACACACCATCCAGCCACATGCATGTGACACATTGTTGCAAAGAAGGAAGAAAATGGTCCAGGCAGATGATTATTCCCAACAGGCACCAGAACAAAACATATCATTCCTGGACTTTCACATCAACACATCAGTTCAGGCAGAGATATATGTTATTCTGTCCAGCCAAGGCAGTATGACATTTTATGAGCAATGGTGAAGTTTTACAAAGAAGTAGGCAATGCACTGGAACTGCATATCCAGAACTGCTTCAACTGCTCAGCACACAGCATGATGAAGCAAATGCTGAAGATATCACTCCAGACAACAACCACACACACCTACAACAAATCAACAGATAGCACATGGCAGAATTAAACTTCACTGCCAAGTCATGATAACTAGCTTAGGAGCAGGTCTGTTTGTGTTGTGTGTCCACAAAGGCATCATCTGAATGTACCACAACAGTTACATATCTACATGCTTTGTTTATGTTATCAGAAAAGGATTACCATTCCTTAAATAGATAAGTAGGGCTGTTGTACTATGGCACAGATCTGTACCTTTATGTCAAATACATGCCACCATAACACGTCATGTTCCAATATAAAGCTACTTGCCTTGCTTGTCATCTCTCACTGTATAATGGAGATAATGTAGTTAGTCAGTGCTTGTGTATAATGTGTTAGATTTGGGCGGTTTGTGATCACAGTTACTTAATATAGGCAGTTGACCAATTGTCATCTCACATCAAGATGCTCCTACACAGTCCCAATTCACACCAATCTGTTCCAACACAGTTCTGAATCCACACAAACACATCCCCTTAATCCACAACAACACACATCTACACACTCCCAAATCAGACCAACAAGCTTCACCCAGTGTTAAATCACACCAACATGTTCCAAAACACCCCCAATCCACAACACACTCTCATTCACTGCAAAATCAAACCAGCCTACCCCAGACCAAAGCAGTTTACAGTCCATTATAATCCAGTTTACATCATTCCGGCACTCCTCCATTACCAAAACGTCAGGCTCAGCACACTTACAGCTCTGTCCTGACACTCTACCACAATAGATCCACACCCACTTGGATGCTGCCTGACCTGCTGTGCTTTTCCAGCACCACTCTAATCCAGACTCGGGTTTCCGGCATCTGCAGTCCTCGTTTTTACCCCATAGACCCACACCCAACCAGCAATTCCACCCACGCACCTACAACAACGTCACAGAACACCCCCCACTACACACACAACTCATCTCGCACCTACTTAAACTTCCCATGCACTCTGTGCACTCACACTCCAGAGGCTGGGTAATAAAAAGGGCTAGATAGGTTAACGTCCAACCCCACCCCCCCACCATTAGAGTCTGCAAGAGGAAGTTGTCTGTATAATTTCCTAAAGCAATCTACTCCCAGCCCTCAATTTCCTACTGTTCATCCTTCAGGGTTACCCTGCAGCCAGCCCAATAAATGAGATTCTTTCACCACAGAAATCAAATATTAAAAATAATACAGCCTTTCTCCCACTCTGCTGATTGACGCTGTCTCTGGTCTTCGAACCGACAAGCCCACATGTGGGAGTCAGAGAACCTCACAGTGACATGGCCTACTTTTCAGAGAGTCGCAGAACCTGGTGGTTTCTTGAGTGAGTCCGTCCCTTTCCCAGCGTTGTGTCACGCCATTCCCAAGATCATTATCACAGATGATTGAAAAGTGGAAAACGCAAATGATTAACCTGAAATACATCAAGGTTTGATATAAAAGACCAAATTGTGAGAAAAGGGTCGCATACGTAATATAACATTATTTGATGTGCTATCTTCAAATTAATAGGTACCCAAAAAAACAATAAAATACAAAAGTACTGACATTTGCAGCAACTTTATTTGAAACTAATCTGACAGTAAAAATGTTCGCCTTAAACGAAATTAGCATTTGGTATTTAGAACTAATTTGTCAAAAGAGATAAAAATCTATGAATTCCTGGCAAAATGTAAGTCCAACACACCCATGATTTATTCAGAATTCCAGCTAATGTGGTTTGTGAACGACAGGTGATAAAGAGTGTATTTAAGAACTTCCATCAGCACTGACTCACTCTCCTGCTGAATAATAAACGAGCCCTGACACCAGTCAGATAACTTGTACTGTCTCCATAACCCTTCAGGGTTATCAGCCCTAATGAATGTGTGCATGTATTCTTTTCAAATCCACACGCATCCGTAATTTACATATCAGGATAAGCACAGCGTGTGGTCTAACCTTTGTTTGAGTGACATAAGCAGTAATTAGTTTTGAAAGCATATATGCGTAATTACTCGAGAAGCATTTGTAAAAAGGCTGCTTTAAACTAGCTTTATAACGCTTACAATTCCCCCTACAAAACTGTCCAAACAGTGCCTCGGAGTCACCGATTTTAAATAACTTTGCATCCCATCCAGCCTGTGCGCGATTCGAGAACTACGTGACTCACTCATCTTCACTTACATCTTGCGCTCTCTCACCGTAAATTGCAACAGTCACCTGAGTGACCATTTCACCCCCTCCCCATCTCTGTAATCTCATCGCACCAGGCGCCATTCACTTTCCCTTGAATTGCTGGAGAAAGAAATTGAAGGATTTTATGCCCCGTCATTTTCTCACGACAGGCCTTTGCAACAAAGTGAGAAGGTCGTTGAAAAATCTCTTCCCGCTTGTATATCAAGTGGTACATTAAGTCTGTATCTCTCTCAGTGTTTCCATGGTTCCTTGATCCTCCAGCAGCACTTGCAACAGGCAACACTGAGTTATTCTGTCCATACGCAATGCTAACAGAAGCATCCAATAAAACAAGTTACATAAAACCTCTTCCAATCATTTTTGTTCTTTTATTTTTGGAATTAGATTAGATTTCCTACAGTGTGGAAACAGGCCCTTTGGCCCAACCAGTCCATATCAACCCTCCGAAGAGTAACCCACCCAGACCTATTGCCTTCTGACTAATGCACCTAAGACTATGGGCAATTGAGCACAGCCAATTCACTTAACCTGCACATCTTTGGACTATGGGAGGAACCCGGAGAAAACCCACACAGACACGAGGAGAATGTGCAAACTCCACACAGACAGTCACCCAAGGCTGGAATCGAACCCAGAACCCTGGTGCTATGAGGCAGCTGTGCTAACCACTGTGCCATCGTGCCACCACAAATGTGGGGATGTGGGAGTTCCTGGCATTTATTGTCCATCCTCTCAGTGTCTTTGAGAGGATGGTGATGAGTTCCAAACGCTGGTAGAATCAATTCTAATAGAGGAAAGACTTAATAGCAATCTAGGTTTGTTCAATATAACGTATCAATTGCATGACTCTATGATCTTGTGCTATAAATTCTGTGTCTTATGATCCTGTCCCACTAGCTACCTGACAAAGGAGCAGCGCTCCGAAAGCTAGAGCTCTCAAATAAACCTGTTAGACAAAACTTGGTGTTGTGTGATTTTTAACGTAGCTGTTTAAGACAGAGCTCACCATCAAAATGTCATCATAAAATTAGAATCTGAATTCAGTTTGAAAGAGGAACAAAGTGTGAATGAAAAACTAAACGTGTGTAATGATTGTAATGTGGTCAGCCAGCTGGATCTTATAGATTATGTGTTCCCCAATTGGGGCTGTTAATCTGGTCCAATCATGGAGCCCTGGCTGACATTAGTAAAAAAAAGGATGAGTGTCAGAGATACTGAGAGCTGACTCTGAAACAGGCAATACTGTAGTCAAGGTCTGTTCATGTGTAAATAAAGGGTGATGTGGTGATGGGATACTGAGGCTGTGGAGTTACTTCAGTGTGAACATGCGGCTTGTCAGACTAGTTCTCTGATGCCTTTCTTAGTTGATAGCCTCTGGGTTAGAAAGCTGCCTGTAGCAGACCTGAACCTAGGGCCTTCAGCATTCAAATCCAGTCTGACCCTCAGGGTGCAGTCACTGAGCGAGTGCTGCAGTGTCAGAAGTGCCGTCTTTAGAAGGTGACATTAAACGGCTGCCCCCTCAGGTGGATATAAAAATCCTGGGGCACTATTTTGAAGAAGGATAAAGTAGTTCTCCCTAGCAACCAGACCCAGGCTCATCCCTCACTCAACATCACAATAAGATTAGCTGGTCATTATCAATGTGCAGTATAGCATGCTGTGCTCAACCCAACCCCAAGGTGTCCCCCATTTCCTACATTGTAGAGTGACTTTATTTGCATTGGCTTTAAAGCACTCTGGCAAGTGCAGTGGTGGTGAAAGATGCTACATTAATCCATGCCTTTCTTTTTGTGGAGTGATGGGAACCTGTGGTGCCTATATGTGTCTTCAGTCCCACATTAACATGGTGCACGTAAATGTTGTGGGACTTTCCCAATAACCACTGCTGGCACCTTGTGTATTAGCCACCTCTACCAGAGGTACAGGATAAGATCTATCTGAGGTAGTTTGCTACCACCAATCCTCCTTCGCTTTGCTTTGTCTTGGGCCTACGTAGTTATTAGTTATGAAGGACACACTAACATAGAATCCACAAAAAAGTCAATAATCTTTGATACATGAATATTTATTGTGTATTAGCAATAAGTACAGTGCATTTTGTCAGGCATCATTACAAGGACCTTAGGGTGTTTGTGCAAATCCATCCACTCTCTCCAAAAGCTAGAGTAGACTTCCTCATCTCCATTCACAGGCTGTGTATGAAATCAGTAGAATGGGTGGAGCTAATATATCATGAACATTAACCCCTTCAGAACCATTACCTCATACAACATCTCCCTCAAAACATTTTTTCTGTAGTTACTCCATTCTGAAATCATGGATTTGACCATGTTGCTTTATCACTGTCATGTATGCATCTGTGTTTCTGACTTTACAAAGGTTTCTTGCATCAGGACTGTTGAGTTTGGTTCTGATCTGTGAATTATTTCTGTACTGAAGGATCTTTTATCTCTCAGATATCCTGTATGATCCACATCATATCTGGTTTGGATATGATACCACTAGGAATAGTTGACATGCCTTATCCAAGGGTGTTAATGAGTCATATCTTGGTTTCCTGGGATTGCTTCCAACGATGCTCACTGCAAGGTATTCACTTCTTTATTCAAGTAAGCATTCTTAGTTCTCTGCTCCAAACAATGTTTTTGACTTTTGCACATTCTCTGGTTATGTCTTTCTTAAAAAAATAACTTACATTGGCATGATATAGTTGGACATCATTCCTGTTTGTATGGATTTTTTTTACTCCTTTTCTGGAACAGTGCAGTTAGACCATAGAACCCCATAAGACTATAAGATATAGGAACAGAATTAGGCCATTTGGCCCATCAAGTCTACTCCACCATTCAACATGGCTGACATGTTTCTCAGCCTCATTCTCCTGCATTAGTCTCTTAACCTTTGAACCCCATAGTAATCAAGAACCTATTTGTTTAGATATACTCAAGTGACTTTGTCCCCACAGGCTTTTGTAGCAATGAGTTCCACAGATTAACCACCCTCTGGCTGAAGAAATTCCTTCTCATCTCAGTCCTAAAGGGTAGTTCCTTCACTCCGTGGAGGTGCCTTTGAGTCCCAGTCTCTCCTATTAGTGGAAACATCTGCTCCACATCCACATTACACAGGCTTCACAGTATTCTGTAACCTTTGATCAGATCCCCCCACATCCTTCGAAACTCTATAGAGTACAGATCCATAATTAGATTAGATTAGATTAGATTAGATTAGATTTTTAGATTAGATTACTTACAGTGTGGAAACATGCCCTTCGGCCCAACAAGTCCACACCGCCCCGCCGAAGCGCGACCCACCCATACCCTTACATTTACCCCTTACCTAACACTACGGGCAATTTAGCATGGCCAATTCACCTAACCTGCACATCTTTTGGACTGTGGGAGGAAACCGGAGCACCCGGAGCAAACCCACGCAGACACGGGGAGAACGTGCAAACTCCACACAGTCAGTCGCCTGAGGCGGGAATTGAACCCGGGTCTCTGACGCTGTGAGGCAGCAGTGCTAACCACTGTGCCACCGTGCCGCCCATGGTGCCGCCCATCATCAATCACTCCTCATATGACAAGCCCTTCATCTGTGGGATCATTCTTGTGAACCACCTCTGGACCCACTCCAAGGCCAGCACATTCTTCCTGAGATATTGGACCCAAAACTGCTCACAATATTCTAAATGTGGTCTGACCAGAGCTTTACATAGCCTTAGCAGGAGATCCCTGTTCTTATATTCTAAACCTCTTGAAATGAATGTTAATATTGCATTTGCCTTCCTAACTGCCAACTGAAATTGTATGTTAACCTTAAGACAATCCTGAACTAGGACCCCTAAATCCTTTGTGCTTCAGATTTGTGAAGCCTTTCCCCATCTAGAAAATGTCTACTCCTCTATTATTCCTGCCAAAGTGAATAACGTCGCACTTCCCCAGCTTGTATTCTATCTGCCACTTTATTTCCTACACTCCAAGACTGTCCATATCCTTCTGCTGCCTCCTTGTTTCCTCAATGTTACCTGTCCCTTCACCAATTTTTGTATCATCTGCAAACTCAGCAACAATGCTGTCAGTTCCTTCATCCTGCACTAAATGACTAAAGATACGTTGTGTTGGTCCATCATTTGATGTGTTGATGTTTTTATAGAGAGCTGACAAAGTCTGCTGATCTTCTTGAACTAGATTGACAATTAGTTCCCATCAATCTCTTGCACTATTGTCAGATTTCACCACTATCTGGTAGTTCTTTCCAATGTGAGATCCTCTTTTGATTGATGGGACCAAATTAGTTCCAGCTGTAAATCACAAAATTCTGAAAATATTAAAGATTTTTAATAAAGTTGACAACAGGCTTTCCTGGAGCTGTATTTTTCTATTAAACCCTTCTCTCTCTCTCTCATTTATAGAGATGGTACTTGATGTAAGCTAATTTGCAAATACTCTTACAATATTATCAAATATATCTGTCTCTTCTCTTACAACATATCTTCTTAAAACAGGATCCACTATCAGGATCCACTATCAGATCTACAGATTACAGGAATATCATCATTAGTTTTTATCTGGGCTTCTTTTGTAGTCCTGGAGCAATTCTATATCACAAAATCTCCTTTCCAGACAATTCAGATTAATTCCTTGACTGAAGTAATTGTGATACCTTAAATCTGCTTGGAGATATAAACTGCTTGGTGGCACTCTGTGGTTAGCACTGTTGTTTCACGGCACTAGGGACCTGGGTTTGATTCCACCCATGGGTGACTGTCTGTGTGAAGTTTGCACATTCTCCCCCTGTCTGCAGGTGCTCTGAGTTCTTCCCATAGTCCAAAGATGGATAGGATAAATAGACAAAATCTTTTCCCTGGGGTCGGGGAGTCCAGAACTAGAGGGCATAGATTTAGGGTGAGAGGGGAAAGATATAAAAGAGACCTAAAAAGGGCAACTTTTTCACGCAGAGGGTGGTACGTGTATGGAATGAGCTGCCAGAGGATGTGGTGGAGGCTGGTACAATTGCAACATTTAAGAGGTATTTGGATGTGTATATGAATAGGAAGGGTTTGGAGGGATATGGGTCGGGTGCTGGCAGGTGGGACTAGATTGGGTTGGGATATCTGGTTGGCATGGATGGGTTGGGCCGAAGGGTCTGTTTCCATGCTGTACATTTCTATGACTCTATGACGTTATGTGCAGGTTTGGTGGATTGGCCATGGGAAATGCTGGGTTACTGAGTGGGCTGCTGTTTGGAGGATTGGTTTGGCCTGCTTCCACACTGAAGAGATTCAATGTCTAATATCTTTCCACATTGTCATTGTGTTTGACAGCTGTTACTTAACTTATTTTAATGATTTACTAGTAAACTGTTACTGGAATTTTTATAAAGATTTTTGTGGATGTTTGCTTTGCTGTTCAGTTTTTTCAAGTTGTGTAGTTCCTTCAACTGTATTAAATGCAGTTCTTTAGTAAAGAAAGCCACCAACTCTGCAAGGAAACAAACAGAAAGTCCTGGTAAAACCCAATAGGTCTGGTAGCATCTGTGGACAGAGAAACAGAGTTAACATTTTGAATCTGTTGTGAATCTTCTTTAGATGCCGCAGATGCTGAAAATCTGCAACAAACTTAGAGAATGCTGGAGAAACTCAGCAGATCTGGCAACTTCATAGAGAGAGAAAAACAGTTAACATTTTGATTCTGGCATGACTCTTCAGAACTTTTCCTGCAGAGATTTGTCTTTTTTTTAATTATACACTCATAGAGTCATACAGCATGGAAACAGACTTTTCGGTCTAACCAGTGCACACCGACTATGTTCCCAAACTAAACTAGTCCAATCTGCCTGCTTTTGGCCCATACCCCTCTAGCCTTTCCTGTTCATGTACTTGTCCAAGTGTGTCTGTGTGTAGGGTTAAGAGGGTATAGTTTTAATTCCAGATCATAACATTGGTATTAATTAGTGGTTGCCACTTGCTTTCAGAATAAATTTTGTTCCGAATAATCTGAAAAAAGACAGAACATGCGTTCTTACATTTTCTCACCCGTACTTTTCAATAGTTTGATTGTTCTGTGTTTGATTGTGTCAGCTGTTTACTGCTTATTACATTTGATTGATTAAACCTGGATGTGGAGTTGAAAAATGTGGTGCTGGAAAACCTGGATGTGGAGTCAGAGAAAAGTAAACCATCTGTAAACAGGCTGGAAAACTGAAGTGAAGCACAGAGTAAACATTTTAAAACCTTGGATAAAACTCTGGCAAATGAAGTTCCTACACCTAGAAGCCAGGGCCCCAGGGCCATCACTACCTAGAGCTAAGGAATAAAATATGCCGCAGAGACATCACAGAGCATTTCACAATCAACATGGTCATTTTGAATTGTTGTAATGTAGAAAGCAAAGCAGCCAATCTATAACAAATTTGGACAAACACCATCTGCCAGTTTCCAGATGATCTGTTTTAAATCATTTTTATTAAAGGATAAATTGTATCCAGATCACCGAGAGAAACACCTCCAGTGCTTCTTGTAGTAATGATATGGGATTGTTTAAGGTTAACTGAGTTAATGGGTGTGTTGTGGAGAGGAGTACAAGTTAAGGAGCATTGCACAAAAATGACACCTCCAAAGTGCAGCATTCCTATAATGCCACACTGAGAATGTTCACCTGGAATGTGCACTCTAGTAAAAATTGTGGGATTTGAACCTGTGATTGCCTGACTCTAATAAATGTCTGAGCCATTTGAGTAGGCTCCACACTGGCTAACAGACAGCAGTACTTTTTAAAACTTACTTTCCGCATAAAGGCTTTTTGTCATTTGTGCATCAGACACTTGTGGATTTGTGAGGTGTTCCAATTTCAACATGGCTTAAGTGCTTTACTGAAGGAAACAGGTGCTTTCTTACTGCATTTACAATTGCACATAAATTTAAGAGAGAACATCGAAGAATGATGCCGAGACTGCAAATACAGAATATCATGATTTGTGGATATGGCCATCAGTCACCCTAAACTACACAGATAACCTATGAGGAGCAATACACAGAAAATAGTGTCTTTTCAAAGAGTTATCAAACAGCTAACATTAATTTTGTATTTTAAAGGATGTCTTGCATTTAGTACAGGATAAGTTTATCCTTTTGTAGTCATGTCTCAGTAGGTCAATCGCTCACCAAACTCCAAATCAGAAATTTCAAGTCCCACTTGAGAAAGTGGAAGTATTAGTGGGGCTGGCTGCCATTTAAAATTGATCAATCACCTGGATCAATTCAGATATTCCAAGGATAGTGAGGGGAATAAGGTTGGCTATTGTGCATGTACTGGCAATAATCTTTTGACGCAGGAATAGTGCCAGAAGACAGGTGAACGGCAAATGTTACACACTTTGTTGAAAAATGTTTATAAGGATAACACAGTAACTATGGGTCAGTCTATTTAACCTTGATGGTAGGAAAGCTTTTAATCCAGGCCACCTTGATTAGGGTTTTGAGGAGGTGTCAAGATTGACGTGATGTACATGGACTCCAGTAGGGATTTAATAATGTGTTATAATGCTTTAATAATGTGTTATAATGATCAATGTTATAGTCACTGGAATAACACGGACAGTGGCAGTGTGGGCATGAAGGTGGCTGTGTGACAAGAATCAGAGGCTGTTGATAAACTTTTGGACTGAAGGAAAAGGTAATCTGGGATTTCTCAAGGGTCAGTGTTGGAAACACTGCTTTCCTTGAGCAACATTAATGATCCAGCTTTGAATGTGGAGGGCAATATTTCAATTGTGAATACTGAATGACCTAAAACTTGCAAAGACTGGGAACGGTGTGGAAGATGGTGATAAACTTCAAGAGGATGAAGACAGGCTGATAAACCCATAACAGAAGTAATTTAATGCTGAGAAGTGCAGAATAGGGAGCGGCAACGGAAAATAAAGGGGGGCAGTTCTAAACAGGACACAGGAGCCAAGAGACTCTGCAAAAATATACAAAAATGATTGAAGAAGACTGGGCAGATTGAGAAAATACTTTACAAGGTATATGGAATCATGGGCTTTATAAATAGAGATAGAAAGTATGAAAGGAAGGGAATTGGACTGAATCTTGAAGAGATGTTATTATGTCCAATTCCAGGCACCACACTTTAGAAAGGAAGTAAAGGCTTTAGATAACGTGCAGAAAAATTTCTTGAGCCTTGGTCCAGAGACTTGAGTTATCAGAATAGATGGAGAAACTGAGTTCTGTTCTCCTTGGAGCAGGGGAGTTTGAGAGGAGATTTGATTGAGGTGTTGAAAATAATGAGAAGTTTGGATGGAGTGGTGAGAGAAAAACTATTCCCATTGGTGGAAGGATTGAGAACCAGAGGGCACTGTTTTAAGGTGAATGGCAGAGGACCAACAGCATGAGGTGTAAGGTTTTGCGCACTGACCAGATATTGTAGAATGCACTGCCTCAGAGTGAAGTGGAGGTGGATTCACTTGAGACTTTCAAAGGGGAACGAGCTTGTTATCTGAAGGAAAACAATTTATTGCAAGGATATAGGGAAAAGGCAGGTGAGTTGGACTTTGTTTTGAAGACAGCCAGTAGTGACAGGCCAAGCTGAATGGTTTGTTCTGTGCTGTAACCAATCTACGATTGTAGAAGTCAGTATAGCAGAGACTTGAGCAAAATAAATCAGGCTGGTACATCATTAATAACATACTGTCTTTTCAATGTGATGTTACACCAAAGCCCCCCTCATGTGGGCATAAAATTTCCCACATGCCTTGTTTTACTCTCAACCGATTTCACTCTCCACCTAATTTTACACGACATTTAAAACCGTGATCAAGGAGTGAAATGAAGGGTCAATCCAATCTCATTACTCCCTGACTCCAGGTTGACAATTTTAAAATGGGCCGCCACAGTTTTGTCACTAAAGGGTTAGGAAAAGTTTGCTGATTGAAAGGAACTGAATTCTACAACCTCCTTTGCTTTGATATTTGAGAAACAGACATGGTCAAGGACAGAAATTCTTTGAAGCAGTGAAAGGATTTGTGATGAATTAGTGCCTGTTGCCATAATGGCTGTAAACAATGAGAATACACTGTGTCTTTATCCTGAGAATGTGCATCAACCAACAAAATAAAGTAGCATGCACAGGTTGCAATTGCTATGGTTTTAGTAAACAAATCACGTAATACTTTACACATCAATTGCTGCTGCCTGTTTCAACACTGTTTGTGTATAAGATTGTTTACAACGGTCGATTCTAGTCTGATTGAAGTCTGGATTCACTGAATTATAACAAATTAATTGTGTCTCTATTTCTGTGACAATCCAAATAATATTTATGAAAATTTTGAGAACCACCAACCGTGGCAAGAATTATATCCGAGATATTTAACTAAGCTCCATTATTACACTCCTGTAGTTTTACTGCAAACACATGTTAGACCCAGAATCAAGAGCAATGCTGGGACGGATGTAAATCAAGAAAAGGATGAGTCTTGAGAGATGAGTCCAGCCACACAGTTAGATTAAGTTTTAACTGAGGAGCTCACTGCACAGGTTTAGATTGGGAGCAAATGTAGAGTAAGAGGGTTTCACCTCGACATGAAATACTTCCAGCCTTGGAAGTAAGGACATTGATATCAATGATGAGGGTTATATAATGGTCAAGTGTGTGGTCCTGGAAAAGCACAGCAAGTCAGGCAGCATCTGAGGAGCAGGAAAATCGACGTTTCGGGCAAAAGCCAATAATCAGGAAAGCCATTCATTCGTGATGAAGGGCTTTTGCCCGAAACGTCACTTCTCCTGCTCCTCAGATGCTGCCTGACCTGCACCACATTCTCAACTCTGATCTCCAGTATCTGCAGTCCTCACTTTTGCCTCATATCATGGTCAGCCAATATACGGACATTTGTTTCATCCCCCGCCTCACCAATGTTGATGGTGGAATTTTAACCTGATATCACAATCATGTCCACCCCATAGACTGGAATCTGTTGCTACACTGACATCCAGTAAAGCAACTATCAGGCGATTGTTCTGTGATTAAAATCCTGGAACACAATCATCACCTTTATTATAGTCTCAAGCTTTCCCATACAATCCAATTCGCTGATTTTCTTGTAATCTATTAAAACCTTGATCCGAGTTCAGACTCAAGGCCCCATGATGCCCTTGTTTCCCTTCAAGGACTGTTCACCATTAATTGCTGTTTCTCAGCTCCTCTCCTTACAATATTCATTAAATCCTTCCCGTACTGCAATTTATTTGGGAATTCTTCCAGTCTCTGGGATCTCTGCTTTCTTCTTCAGCCCAATGGCTCCTTTGTGACCTCTTCCACCATTGGTAGAAGGACCTCCAGCCACCTTTAACTTATACTTCAGAGCTCACTCCCTGAATCCCTGCTCCTTACTGCCTCTCCACCCCTTCCTACTTCTTCACCAGAGTTTTGGGTCAGAGGCTTGGAGTTCAGTGACAAGTAACTCCCCAAAGCCTAGCCACTATCGACAAGTCAGAAGTGTGAAAGAATAATGCCCACTTGTCCGGATGGGTACAGCTCCAACAACACTCAATAAACTCAGCACCATCCTGGCTTGTTTGATTGGTACTTGGTCCAACAACTTCAACATTCAATCCTTTCACCACTAATTCATAGTGGTAGCAGTGTGTACCATCTACAAGATGTACTGTGACAACTCACTCAGGTTTACTGAGTACCCGGAATACTTTATTTACTCAGTTTTGCCCTTCCATGAGCCCGCTCTGTTTGTCCCATTCCTCCAAGGGACACATCCTGAAATAAAACCATATTTCCTAGTTACCAAAATGGCCAATTAAATGTTTTATCCTTCTCAGGTTTTAAAGAAAAAGACCTAGGCTTATTTAATAAACACAAAATTCTTGATTTATTTGTAAACAGTACACATTCAATGAAAATGCAACAAAATAAAAGCAACATATTACAGATGCTGGAGGTGTCAAATAAATGCTGGAGAAACTCAGCAGGTCTGGGAAGACCTGTGTGGAGGGAATGAGAGTTAATATTTTGATTCCAGAATGAATTTTCTTTGGAACTAAAGGAGGCTGGAAAAGGGATGAGCTGTATGCTGTAAGAAAGAGATTGCGCGGTGGGGTGGGGGTGGGAAAAGCGACAGATGCTAAGGTTGCCCCAAGGCTAAAGGGAAATCCATTTTATGGGACAGACTAGAATTTAAAGGTGTATTAGAAAGTATACAACACATTTACATTATTCCAAGGAATAAACACCTCAACATCCACCATGTCCCTCTCCTTGGTGAATACTGTTGCAAGGTACTCATGAAGAATCTCACCCATTTTTTCTGACTGCACGCATAGCTTTCCTCCATTGTCCTTGAGTGGGTCAACCCTTTCCCTTGTTACCCTCTTGCTCCTTAAATATGAATAAAAGGCTTTGGGGTTTTTCTTAGCCCTTCTCACTAAGGATATCTCATGATCTCTTCTAGCCCTCTTAATTCCTCATTTCAGATTGGTCCTAAATTCCCGATGTTCTTCCACAGCTTCATCTAACTACAGTCATTTAGACCTGATGTACGCATCCTTTTTCTGCTTAGCTAGCCTCACAGTTTCACCTGTCATCCATCGTTCCCTAATGTTGCCATTTCTATCCCTCATTTTCACAGGAACATATCTCTCCTGAACTCTAATCAACCTCTCTTTAAAAGTCTCCCCCATGTCAAATGTGGATTTCCTTTCAAACAGCTGCTCCCGATCCACATTCCCCAGCTCCAGCCGAATTTTGGTAGTTGGTCTTCCCCCAATTTTGCGCCCTTCCTTTAGGACCACACTTATCTTTGTCCATGAGTATCCTAAAACTTATGGAATTGTGATCACTATTCCCAAAGTAATCCCCCACAGAAACATCAACCACCTGGCTGGGCTCATTTCCTGATACCAGATCCAGTATGGCCCCTTTATGAGTTGGACTATTTACGTACTGCTCTAGAAAACCCTCATGGATGCTCCTTCCAAATTCTGCTCCATCTAACTCTAAGTAAATCCCAGTCAATGTTGAGAAAATTAAAATCTCCTATCACCACCACCCTGTTGCGCCTACATCTTTCTATGATCTCTCTACATATTTGTACCTCTACCTCACACTCGCTATTGGGAGGCCGGTAATATAACAATCATTGGTTTTGATAGTTCCATACATTCTGCCAAACCGTTTAAGTGTGGATAGTAGGGTGATCATGTGGTTTGAGTCACTTCCACTTAGTACACATTATCTTGAAATGATTTGCCAGTGAACTGCAGTCCACTGTCAAACATCATCCATACTGAATAAACTGAAAATAGCACTCCTTGTATCAGCAATGGCTGTGCTTGTTGTGTTGCTAAGTAATCAAACAATAGGAAACTGAAAGAAGTGATCCATCTCAAGAGTGTAATTTTCCCTGTGTGCTAGGAATATGTCTGTTGCTATTTCATCCGAAGTAGATGGAGCATCATGTGGATGGAAGGCTCCCTCTGCTGCTAGGGTTGATACGTTTTGGCATTCCCCAGCTGCATTCACAGACGTTGAAGATCCTGATTCATCTCTGGTTTGTACAGATTCATGTGCCGGCCACTTGTACGTTCAAGTACCTCTGTGTACCTTTTGTACAATCTCCCTGGTGCCAGCGTTGTGATGTTATGCCATCTTATTGGGCATCCGTGTTTTGCGTTGGAGTCTGGCTTGGTCTTCAGAAGCAGATTTCCTGCATATGAGTGAGCAATGTCCCTTGGCGCCATATGATCTCCCGATGTCCTGAATACTGCATCTGTTACAGATGGTGTGTTTACAGCTCACAATGAATGTTGCTGCCATAGAGAGTGCACACCATGAGACACAGAAAGAGTAGGGAAATCAAAAGACATAGAAGTAATTTATGCTAAGAAACATCATGAAGCAGCATTAAGCTGATGTGGCAGTAGCATAGTGGTAACATTATTGGGGAGGAAATTCAGGGACATGGGATCAAATCCTACTATGGTAGATCAGGAAATTTTAATTCAGTGGAAATCTGGATTAATAAAAGAAAAAAAAAAGCTAGTCTAATGGTGATGCTATTATTCCTGTTGTTGTTCTAAAAACCTATCTTGTTCACTAATTCCTTTAATATCGGGAGTTGGTCATTTTTACCTGATTTAGCTTTCATACCACTCCAAGTCCATAACAAAGTCATTGACTCTACTGAACAAAAACCGAGAGAACTGTGGATGCTGTAAATCAGAAACGAAAACAGAAGTTGCTGGAAAAGCTCAGCAGGTCTGGGTCCATCTGTGAAGAGAAATCATAGTTAAAGTTTCGGGTCCGGTGACCCTTCCTCAGAAACTGGCTCTGAGAAAGTGGCACTGGAACCAAAACATGAACTCTCTTCATGATGCTGCCGGACCTGCTGAGCTTTTCCAGCAATTTCTATTTGTGTGTTTGTGGTTGACTCTACTCTGTGCCTCTGAACAACAAGAGACATGCATAAAAGCTGGTTTAGCTAGCAATGTCCATTTCCCATGAGCAAATAAAAAAGGAACAACGTAAAAGTTCAAACAGACATAGTCTCTATGATGACAGCTGTGATATTAATATCATTTTGAGAGATTGGATTTCAAACCACTGGATCATAGGTGTTAATTACTTTTATGAAGAGTTTAGACAAAAACAAACTCAGAGAGTCATTTCCAGAACAGTGATGATATTGTTAAATTTGAAAGGGTGCAGAAAAGACTTACAAGGATGTTGCCAGGACTGGGGAGTTTGAGCTATAGAGAGAGGCTACATAGGCTGGAGCTATTCTCCCTGGAGCATCAGAGGTCGAGGGGTGACCTGATAGAAGTTTATAAAATCATGAGAGACATGCATAGAGTAAATAGACAAGCTCTTTTCCCCGGGGTAGGAGAGCCCAAAGCTACAGGGCATAGGTTTAACTGAGAGGGGTAAGATTTAAAAAGGAACTAAGGGGCCACATTTTCATGTAGAGGGTGGTGCATGTATGGAACAAGCTGCCAGAGGAAGTGGTGGAGACTGGTACAATTACAACATTTGAAAGGCATCTGAATGGGTACATGAATAAGTAGGGTTTAGAGGGATATGCAGGCAAATGGGACTAGATTAGGTTAGGATATCTGGTTGGCATGGAAGAGTTGGATGGAGGGGTCTGTTTCCATGCTGCACATCTCTATGACTCTGTAAGTCTTTGTCAAATTTAATTTCATTCAAGCAAAATGTGTCTTCAGAGAGAACGATTCAGATTGTGCTGGAAGCAGAAACCAGGAAGAATCACAAACAAATCCTGAGAGGAAAAGGACAAAGCCAACACAGAAGAACAGCTTAACCTGTTCATCTTGCAAGCCGTAAATATTCTAAAAAGAAACATGACAAACCAACGCAAAAAGAGCAGGTCAAGCAGCAGGAAATGAGAGTCATGAGTCAGCGCTGTGAAACAAAAAAATCCTTGCAAAAACAAACAATGCCCAGCTATGTCAAAATAATGCTGTATTTGTTTAATTGTGGGTCACTTCCATCAGATGTGCTGAATTTCTGAGTAGCAGACTGTGGAGTGTCCCATGAAAATCAGCTCATGACCTGTGACGATTTCCAGGCATGTTAAACAAATTGGCCAATTTATTGACAGCAAAGATTGAGTCCCAGGGGCTAGACCTCATGAAAATACAAGAATGGTACTTCGCTCAGATTAGGAGAATTCCATAGGCTACAATCGTGGGATTTGAATCCATCAATCCAGAGCATTAACCTTGAGATTACTAGCCTCAGGAGCATCATTTCTTCCAGGTTATTTTTTACAACAATCAATAATACTTTCATTGTCACCATTACCATCACTAGCTTTATATTCCAGGTATTCTTCTGTTGTAGAAAAGTCATATCAGACTTGAAATGCTAACTTTGTTCATCTTTCTACAGATGCTGCCAGATTGTCAGGTTTTCGCCAGTATTTTCTCATAGAGTCACACAGCATAGATAAAGGCCCTTCAGCCCACCATGGCTATGCCGACCAACAAACACCAAATTGCACTAATCCCATTTACCTGCACTTTCCATAGCCTGCTATGTCTGGCATTTTAAGATGCTTAATATTGTTATGAGAGTACCTGCCTCCATCACCATCTCATGTAGCATGTTCCATATTTCTACCATTCTCTGGGTGAAAAATTCTTTCATTGATCTCCTCTAGACCATTTACTTTTCACTTAAACACTTGCTCTCTGATTTAGACTTATTTGCAATGGGGAAAAGATTCTCACTATCTCCTCTCTCTATGCCTCTCATAATTTTGTCTATCTCAGTCAGATCCCCCTCAACTTGCTCTGCTCCAAGGAAAACAAATCCAGCCTATCCAGTCTCTCCTCATGGCTAAGCCTTTTAATCCCAGACAACATCCTGGTGAATCTCTTCTACACCCTCTCCAGTACAATCATGTCTTTCTGATAGTGTAGGGACTAGAACTGCGCACAGTATTCCATCTGTGGCCTAACCAATATCCGTTGGTTAGGCCACAGATGCTCATACAATCTATGTCCTGGCTAATGAAGGCAAGCATCCCATGTGTCTTTTTCATCACCCTGTCTACCTGTACTGACACCTTCAAGGATCGATAGACTTGTACACCAAGGTCCTTTTGTTCCTCTCTACTCCCTAGGGAGCTACCATCCATACTGCACATCCTTCCCCTACTAGACCTCCCAAAATGCATCATCTCGCACTTATCAGGATTAAACTTCATCTGGTATTGCTCTGTCCAGTTTAGCACCTGATAAGACTATAGACTGAGATCATCCTCCTTACTAACAATAACTCCCCAATTTTAGTGTCATCTGCAAACTTATTGACTAAGTCTTCTCCGTTCACATCCCAAGTCATAAATGCAGATAACAAATAGCAAGGGTCACAGCACTGATCCCTGTGGTACACCACTGGTCACAGGCTTCCAGTAACAAAAACACCCTCCAGCATCACCCTGTGCCTCCTATTTGTCAGCCAATTTTGAATCCAGTTTGCCAAATTGCCTTGGATCTGGTGGGATTTTGCCTTTTGGAACAGTGTTTTATTTGGGACCTGTAAAGGTCTTACTGAAGTCCGTGTAAATCACGTCAACTGCACTACCTTCATCAATATATTCAGTCACCTTTTCAAAAAAACTCAAATGAGTCAGAGTATTTCCCTCCCTCTATTTTTATTTCAGTCCTGACTCTGTTTAGAGAAACCCATCTGGGCCTGTACAGGTCCCATTTCCCCGCACTGGTCCCAGTGTCCCAGGAATATAAAGCTTTCCCTCTAGCACCATTTTTCCAATTGCACATTCATGTGTTTTATCTTACTATGTCAGTGAATACTTGCATAGTTTGAGCTCTCTAAATCCTGACTGCAGAACCACAGACCATATCTTGTTGGTAACAATGTGGACCACAACTGCTGGCTGTTCACCTCCACCATTCAGGCACTCTTGCAGCTTTCCAGTGACATCTTTGACCCTGATACTGGGAAGGCTGGGTACCACCCTAATCTAAACAAGATTGCCAGTGTCACTAATCCACTGGGTGTGAGGCAGTATCAGGATCTATTTTTGGGTTCAAAATTGGACAATAGCTTTGACATTCCTGTTGTTCAATTGTGATGGGACCAGACTAGCTGTGCCTTGTCATTGTGTTTTGAAATCATATTTTAGCGAATTATGCAGTTGAAATGAAAAAGCCACTGTTATAAATTCCCCTCTCTCTAACTGGTCCTTAACACCTGTTGATCATTCTAACTGGGAATGGCCAAGAATTGAAACCTTGCCTGTATCATTCATGATCTGGAGAAAATGCTTATGATAAAACAGGAGCACATACAATTACATGGAATACAGGATATTGAGGAATCCAAGTCAGTGGGAAACAAGGCAACTGTGTGAACTCAAGCTGATCTATCATTGGGCTTAAAGTTGGACAATGTCTTTGACACTGCTGTCATTCCACTGTCATTGTCACTCAGTATTTCTGCAAATCACTGCTTTGATGGCTGACTGCACCAAGTTATCAAGTCATCTCATATTTTCTAACAGGTGATCATTTAGTTAATTACAGTTTACAAATCAGACTTACAATTAACACCATACGTAGATTCCACAATGTGGAAAGGGAAGGACAAAGATGGGTTTGCAATGCAAACTGATAGGCTCTGGATTATTTATAACAACTTGTCACCTTAGTAACCCAAGCCAGTGGTGATGTAATGGCGTGATCCATCTCATTTGGACAGGAGCAGTCAAGCAAGAACATTCAACATGTGAAGATCTATAACAAAAGGCCGTGATCCTCTGATTGCCACCGTTTTATCAGACTTGCCACGAAGCTTGGACTGACAGCGCTGATCGATAATAACCAAACATTAATATCCTAAATGATGCAGTTCTTATTTTACTGTTTATATAAGTTCATTTGAATTACTGTGAAACCAAAGTGATTTCCCAATTTGATTGTCTGTCACAGAAATCTGCAATTGTCAATAATTCCATTACAGAATGGGACTGGAGGGTTTGAGTTATAAGGAGAGGCTGAATAGGCTGGACTGGCTCAGTGGTTAGCACTGTTGTCTCACAGCACCAGGGGCCCCGGTTCGATTCCCACCTTGGCCAACTGTCTGTGTGGAGTTTTCATAGTCTCCCTGTGTCTGTGTGGGCTTTCTCCCACAATCCAAAGATGTGCAGGTCAGGTAAAATGGCCATGCTAAATTGCCCATAGCATTAGGTGCATTTTGTCTGGGATAAATATAGGGGATTGGGTCTGGGTGGGTTACTCTTCAGAAGGTCAGTATGGACTTGTTGGCCTGAAGGGCTTGTTTCCATACTTTGTAGGGAATTTAATCTTTTCTCACTGGAATGTAAGAGATTGAGGGGTGTCCTTATAGAGGTTGATAAAATCATGAGGGAAATAGACAAGGTGAACAGAAAGGGTCTTTTCCCCAAAACTATGGGGCATATTTTTAAGATGAGAGGAGAAAGAGTTAAAAACGATGTGAGGGGCAACTTGTTTTACACAGACAGTGGTTAATGTGTGGAATGAGCTGCCAGAGGAAGCGGGCACAGTCATAATGTTTGAAAGACATTTGGATAATTACACAAATAGGAAAGATTTAGAGAGATATGGGCCAAATGCAGGCAGGTGGGACTAGTTTAGTTTGGGAACACGGTCAGCATGGACTGGTTGGACTGAAGGGTCTGTTTCCATGCTGCATGACTCTGTGACGCGATGACTAGTTCCTACAAAGTTGATAAAATCTGCTACATTTCATCCTTAAAGTGAGGCAATGAATGGTGACCTGACAGAGATGTGTGTGGTGCTCAATAGACTGTAAACGATATTCTGGCAAGTTCAGGAGTTAACAGGACCTTACATTTAAAGAAGATTTCAACACATTTTGTGCATTTCCCACCCAGTGAGTCTATTTCTCAGTAAAGCATGCTATCACCCCTTAAAGTACACAACCTTGGTGGTTATCAAGGTTTCAACGTCTCCAGGCAATCAATGTGTTCGTATTATTTGAATATTGAGCCCAGGACACCAGGGAGACCTCCTCCACTCCTTCTAAATATGATAAACATGGGATCATTATTATTGACCCTAGAGACCAAATTAGACCTCAGCTTAACACCTCATCTGAGAGACAGCACCTCTGATAATGCAGCATTCCCTGGACTGGAGTGTTATCCTAGACTGAGCATTCAATTGTGATTTCCTGTAATGATTCCATAATCTCGTCAGAGCCCCGGTGTTTAACAGTGATCAGAGACATGAGGGAGATATCCAGAGAGACTGTCGTTTTCAGGCTCTGAGAATCCGGCTTCTCTCGATCCACATGGAATCTTCACTCAGTAATATTGTCCTGGTTGTCTTGCATGGCTCCTCACTCTAGATTCAGCTTTCACAGCCTGTCCAGGATTGTCTGACCCTCAGTCAGTATCGGCAATGCCTTATTTGCTTCAGTGACATCAGATGGTTGTGAGGTATCTTAAATCATTACCGCCCACTCCACTTCTAACCCCACTCCACCTCCCTCCCCACCCTAAAACAGGGAAGTTAAGACAGTGGCACCTGGACAGGACGCCAGTCATCTGCATCTCAACAGCTCGCATGCATCAGTCCACTGGCTGCTTCATTTGGTCCAGTATTACCTTGTGCTCAGCAACAGCAAAACCGATTACATCCAGCAAGCCCTAAAGACCCATCACAGCATCGTTCAATAGTGAGAGGCAGGATGGAGGTTAACTTTGCAACACCGTATCCTAGTGTGGGGGACAGATAGGAAAAAATAACACCTTTGCATGTATATAGCAGTTCTTTTACAACTGTGTACACACAGCAAGATCTCACAAACAGCAGTGTGTGATAATGGCTAGATGATCTCTTACTACGATATTGATGGAGGGATAAATATTGAATAGGACACAGAGGTGAACTCTGCCTCTATTCTTCGAAATAGTGCCTTGGACTCTTTTATAGCTTTGGCAGGAGTAAGCCATTCGGCCCTTTAAATCTGTTCTGTTATTTGACCAGATCAATGATGGTATCATGCTGCTTTATATTCTTCATCTTCCTATCATTAAGAAAGTTGATGAGGCACTGGCGTCTGTGGCAACTTACCAACGAAACTGAAACTGCCCTGAATCAGTCAGTGGATGAGAGGATGCATGAGTTGGGGAGGACTGTAGCAAAAATCTGTAGGCCTCAGATTGACATGGAGTCTCACAAAGGTGGACATACCATCTTTCAGTGACCAGAACCCTGCAGGGTAATGTCATGCCAATGTTAATTGGCATTAACAATCAATCATCAATGATTGATTAACTCCACGGTTTGTTTATTTTAAACGGTGAAACACTCTAAATATTATGATGCATACTTTACAGAAAACCAATTGCTTTCAGTGTGGAGTTCAGAGATCCACAGCAGACCAGCTGGCAGGCAGAGTCACAATATTGTTTACACAATGCACTTGGATGATGTCATGTGGACTTGTGGACAGGACCGCTTTGGATCTCAAAGGAGTGACACTGAATGCCTGGACCCCCTCAATGTTTATTATAGCCTGTAGACCCTTGTTACATGCAATAAACCAGGTCTTGTTAACCACAAGAGACTCTTCTAGTTAGACCAGGATATTGACAGAGAAATTCATCATGAGCAGCAGTTCGTATAACACAGTGAGCTGGCTCTGCTCATTTAGAGGTCCCATGAATCTAGATTCCCCCACAAGGGGAAACATCCTCTCATCATCCACTCTGTCAATCCCCTCTCCAATCCTCTATGTTTCGATCAGATCACTTTTTTATCTGATAAACTCCAATGAATAAAGATCAACTGACATACTTTTCTTGATAAATAAGCTCCTTCCTCCCAGGAATCAATTGATTAATTTTTTCTTAGCCACTTCAAAAATAATGATGTCCTGTCTTGGGCAAAGAAACAAAAATTGTACACCTCAGCTGAATCCACGTCGAGGTGTTTTTGGATGATGTCTACATGGAACAGTAGGTAGGTGAGAATAAGAAGGCAGCCCAGTCAAATCCTCAGGGTCACCAGAGATAATAGTGTGAGAGTGAGAAGAGAAACCATTGCAGGTGATTCCCTGACCGTGACTGAAAAGGTCGGGCTGGAACCAGATGATCGTAGTCCCATACAGCGAGATGGTAGTGTGGAGGAATTGGAGGAGAATGGTGAGGCTAACTGTAACAGATCTGCAGATAGATCAAGATGGATAAGGAGGACATTTGGACAGGAAATGGAGAAGTTACTTGAAGTGCTAGTAGAGGCTCAAAATCATTGATCCTCCATTCATAGACTTCTGCAACCTCCTGACCATTGTCGCATCCAGATTGCCTATAGATCTAACATTTCTGTATTGGATGTCTCTTAAGGGAGATTCCCCCTACCCCACCTCTCTAACTCTGACTCTTCTCCATTTACTATCACCCCGTGACTTTTCTCTGAAGGAACACCCGCTTTAGTCCCATGCCTCTGCCCTTCCCCCTTCACTAGTCCATCATACTTCAGGTTTTTTTCTTTGAAGGAAAATTAGTAGCACATAAGATTAAGCTGGATTCACAACATTTATATTCCTTCAGAAGCCTGGCTCAAATTACTTCATCTCATTCCATTGCTATAATCCTGCCCACCCACCCATTTGCTTATCCAGCTTCCCCTCAACAACTTATCTCACCAGTGCCTGCAGTAGTCCCCTAGTTTACACTCCATTTATTCATTCTGCATTTTCACCACTCGGTGGGTAAAGAGGTTCCTTCAGGATTCCCCATTGGATTTTTTGGTGACTGCCTTACATTGTTGGCCTCTGGCTTTAGTCTTCGGTTACCATGAGATGAAGATTTTATCACCATCATTAAAACATACGCTCCAACCTGAGGATGAAGATACCTATTTCGACATTCAGGATGATATTCTGCCATATGAAGAAGTATTTTTGTTCCTGAGCATTTGGACCTAACGGAGTTTCTTGGCGAATGATCCCAGAGTTCTCATGGTGCTGGAGAACTGGCCAGCAGCTACTGGAACTTTAAACAAGCACCATGGGCCTTGTGTTACCAGCAACGTGCCTCTCAGCAAACATTGGCACAAGGTCTCATTGCACCATCCACACTACAGCGACTGTCACCAACCTGACCTGACAATCACTGCAGAAAATGTGATGTGTCCAGAGTTCTGCACACATGGAATGATCATAGTGCAGGCTGTAAGATTAATCGCTCCCTTGTCAGTGGCATGGTGAAGCTTCAACAGAGAACATGTATGCCAATCATGATGTTATACCCACTTCAATGTTCCATGTGTGAGCGATGTCACCATCTTTAATCAGCCTCATCAACATATCGCTGGAAACTGTCAGTTTCTCCTCACTTTTTCCTATCGCTGGAAGCAGTCTGCAAACTCTTCTGCTTTGAATGGACAGTGGCAGGCAACTTACCTCTTGATGAAGAGCACTGTATATGCTCAGGAAAGGCAGCCACCAAGTTTGGCTGACTAACAAAATGGGCACAGAAAGACAACCAAGAGCACTCAGTGACAAGGCTGTTCCCTCAGCCTGCATGGTGGCAAAGCCTGGGCATCATAAAAAAGAAAAGCTCAATAATTTCCATCACAAATATCCACTATACTTCATATGGAAAGTCATTAGTCATTAATTTGGGGTGGCTCAGTGGCTCAGTGGTTAGCACTGCTGCCTCCCGGTCCCAGGTTCAATTCCAGCCTTGGGCTGTAGTTTGCACATTGTCCTCTTGACTGTGTGGGTTTCCTCCTGCAGGCCAGGTGAATTGGCCATGTTATATTGCCTGTAGTGTCAGGTGCATTAGTCAGTTGGAGGGTTGGGGTGATCTGGTTGGGCCGAAGGGCCTGTTTCTACATTGGAGGGAATCTAATCTAATCATTTCCAGGGCAAACACCTTTTTTTAATAGTTTTGACTATTCATTCACAGGGTGTGGGCATCACTGACTGGCCCAGCATTTATTGCTCATCACTAACTGACCTGGGGAAGGTGGTGGTGAGCTGCTTTATGGGACCACTGCAGGTATAATTCTGTTGGGGAGGGAGTTTCAGGATTTTGGCCCAGTGACACTATAGGAACAGCGATATATTTCCCACCTTGAAGAAGTTCTCCTTCTCCCTCTACAAGGATCTCAGTGAGTCTCTCTCTTTCTCTTTCTTGCACTGCACCCCCCAGGTCATCTCATCTTCCCTGAAGCTCTTTAACCACATCCTGAAACAGACCCGCTACCACAGCCACGTCTGCCAACTCGCGGAATGTTTCAGGGAACATGACTGGGACACATGCACCCAACAACCCCATTGTGCTGTGGCCAACTATTCCAACTCCCCCCCCACTCTGCAAGTCCTGGGCCTGTACCACCGCCAAATCATAGCCACCGGGCGACTGGAGTAAGAATGTCACATTTTCTGTCCACATGGGATCAATGTTGACTTCCCCAGTTTCCTCATCTCCTCTCCCTCCTTATCCTCCCAGATCCAACCCTCCAACTCAGCACCGTCCACTTGAACTGTCCTACCTGTCCATCTTCCTTCCCACCTATCCACTCCATCCACCCTCCCGACCTATCACTATCACCTCCTTTCTGCATCTACCTATCGCCTTCCCAGCTACCTTGCCCCACACCCCCCACCCTCCTAATTATCTCTCAGCTGCCCTCTCCCCCCCTCCACATTCTTGATGAAGGGCTTATGCCCGAAATGTCAACTCTCCTGCTCCACGGATGCTGCCTGACCTGCTGTGCTTCTCCAGCATCACACTTTTCATCTCCGATATACTTCCAAGTCAGGATGGTGAATGGCTTGGAGGAAAGCTTTCAGATGGTGAATCTCCCTGTATCTTCTGCCCTTGTCCTTCTAGATGACAGCAGCTGTGGGTTTGGAAAATACTCCCTATCTTCTACCATATCAGGACCGTTTCCCTCAATCTTCCTGCATCTCCCCCATCCACTGGTTAACAACATCTCTAATTCTTTTCTTCGGGTAATCAACCTGAAAGGTTATTCTATTTGTCTTCTCAGATGCTACCCAACCTCTGAGCATTTCTAACAATTTGTTTTGTCCATATCTCAAGTCACCAATTCTGTTAATGAGTTCTTTCTCTCCATTTGCCAGTTTTGCCTTTATGATCATCTTAGAATGTTGATTTTGGCAGGAATACTGTGATGAGGAAAATGATCCTTTGATTATTAAATAACTGCTTCGGGTACCCAGGAATCTCCCAGTAACTGATGGAGTAAATATCTGTCTGATCGCAATAACAAGGAGCCATCCAGCGCAGAGAGGGCAGAACAGCACTTTGAATTCTGGCCACTAACAAAACCTTTGATGGTTCGGGGTGGCCGCTGACAGCAGTAATCAGACTTAATGACCTTCCTGATAACCAAAGACCCTGCACACTGTCTCGTTCATTTTCATGAACTTCAAAGCGAACCTCAGCAGGTGGAAGCAGAATCCTGAGCTCTTCAATCCTGCACTCTCAGGTGATGTTCTCCAAGGGTATTGCTGGGATATCCTTTAAGCATGAAAACTTAAACTCAGGAAAAGATGCAACTCCCACACTGAGTGGTTCTGATTGCTTTAATGAAAAAGGCCAGAGTATTGAGTACAGGAGTTGGGAGGTTATGTTGTGTCTGTACAGGACATTGGTTAGGCCAGTGTTGGAATATTGTGAGCAATTCTGGTCTCCTTCCTATCGGAAAGATGTTGTGAAACTTGAAAGGGTTCAGAAAAGATTTACAAGGATGTTGCCAGGGTTGGAGGATTTGAGCTATAGGGAGAAGCTGAACAGGCTGGGGCTGTTTTCCCTGGAGCATCAGAGGCTGAGGGGTGACCTTATATAGAGGTTTACAAAATTATGAGGGGCATGGATAGGATAAATAGACAAAATCTTTTCCCTGGGATGGGGGAGTCCAGAACTTGAGGGCATAGGTTTAGGGTGAGAGGGGAAAGATATAAAAGAGACCTAAGGGGCAACGTTTTCACACAGACGGTTGTACGTGTATGAAATGAGCTGCCAGAGGAAGTGGTGGAGGCTGGTACAATTGCAATATTTAAGAGCCATCTGGATGGGTATATGAATAGGAAGGGTTTGGAGGGATATGGGCCGGGCGCTGGCAGGTGGGGCTAGATTGGGTTGGGATATCTGGTTGGCATGGACGGGTTGGACCGAAGGGTCTGTTTCCATGCTGTACTCTAAGACAACTAATTACTATCTTCTCAAGGGCAACTAGGAATGGACAATAAATGCTGGCCCTGCCAATGACGCTTACATCCCATGAACAAATTTAAGTTAATAACCTCATGATTTATCATATTCCACTATTGTTCTCATTCCTGAATTATGCTAAAATATGGAAACATTAAGAGGCCATTCATTACATTGAAGTCAAGCTATCATTTAACCTGACCTGATCTTCACCTCAACTCCATTTCGCTGCATAAGCCCCATGGCTTAGCTAGACAAGCATTGACTCCAACACTTGCCCCAAATATAGAAGCTGAAAAATGTGGTGCTGGAAAAACACAGCAGACCAGGCAGCATCCGAGGAGCAGGAGAATCGATGTTTCGGGCATAAGCCCTTCTTCCTGAAGAAGGGCTTATGCCCGAAACGCCGATTCTCCTGCTCCTCGGATGCTGCCTGGCCTGCTGTGTTTTTTCAGCACCACATTTTTCAACTCTGGGCTCCAGCATCTGCAGTCCTCACTTTTCTCCCAAATATAGAAGCTTCCTACCTCTGAGCAGTTCAGGCTCTGTTAACCTTTCCTCCTCAAGCTTCAATGAATTGGTTCTTTCAATTGTCATCGACACAGCAAAACCCGGGAATTCTTTTACTGGGGATTTTTAAATCAATGTGATGTCTGGGACACTTGGATTCAAAGTTGGAATGGCATTCCTTAACAGTCTCAGGATTTTGCATAGAATGTACTGAACCTATTTGGTCTATTCGGCCCAACTTTGGCAGTATTTATGCTCCTCATAAGTTTCCTCACATGCCTCTGCAACTCACCATAACAGCTGTAGAACCTGTATCTTTTGCTTGTTCTGTGTTTTGATTGAGGAATGAAATGGTTAAGTGACTATTTTAAAAAGGAGACAGTGAGGACTGCAGACACTGGAGATCAGAATCGAGTGTGTGGTGCTGGAAAAGCACAGCAGGTCAGGCAGCATCCGAGGAGCAGGAGAATCGGCGTTTCGGGCATAAGCCCTTCATCAGGTTCCTCATCTTCAGAAGTTTCCTGATGAAAGGCTTATGCCTGAAACATCGATTCTCCTGCTCCCCGGATGCTGCCTGACCTGCTGTGCTTTTCCAGCACCGCACTCTCGACTATTTTAAAAACCAATGATTGTGCAAAGGATTACTGTACTTTTTAAAAACATGCGCCCTGATACACATTGTAAGTGCTGTTTACACTGCTGTTCATTCGAGCAATGTGGGGAGGCAACTACAAATGAGTTGGAGCCTGGGGATGTAAATGATGGGTGATTTGGCCTGCAACAAATAGTTGTTCGGTCTGTGGAATAGTGAGCAGCTGCTGATGACCTTCTGCCTTCTGCCTGCTAATGACTAGGCGATTGTCTGCCAAGGAACTGAAACAGCTTGTGGATTTGAATGTTCGGGTCAAAAACAATGAGTCCTCTGAAAAGGAACATGCTGTCTCTTCAATGCAGTAGAAAGCATCTAAAGCATGCAGAAAGCCAGTCCATTAAGCCTCATCAATTGTTGTAAAGATGCCATTTAACCAATAGATCAGAGACTTTATAAATGAGAACCAGTTGCTCTGTGCCTCCTGCAGGCAAGTCAAAAGAACCTGGAGAAGACAATTAAGGTGCAGCAAGTCTTGGCAAGTGAAAAGGATCATCCCAGTGAACCCTGTGCTCAGGGCCCATTGAACTGCCTTCGTAGTCTCTCCCTCCTCCCAGAACATCCATTTTTTGTGTGTTTGTCTGTGTCTGTCTGTATGTGTGTATGGAGGGATTTTTACAAAAGGTTAGAAATTTAACTAATAAGTTGCTGGTTTATAATTGTTTATCTGTAGCTAGAGTCTATTTATTTACAATAAATATAACTTTTTGCTAAATACAGAAACCTACTCCATACTATTAGAATCATAGAGTCATAAAGCTTCATCTTGGGTCTAAAACACAGATAAACCACGGAATTTAATCTACTTTTACAACATAGATACGTTGACTTTGTGACAACTTCAGGGATAGTGGGGCTAGATTTACAGCAGCACACTATCTCAGTGAGGCAGAACACAACAGATGCATCATTCCTTTTGTACCTTATTGTGTCTATTCCCTTTAAATGCCTATAACCTATTCACCTCAACTACTGGTGTGTTCAACATTCTCATACTTATTAACAAAAGGAGTTTCTTCTGCATTCTCTGTCAAATGTTTTCATGACGATGTTATATTTATGGTTCTTAGTGCAGCTCTTTCTCACGAGTGGTAATGTAATTTTTACAATTGGCCTATTACACCCTGTTACACATAGCCATGTTGGAGTGCACCATCTACAAGATGCACTACAGCCGCTCATCAAGTTTCCGCTAACAGCGCCTTCAAAACCCACGAGCTGCACCACAGAGAGGGACAAGGACAGCAGATCTATGGGAACACTACAACCTGCAAGTTCCCCTCCAAGTGTATCCATAATCCATTCAAAGTAGTCAGGACATTGAGTATTGGGAAGTCATGTTGCGAATCTCACTTTTTAGATGAGAATCAATCTAAACACCATGGCATAGACAGAGCACACAGGGGGCCAACACCTTCAACATATTGTCTAGCTATCACCATTGTTAACAATTAACCTGAGAATGCAACTTTTTAAAAAAAGGCTTTGTGATTTACACATGAAAGAAGTGAAACCATCATGGTATTCTAACAGATGAAAGGCTTAACAGACAATCAATTTTTCAACGTATAATTTCAGTTACATCACACTGTAAATTTTTGCTATAAATTCTGTGTGTTAGGATTGAGCCCTCCACTACCACCTGATGAAGGAACGACGCTCCGAAAGCTGGTGTGCTTCCAATTAAACCTGTTGGACTATAACCTGGTGTTGTGTGATTTTTAAGTTTATATAATCATGTGGAGCATGGATAGGATAAATAGACAAAGTCTCTTCTCTGGGTCGGAGAAGTCCAGAGCTAGAGGGCATAAGTTTAGGACGAGAGGGGAAAGATATAATAGAGACCTAAGGGGCAATGTTTTCACACAGAGGGTGGTCGTGTATGGAATGAGCTGCCAGAGGACGTGGTGGAGGCTGGTACAATTGCAATTTAAAAGGCAGTTGGATGGGTATATGAATAGGAAGGGTTTGGACGGATATGGGCCGGGTGCTGGCAAGTGGGACTAGATTGCGTTGGGATATCTGGTCGGCATAGACAGGTTGGAGCGTAGGGTCTGTTTCCATGCTGTACATCTCTATGAATCTAAGAGGCTGACTAGGCTGGAGCTGTTTTTCCTGGAGTGATGGTGGCTGATGGATGATCTTATAAAGGTTTACAAGATCATGAGACGCATGGATAGGATAAAAAGATAAGATCTTTTACCTGGGTTGATGGAGTTCAGAAGTAGAGGAAATAGGTTTAAGGTGAGAATGGAAAGATTTAAAAGGGACCTAAGGGGCAATGTTTTCACACAGAGGGTGGTGTGTGTATGGAATGAGCTGTCAGAGGAAGTTCTGGAGGCTGGTACATTTAAAAGGCATCTAGATGGTACATGACAAGGGAGGGTTTAGAGGGATATGAGCCAAGTGCTGACAAATGGGAGTAGATTAATTTACGATATCTGGGTGATATGGGCAAGTTGGACTAAAAGGTCTGTTTCCATGCTGTACATCTCTATGACTGTATGACTCTGCCTACACTGATACCATCAACAATGAACACACTACGATTCAGTGACGAGAGACACTCATGATCGCTGCTGTGAGAGGTACAATGTAAATATGGACCCTGCCTGTCAAGTGTTGAGGAGCAATTTTACAAGTTTGTGCATTTGCCAAATAGTTTTTCTCAGCCAGACCTCAGATCAAGGAGGAATCTGTGGGCAACTGACTCAAATTATATCTTAATGAAAGACATTATTCTACAATATTATCATAATTGACAAATTCCATGATTGGATTCTTGTTGGTAACCAGCCACAACCCCCAAGATGTTCAAACAACAACTTGCATTTGTATAGCACCATTAATACAGGAACTCATATTAAGGTTCTTCGTAAGAGTGTTATTAATTAATATTTGGTCCCATACCAAAGATCAGTAATTGGTGATAAATACCTAGAACAAAAGGATATACTGTAAAGATTATCCTAGTGGAGGAGAGGTTGTGTGTGTGGGATTCCAGAGTTTCAGGGCTCCAGCAGTTGTGAAACGGATCAGGATTGGAGGAGAACAAAGATTGTGGAGGGTTGCAGAGCATCAGGGACAATTAGGTTTACATGGCAGCTTTCCAATCTTAGCGAAGGTGGGCCCAGTGGCAAGGAGATGGCAGCTAAAGTGGTGAGCCCTCTATGCTGGTGGGTTCAGTACAGGTGGAGACGTCTGCCTTCAGGCTCGGTGCCATCATGGGCTGGATCAGATTGACCGAAATTCTGAACATTTTACTTCCTTATTTTACTCATTTATTCATACGGTCTATAATGCTGGACTATTTATTTCTTTACTTTCACTTTTTTTTGTTGTTTCCTAAGAATTTGATCTTAAATATCTGTACCTAGGTTCCTTTGTACCTAAGATGGTGCTGTAATGCAGCAATTGTGAACGCATTTAAGTACGCATGACAATAAAGCTCATTCAATCTTAGGGCATCCACTTTAAAGCCAATGGAGCTGTTTCTGAAGATGTCATCACTCTTTGTGATATGAGATAACAGGAACAGGAACAGGAAAGACTTTTCGCTGAATGTTTCTGGGACACAATGACATCAAACAGCAGCAAGGAAGAGGGGATAGATCCCAGTGGAACTGTGACGCTGGTGAGTGACAAGAAACAAGGAAATTGAGAAAGCAGGGTCATCCATATTGTCCCATAAGGACTTCTGGCAATTGGTAGTTCCTCAGACTCCCAGGAGTCCATGTGCATAAGTCACAACATGTTGCATTCACATTCAATGGGTGATAAGAAAGACAAATGGAAGGGTGGCCTTTATTTCAAAGGGAAAGGAATTTAAAGTTGGGGAAAGCTTTCCAAACTAGTATAAAGCACTAGTCAGACTCTGTCTAGAATACTGAGAGCAGTTTTTGTCCCCTTATTTAAGGAAAGATATCTTACCATTAGAAGCAATCCAGAGAAGATTCATTAGGTCGATCCAGGCACGGAGGGGTTTTCTTATGAGGAGAGGTTGGGTAGGATAGGTCAGTACTCATTGGAATTTAGAAGAACAAGAGGCAACCTTGTTGAAACATATAAGATTCGTCAAGGCTTGACGGACAAATGTGGAGAAGTTGTCTTCAGGACTCCACTTTGAGAAAAAAAAAGACAAAAGTTCATGAGGGGCAACAGACCCTCTGGGTTTTACTGCTTTTGTTTGGATAACGTTTGTTTCTTAGTTTGATGAATATTGGAGATTTTGGGGAAGGGATATTTGACTAACTAGTCAAGAATCACCAGCTGAGTAACAAGAGGTCGGCTCCCTTTCCAATGACTGTGAGAGGGCAGAGCATCACAAAGATGCACAGGTTGGGTGGCCAATGGTGGGAAGGTGGGGGAGGTGAAAACGTTCAGGAAAGATGGCCAAGCAGGATTGTCCAATCTTCTCCCTGCTTGGTGAAACGTCAAGAGCAGGGAACCCAAATTGGGAAAGTAGTCCTCACTATGAACAGCAACTAATGGGGATGGAGTTTGGGTTGTTTCCTCACCAAGATTCAAACACACATTGACTCACCTCTTCAGGAGTAGATGATTTACTAGGCTGAAATCACAGCAGAAACATTCTAAACAGGGAAAGGCCAAAAAGAGCCACACTGACAAGTCAAATTCCCCAAAGGAATCTGAAGACAAGTGGTTAAACTTTGGTCTGCCCAAGATCTTGCATTAGCACATGCACAAGTATGGATGGAAAGAGAAGCTTTTCATCTTCCAGTCATCAGGACAAATGCAAAACTGCCAGCACTCTGGTCATTCGAGGGAGGCACAAGGCTTAAACACATTCCTTTTTTTAGTCTTCAGTTGAAAATGGCAGAGAGTAAAGAAGGATGAGAAAATTGGGGTCAGCCTTGGAAATTTGCACACAGCAAGGATTATAGCTAAAACTCTGATGTTATTCAGTGTGTAATTCATTAAATGGAAAGCCACTTCAATGATAAATTAGATCAAATATCAATCATAAATGTACCAATCCCATTGTGACTGGTGGACATGGATTATTTAACCAACAGAAATAACAACATAATGATTTAATTTTAATTTAAGCTGTTTTATTTTTGATTGGTTTTCATGTTAGAATTATTGTATTAGCGATTGTCAGATGATGAGTCTCTTGCACATTTATTTTTCTGGTTAGAGACACAGTGTCCACTACTGTATAGTGCTGTGATTGGTATTGGACCAGTGGCAATGCCTTCCATTGTAAAGAAAAGTTTGTTGTATAGAATGGCAGGGTTTTGCAGGGCAGAAACAAACCATTCAGCCAACAGGTCCAGGGCAGCATTTTGAACTGTAGGAATGTCCCTATCTTGTACTCATCTCAACTCCATGAACAAATAGACCAAACATTACTTCTGAATCACATGAGAGCTCTTTGTACTATTCCAGGCTATACTTAAAAAAGTAGGTACACATTATGGCTAGCTACATATATTTAGCACTTCTATTACTTTTTCCTTCAAGTGTTTATCTCTCTTTTTGAATACATCTAAACTACTCAGTACATTTTTGAATACCAGCTCATTGTATCTTTGAGGTCTTGTCCTACCAGAACTGCATGGAATGCCTTGGGTGGATTAACTACCACCAATCCATCTTCGAGGTATTTGTCTAAGCACTGATGCAAAGTGGGGAAGGATGGCCACACAAATGGTTCTGCAGAGGTGAGTAGAATAGGTTTATTACGTAGTACTGAATAGCGAGTTACTTCTAACTTATCCCAGAATTCTTTGTAAGCTCTCAGGCTATCCTTAAGAGTAAGTATATGTTACTGCTAACTACATAGACTTAGCACTTAACTGGAACCAAACTAGAACTGTCTAGCTCCTCCCAGGAATAGCTCTTTATGTTCTGACAGTCAGAGATTATCTTGTGCCTGCCAGTTAACTCTTTCAGATACTAACTTCCTTATTTCTTATGGTAGCAAGTTTCACATTCTCAGCACTCTCTAAATAAAGTAGTTTCTCCTGAATTCCCAATTGGATTTCTCAGTGATTATCTGATCATTATGGTCTGCAGTTCTGATATCCTCCACATGTGTAAGCACCTTCTGTCTATCTACCCTGACAAACCATTTTGTAACCTGGGAGTTGAAATAATCCACAGAGGTTGATATTCCATCCCCGAGTCACCCTTTATTTACACATGGAAAGTCCTTGACACTGATCCAACTCCCTCAGAGCCAGATCTCTGCGTGAACAGAACCTCTGACACTCCTGTTTATATCTGTCAGCCAGGGCTCCTTGATTGGACCAGGTTAACAGCCCCAATCAGGGAACTCATATTATCTGAGGTCCACCTGGTTAACCTCGTTACAATCATTACGGAGATTATACCCTTGGTCTTTGATTTAAAAGTGTCCCAGTCTGACCAGACTTTCGGAACTGGCTCATCCTGTTACCATCCTCATCAATCCTTTTGCACATTCTCTAACACTTCAGTGTCCTTGTTATACAATAAAGAATGGAATTCTGCTCCAATTTACTGAACGTCTCACGCTGCAAGGATAGATGTTGATGTAGTGTTATTATACTAAACTATTAATTCAGAGACCTAGGTAATGTTCTGGGGACCTGTGTTCAAATCCTGGAGTGGTAGATGGTGGAATTGAATTCAATATAAATCTGGAAATTAGAGTTTAATGATGACCATGAAACCATTACTGATTGTCAGGAGAAACCCATCTGACAAACTAATGCTATTTATCCTGCTTGTCTAGCCTACACGTGACTCTAGACCCACACCTATGTGCTTGATCCTTAACTGCCTCTGGGCAATTAGGGATGGGCAATAAATGGCGGTCCACACAGTGATGCCCTCATCCATGAAAGAATAAAATTTGAAAATGGATATCATCAAATGAGCATTACAGAAACTGCATCAGCCATTACATCTAATCATCATACATGGCAGGATTGAAATGGCTTGAAATCAGTCTTTATACTCTTACTCAGTACTTGATCCTTATTGCCTTTATTTTACCAGTCCGTTGCATAATACTCGAATAATATAAATGCTGTAATTTTTGAATGTCAAGTTACCCAATTTGACCCAAACTAATGTTAATCATACTCTTTGAAATCTGAATGCTGAATGGTGCTTTCTGGGGTTTAGTGTTGATTAATAATAGCTCCTAAACTGACAATGTATTTGTTATGATTCAACATGTGTCATCACTAAAGGCTCCAGATTGGATTAAAACAGAATAATGACTCCTTTACTCATAACAATTCATACAGATTCAGTCCAGGGACAGGTAGCATGATTGAAACAAGAGCAAAGAACCAGAAATAATTTCAAAATGAAGAAACACTGAATAAAGAACTGGAAAATCCGGCACCTTGGTTTCTCACAGAATACCTCAAGTGGTTTTGCACATTCTGGACAAAAACAGATGAAGGTCATACTTTACGTTCGAGAAATCAGCAGGCCAAAATGATGACGATGGAAGGAACCTTCCTTTTTGTAGCACCTTTCGCAACCACATGTGACAGGAATCCCCTAGCTTTTTCTCATGATGAAATCTGAAAGTCTGATAAACTATGAAGAGAAAACGACCAGACTTGTAATTATGCTATATCGTCTTTCACAACTATGGGAAAACGCTTTCCAGACAATCAAATTCTTTTTGAAGTGGAATTCTGGTTGCAATGCAGGAAAAACTGTGACTAATTTGCACATAGAAAGATCCCAGAATGTATATTATGATAATGACTGGATAATTTGGTTACACTTCATGAAAAGTGGCAGGAACCTCCTGCTTTATCTCACAATTGCACCCTTTCACATCCAACTCAGAGGACAGATTCATCAATTTATCTGGTTCAGCTCAGAGACAGCACCTTGAACAGTGTAGCACTAACCCCTGCACCAGGGGCATAGCCAAAGAGTCAAAGAGTCATACCACATAGAAACAGGCTCTTTGGCCTAACTTGTCCATGCTGACCAGGATTCCCAAATCAAATCAATCCCATTTGCCTGCATTTAGCCCAGATCCCTCTAACCTTTTTTCTATTCATGTATGTGTCCAAATATGGTTTAAATGATATAATTGTACTTGCCACCACTACTTCCTCTGGCAGCTATTTCCATATCTGCATCACCCTCTGTGTGAAAAAGTTGCCCTTCAGGTCCCTAGTAGATCTTTCCCCTCTCATCTTAAACCTATGCTGTCTAGTTTTGGTCTCCCCTACCCTGGGGAAAAAACCTTGTCTATTCAGCTTATCTACACCTTTCATGATTTAATAAATCTCTAAGAGCTCCCTTCAGCCTCTTATGCTGCAGGGAAAATGTCCCAGCCTATCCAGCCTCAGTAACAGCCTTGTATAGGGTCATTACAATGGGACTAGAACCCACAACCTTCTCAGAGACCAGTGGGATACTCATTGAACAATAGCGGACTGTGTAACTGTATGAACCATTGACCCTCAGTGAAACAGGGCAAACACATCAAACCCTTGAGCAAAAAACAATGTGTCTTTGTGCTGCATAATGGGGCCATTGAGGCAAAGATTAGCATATTGAAAGAATAATTGGAAAGGGGTAATAAAAATAGACACATGGAAAAGTAAGAGAACTGGTATTAAAACAGAGAGCTCCAATTGAAGAGCTGGCATTGACCACAGGATTGATGAACTGAAAAGTATTTTATTTGGTGTACTTTCTGTAACCCCAGCTGGATTGTGACTCCCACAAGTATCAAAGAAGGGCCAAGTGCAACTTAACACGACTTCCCAAACAAATCAATCTCTTCATTTGTGATCATCTCATGATGTCACCTGACAGTCTTCCCAGTGGACATTGCGAAAGGTTGGTTAGCTCAGTTGACTAGATGGTTGGTTTAAAATACAGAGCAACACCAACAGCACGGGTTCATTCTCCACACCAGCTGAGGTAACCATGAGGACTTTCCTGCTCAACCTCTCTCCTTACCTGGAAGATGCCAAACCCCAGGTTAACCCACTACCAGCTTTCTCTCTCTAATGAGAGAGTAGCCCTGTGCTCTGGCAAGACTATGGCAACTTTACATTTTTATTGCTAAGAATAAAACAGACAATTTATTATCTTATAGTATAGTCAATCACTGGAACATTCAGACCATTTCAGAACACACTGGGAGTTGGTGCAGGCCCAGATTTGTCATAACCCAAATAAAGAGGCAGTTTCGAATGCTCTCTACAGAGCTGACATGATGTCAAACTCAGAGTCTAATTGATTCCAAACAGACAGACCAACCAAAGCAACTTGCATTTAGATGGTGACTTGAACATAGACACTCCATCCACAAGGCTACCAGCCTCATTCATGATGAAGAGCTTTTGCTGAAACTTCAATTTTCCTCCTTCTCTGATGCTGCCTGACCTGCTGTGCTTTTGCAGCACCACACTCTTAACTCTGATCTACAGCACCTGCAGTACTCACTTTCGCATAGTAAAACTGTGTCAAGTTGAACCATGTCGCTGTTTCAAAAATTAAGGGGTCAATCATTTAGAAATTAGGTGAAATCATTTCGCCTTTGAGTGAGATTTTTGGCGATAGTTTCTTGTTAAGTAAGAAGGTGATACGTCATCTGGAGTAGTGGGGAATACAGATTTACAGATTTCAGTTACAATCGATTAGTCATGACCTTATTGAGTGCTGGAAGAGGAGTGAGAGACTAAATGAGCTATCCCTATTTCTTATTTCCATGTTCATATGTTAAACATCTCAACATTACAGGAGCGTTATCAAATAAAGACTTTGAGTTTTAACCACAAAAGGAAATGTTTGGAAAGGTTTAAAGGATGAGAGAGATCTGAAGTTTCAAGGAGGTATTTGTAGAACTTAGGGTTTTGGTATAAGTGCCAGTGATGGGCCAAAGAAATGTAGGAAGCTTAAGAAGCCAGAATTGGCAGAATGGAGAGATCTCAGAAGGTTGTGCGCTGGCAGAGATTGCACAGCTAGGCAGGAGGTGAATGGGAGAAAGTGAGGACTGCAGATGCTGGAGAGTCAGAGTTGAGAAGCATGCCACTGCACCCACACCTCCTCCCCTCACTACCATCCAAGGCCCAAAAGGATGTTTTCACGTTCAGCAGAGATTTTCCTGCACAATCACCCACATCATCGCGTGTGTCCGTTGCTCTCAAAGTGATCTCCTTACATTGGGGAGACAGGACTCCAACTCGCGGAGCATTTCAGGGAACGCACCAAACAATCCCACTGCCCTGTGACCGACCACTTCAACTCCCCCCTCCCACTCCACCAAGGACGTGCAAGTCCTGGGCCTCCTCCACTGCCAGATTCTAGCCACCCCAACGGCTGGCCTCACCTCATCTTCTGCCTTGGAACCCTTTAACCACACGGCATCAACATCAACTTCACTAGATTCCAAATCTCCCCCTCCACGCCACCTCATCCCAGATCCAACTCGGCACTGCCCTCTTGACCTGTCCTACCTGTCCATCTTCCTTCCCACCAATCCGCTCCACCCTCTCCACCGACCTATCACAATCTTCCCCACATGCGTCCACCTATTGTCTTCCCAGCCACCTGCCCCCAGTCCCAGCTCCTCCTTCCTGTTTATCTCTCAGCCCCCTTCCCCTACCTCCACATTCCTGATGAAGGACTTTTGCCCCAAAACGTCGACTCACTTGCTCTCCGGATGCTGCCTGATGTGCTGTGTTTTGACTTGGAAGGGGGTGAAGCCAAGGAGGGATTTGAATGTGGGGATGAGAGTTCTAGACAGAGACATTGTAGGACTGGGAGTCAATGTGAGTTAGCAAACACAGGAGTGGAGTGAGCAGGAATTGGTGCGAGTTTTTTAAAAAATTTGTTCTTGGAATGTGGACATCACTGATTGGGCCAGCATTTATTGTGTGTTCCTCATCCCCCCCTTGATCTGAGTAGATTGCTGGGACCATTTCAGAGGGTAGTTAGAAATCAACCATATTGCTATGAGTATAGAATACACACATAGGCCAGATGAGATAGTGTCATAGTCATAGAGTCATAGAGATGTACAGAATGGAAACAGACCCTTCGGTCCAACCCGGCCATGCTGACCAGATATCCCAACCCAATCTAGTCCCACCTGCCAGAACCCGGCCCATATCCCTCCAAACACTTCCCATTCATATACCCATCCAAATGCCTTTTAAATGTTGCAATTGTAGCAGCCTCCACCACATCGTCTAGCAGCTCATTCCATACACGTACCACCCTCTGCGTGAAAAAGTTGCCCCTTAGGTCTCTTTTATATCTTTCCCTTCTCACCCTAAACCTATGCCCTCTAGTTCTGGACTGCCCCACCCCAGGGAAAAGACTTTGTCTATTTATCGTATCCATGCCCCTCATAATTTTGTAAACCTCTATAAGGTCACCCCTCAGCCTCTGATGCTCCAGGGAAAACAGCCCCAGCCTGTTCAGCTTCTCCCTGTAGCTCAGACCCTCCAAAACTGGCAACATCCTTGGAAATCTTTTCTGAACCCTTTCAAGTTTCA
>NC_057728.1:50239405-50247399 GCF_004010195.1 Chiloscyllium plagiosum
TGTACAGGTCACTTCTACCCCAAAAGAGATTCCAATGATCCAAAAATGTGAATCCTTCTCCCATACACCAGCTCCTCAGCCATGCATTCATCTGCTCTATCCTCCTATTCCTGCCCTCACTAGCTCATAGCACTGGGAGTAATCCAGATATTACTACCCTTGAGGATCTCATATCCTTCTCTAAAGGACATCAGGGAACCAAATGGGGTTTTATGACAGTCAAGAAAGGCTGCATGCTCACCATTAGAATCACTTTTAATTCTAGGCTTTTATTGAATTCCAAATTTCACCACCTGCTATGATTGGATTTATCTCTACATCTCTGTTATGATGCAAGTTGCAGAGTGTTTGATAATCTTAAGTTTAGAGAGGTTGCAAGATAGGAAGTCAACCTAAAGAGTATTGAAATAGTTGAGTTTGGAGCTAACAAGGATATAGATGAAGATTTCAATTGAAGCTGAGTTGAGACTGGTGTGGACTCATAAATGATGAAATAAGGTCATGCCAATTGAAAGGATGGGGAGTTGGTTAGAAAGTTGGGTTTGGTGACAAACAGGACACTGACTATTCCAATTTAGTCTCAGAGAATTGCCACACTGGGAGATAGAGTAGGTTTCAAGGCAATGTTACTGGAAAAAGGAATTGAACAGGAGGCTGGAGTAATTAACTAAGTAATTGGCTGGATAGATGTATAGGGGGAGTCTGGGGAGCTGATCGGTGGAAGGAGCTATAAGAACGAATAGTTAATAAACTCTAACCATAAAGGAAAGTGACTTGATTTCTGGATTGGAGTTGAAAGGGAGCAGAGTTGGTGGCGCTGATTGAAGACAATGGTTTCAGCCTTCCTACACTGAGGAAATCCCTGCTCATAAAATGCTGGGTGCTGCAGAAGTCAATATGTAAATCACAGGCAATAGATCATCAAGGTAGCGTGAGAGAACTGTTTTCATCAATGTACATGTGGAATTGTATTTCAGGTATTCCCATCAAGGGGTAATGTGTAAGTGAGAATCAGGATCAAGGCGAGATCTTTGGGGCTTACTGAGTTACTGTTGTAGAACAGAGAGAGGAGGCCAATGCAGGAGATTCTCTGAGTACAATTGGAACAATGAAGAACGGAACTGGATGAGAGTGGTCCAGCCCAGATGGACAATGACATGTGTTGGAGGAGGATAAAGTGGTCAGCTGTGACAAAGGCTGCAGACAGATGAAGAAGGAAGAGGAGAATTTTTTTGTTTGGAACACCAATTACAGGGATCTAAACGTGGAGTTTAGTGAATATGGTGATTCATTTCGGAGGCATTAAACACTTTGGAGTGAAAAGGGAGACCGAAGGTGGAGTGGTAGTTTAAGGACAGAATGATCAATTTGGTTCTTTTAATAATGGTGATAATATTGGCAGATTTAAGAGGGTGAATGCTTACAGAAAGGAAACACAACTTAAGGAGAGATGTCCTCATTTGTCTTCTATACTCTTCAACACAAAATGCCATTTTTGATACTATTTCTATCATTCCAAAAGATAGAGTCATAGAGATGTACAGCAGAGAAACAGACCCTTTGGTCCAGCACGTCCATTCCAACCAAATATCCTAAATTAATCTCATCCCATATTCTTGTAAACCCTTCCCATTCATGTACCCATCCAGATGCCTTTTAAATGTTGTAATTGTACCAGCCTTCACCACTTCCTCTGGCAGCTCATTCCAAACACACATCATCCTCTGTATGAAAAAATTACCCCTTAGTTCCCTTTTAAATCTTTCCCCTCTCACTTTAAACCTGTGCTTTCTAGTTTTGGACTCCCCTGTCTTGGGAAAAAGATCTTGGCTATCCATTGTTACATTTTGATTTCTAATACATTTGTGAAGAAATTAAGTCACAAAAAAAATCTGTAAAATTTGCAACACTTCTGACACTAAACTGCACAGAAATCTTCCTAGCACTGATCAGGTTCAAAACAGGTACAATTACACATTGTTAAGCTCATCAAATGTGAAAGTAACCAAATTATGATGTAACACTATTGGCCTTTGCAATCAAATGAGCGATGTGTATGTGATCCCAGCTTCTGAGCCAGTATGCCTACCTGCTCCAGAGGTGTGTGCATTAATACCCCGGAACAGTTTGATTTAAATATCTAGAACAAAGATGCCCCTAGTACAACATCAGTTTTATTAAAAGCTTTTGTCTGCATAACAGGTTTATGCAGACAAACATGCTATACAAAAAAACATGCTATACATTCTACTCTTACAAAATAAGACACTTATAAGTTAGACAGCGCCTGTTCGATCACGCTGCATTTTCTAAGCTTTCATTAAAATGACATGTGCACTACTCCAATCCGAAATCAGCATCCCTGTTGGTCAGTCTGAGATTTAATAACTAGCAAGAAAATTGATCGCAGGAAACAGGCTGCGAGAAGGAGAGTATTCATTAGACACAATGCTGCTTACACATCAAAATAACATTGGTTCCTCTTTAATTACCATTATGGGTACAATTTGAAAAGGCATTGACACTTAATAATAGTGTCACTGCCACATTAAAGTGTGGTGCTAATCATTAGTCCTGCTGCTCAGACAAGAGTAACATTGCAGAATCCGGTCGTTAATAAAAGTGTCATCTTCTGGGCTCTGTTCAAAGCAGCACTGTCCCAACATTGATGTAAATAGAGAATTAATTTATCTTGTGGTCTTTTATCCCTTCCACGATTTGAAAGGTTTGTAAATCCATCACCAAATGTAAGTTGCTGCCAATGCTGCTAATGTAGGGTGGGGAATCTGAGACATTTAATGGAAGAAGACAGAATGTGTAAACACACTGATGGATGCACTCAAAAGAACAGTTTAGAGGTCATGGTTTTGCATTAAGTGATCCAAAGAATGGGAGTCCAAAACCCGTTGGAGAATTTGACAACACTATGGAATCAAAAGGTTGATATCTAAATGGCCATGGAGGTATCATTAATTATGTCAATAATGTCCAACTGCTTCAATAATGACTCTTAATAAAATGAGACATCCTGTTCCCCATCTGAGCCGGTAAGTGATTTGGTCTCCCATCAGCATAAATGACATTAATTTCCCTCTGAAGTGAACTAGGAAAAAATTCAGTAACCAGACAGTACAGAAGGAGGCCATATGGCCCATCATACCTTTGCTAATTCGCTATGTTAGGGTGTACTCTGGAAAGTTGGCTTCACGAGATCACCCAGGTCTGAAGCCTTCCCTTTTTAGGAGCTCTTGAAGTCCCTACACCTGGTCCAGAAGGTCTGGGTTCAAGTCCCACATACCCCAGATTTTTACCCTAACCTGTCTTCCAACCACATGTGGAGTCACGTGTAAGCCACACTAGACAGGAATGGCTGATTTTTCCTCCCTAAAGGATCGTAATGGTGCAGGTGGGGTTTAAAGACAATCGATCATAGTTTCATGATCACCATCACTGAGGCTAACTTTCAATTCCAGATTCATTTTTATACTGCTTGAAATTAAATTCCATAAAACTGCCATTAAAATGGGGATAGCTCAGGCATTAACCCAAACAATAGTCTCTGCTCCAGGATTGCTAATCCAGTGACGTTACCAACACCTTCCAACTTTAAATGGGTCATGTTTTCATTTTTATTGCCTAATTCATTCCAATCAAATGAATCACTTCCCACTCCTCTGTGTGACTTTACATCTACATGCGTTTGCCTATTTCACTGATTCTCCTGAAAGCTGTCACCGGTCTCTTCCCTGTTTATCATGTTTTCTAGTTTCTGATTGACCTGAAATTTTTGAATATTGAATATGGCGAATGCCATTCAACTTCAAGAAATACTGCAATTCCCTGCTAGTGAATGGTGACCAACAATCCTGGGAGCCTGTGTAAAACTCGCAGTTTTTCTGTTGTTGTCCTCGTGTTTGATGCATGAACTCTCTGCACATCCAGCTATTATTGAGTGGGCATCCACAATGGCGGGAACATTGAGCCCATGAAAGGACCTCATAGCCAACGTATAACCGAGTCCAGGGTTTACCCGGCCATCCCATGAATGTGGGAAGCGGCTGGCAGTTATTTTTGTCCTTGTTGGCATTCTGGACACTGCCCCACCAATGCGGCTATGCCTGCATCTGATCCTAGCCACCAGACATAACTTCTCATCAACATCTTCATTTTGGTCATCCCTGGATGACCCTGTTGGAGTTCAGCCAGAATCTGGAGGCGACCTTTGCTTGAGATAAGCAGCCTTGCTCCCCATAATAATATATCGTCCTCTTCGGTGATCTGGCCTTGCCAGGTCCAGAAAGGTTTCAATTCCAGTTGTGACGGCCATTTTGTCTCGCCCATCACCACCACATGTTATCGTTTCGCTAGAACAGGATTTTGTTTTGGATCCACAGTCTGATATTGTCAGTGGTGACCGGAAGGATATTCAGAAAGTTTAAAACCAGAATGGACTCTTCCAATGGTGGCATCACCAGTGGTATATCTGCCAGGGGGAGGCAGCTCAAGGCATCTGTATTAGCCGCTTGGCCTCCCGAACGGTGTTCCAACCATCCACTCAGAATAAGAGCCCACTGATGAATCTGACCTGAAGCTATGGGCAGCATGACCTTGTCCTCTTTGAGTAGCTCGAGCAGGGGCTTGTGGACCACTGCTACACAACATCAAAGACGTTCCATTCCCCGTCCACACTTCAGAAAATCAGGTCACAGCAGTGTGTTCGTCCTCCCAGCTTACAAGCAGAAGCTGAAACAGAAGGATCCTTCACAGAAAGTAGCACAATACTGGTCTGAGGCAACTGAAATGCTTCTCCTGGACTGCTTGGAATCGGTGGACTGGACCATATTCAAGAACTCAACAGGCAACCAAGACCGTCATAGGCTTCATTAGCAAGTGCGTGGAGGACTGTGTGGCAAAGAAGATCTTTCCCAACTGGAAGATCTTGAATGAACCAGGAAACCACTGCCTACTAAAGGCCAGGTGTGCAGCATTCAAGTCAGGTGATCCAGACCCATACAGGAGATCCAGATAAGGCCTGTCGAAGCCAAAGGGATGCCAAGAGGCTGTACTGGCCCAAGCGAGGGGCCCAAACCTACCAAACAGACTCCCACTGCCTATGGCAAGGCCTAAACAACATTATGGGATACAAAATGAATCAGAGCAAGATAGCGGACAAACAAACATCCCTCCCTGATGTGTTCAATGCTTTCTATGTTTTGTTCGAGCAGAATGCCAGCAGCGCGGTGTCACCAGCCCCAACAGCTCCAAGCACACCTGTGCCCACAGTCACCACTGCAGACATCAGATCGGTCTTTCTTGGGAGCCAACCCAAGAAAAGCGACAGGCCTGGACGGAGTACCCAAATGAGCACTTAGATCCTGTGCAGATCAACAGGCAGATGTAATCACCAACATCTTCAACCTCTCCCTTCCACAAGCCAAAGTTCCCAACCAACATCATCCCTGCACCTAAGAAAGCACATGCAAATGCCTTACTCACTACTATGCAGTGGCTCTGACCTCCATCATCATGAAGAGCTTCAAGAGGCATGGCCCACATCAACTCTAGTCTTCTTCCTCGATTCCCTACAATTTGTCAACCAAGGTCCACAGTGGATGCCATTTCCCTAGCCCTGCGCTCATCCCTTCAATACTATAATCCTCTCCAGACAAATCTCAAAACTCCAAGACCTAAGTATTGGCCCTGTCCTCAGCAACTGGATCCTCAGCTTTCTGATCCACAGACCGTAATCCGTGAAGACAGATGACTGCACCTCCTCTACAATAACCCTCAACACTGGAACCACTCCAAGAACGAGTTATCAGCCCCCACTGTTCTCCCTGTGCACCCAAGACTGAATTGCCAAATTCCAAACAAATGCCATGTACAAGTTTGCTGATGATACCGCCATATCAGACAACAGTGAGTCCGCAAACAGAAAGGAGATAGAGCACTTGGTGTCAAGGTGCAATGAGAACAATGTCAGCAAAACAAAAGAACTGATCATTGACTTCAGAAAGAAAAGAAGAGAACACGCTGTCTGTCTACATCATCAGAGCTGCGATTGAGAGGGTGGAGAACGTCAAGTTCCTCGGAGTGATGATAACCAACAATCTGTCCAGACCTCCCAAGTAGATGCGATGGTCAAGAAGGCACAACAACACCTCTTCTTCCTTGGGAAGCTTAGGGAATTTGGCATATGGACCCTCACCCCAATCTTTACAGATGCACCATAGAAAACACACTATTCGGGGCAGAAGGGCCTGGTATGGCAACCACTCTGCCCTTGTGTGCACAGCCCAGACCATCAAGGATTCCAACCCCCCCACCCCCAAATCCATGGACTCCATTTACACGTCACACTGCCACAGAAATGCTGCAAACATCAGCAAAGACCCCTCCCACCCCGATAATGCTCTCTTTCAAGCTCTTCTATCAGGCAGAAGATACAAAAGCTTAAACACATGTACCAAGTTTAGATTAGATTAAATTACTTACAGTGTGGAAACAGGCCCTTCGGCCCAACAAGTCCACACCGCCCTGCCGAAGCGCAACCCACCCATACATTTACCCCTTACCTAACACTACGGGCAATTTAGCATGGCCAATTCACCTGACCTGCACATCTTTGGACTGTGGGAGGAAACCGGAGCACCTGGAGGAAACCCACGCAGACACGGGGAGAATGTGCAAACTCCACACAGTCAGTTGCCTGAGGCGGGAATTGAACCCGGGTCTCTGGCGCTGCGAGGCAGCAGTGCTAACCACTGTGCCACCGTGCCGCCCAAGTTCAAGAAGAGCTTCTTCCCTGCCATTATTAGACTGCTGAATGGACTCTTTAATTTCAAACAATGTTGATTTTGTTAATGTAGATCTTATTTTGCACAGCTCTTGGGCAGTGTAACCCATATGCCTTGCTCTATCTAAGCACCTATGGTCCATACGGCCTTCTTTGCTATGATCTGCCCGTACTGCTCATAAAACAAAGCTTTTCACTGTACTTAGGTACATGTGACTATAATAAATCAAATCAAAATCGAAATCATTTGGCTGAGGCTTGGCTTTGTTTTGGGTTTTGCTGTGGGCTGACTTGTGGCTCCACTATCCAGGATATGTCCTGAGTGAGTGATGTTGCCCCAGCTCAGAAACGTCGATTTTGCCTGTCCTCGGATGCTGCCTGAATTGCTGTGCTCTTCCAGCACCACTGATCCAGAATCTGGTTTCCAGCATCTGCAGTCATTGTTTTTACCTCGTTGATTTTAACCCTACTGCAAATCCTCTTGCAAGGATGCCTGCCTTGAAGAAGTTTTCCTCCTCTCTCTACAAGAATCTCAGGGAGTCTCTCTCCCACTACAACTCCCAGGTCATTTCCTCTGCCCTGAAGCTCTTCAACCATGTCCTGAAACAAACCCGCTACTACAGCCACATTTGCTTCCTCAGTGCCTGCCTCCGTAACCAACTCATCCCACACGGACTCCGGAACACCTTTAAACCAGCAGAGTTCAGACCCGAACAGGACAAACACTACAGACTACAGATTCAAAAACACCAGCAACAGTTCTCCTTCAAGATCCTCCGCTCCACGCTCGCAGCAATGCGCCGGCACCTAACCTCTCTACAGTCAGCCCTACATCAGCTGAGGGCCACACTCTCTCAGAATTACAAAGGACCCACTCTGTACTACATCCTCAGGAGAATCCATACTCTCAACAAACAGTATTTCAATTCCATCTCAAACATCAAAAACTGTAAGTACAACAAACTTTTATCTACCCACCTCCATAACCAGCGCTCCTCAAACATTCCAGAAGATTCCCCCGGCCTCTTGAACTACTTGGACTCCATTAGCCATGCGGCTGGTGCAGCTGCCACCCCCACGCTGATTGATGATGTCACTTCAGCCCCCATCATGGCCACTCCCACCCCTCACAATTCCTCATGCATCACACGTGACATCACATCCGCCCCTCACATCATCGCTGATGCCACACGCTCAG
>NC_057728.1:50250072-50270607 GCF_004010195.1 Chiloscyllium plagiosum
CAACATTTCAACTCCCCCTCCCACTCTGCCGAGGACATGGAGGTGCTGGGCCTCCTTCACTGCCGCTCCCTCACCACCAGGCGCATGGAAGAAGAACGCCTCATCTTCCGCCTCGGAACACTTCAACCCCAGGGCATCAAGGTGGAGTTCAACAGCTTCCTCATTTCCCCTTCCCCCACCTCATCCTAGTTTCTAACCTCCAGCTCAACACTGTCCCCTTGACTAGTCCGGACTTGTCCGACCTGCCCAGCTCCTTTTCCACCTATCCACTCCACCCTCTCCTCCCTGACCTATCACCTTCATCTCCTTCCCCACTGACCTATTGTACTCTATGCTACTCTATCCCCACCCCCACCCTCCTCTAGCTTATCTCTCCACGCTTCAGGCTCTCTGCCTTTATTCCTGATGAAGGGCTTTTGCCCGAAATGTCGATTTTGCCTGTCCTCGGATGCTGCCTGAATTGCTGTGCTCTTCCAGCACCACTGATCCAGAATCTGGTTTCCAGCATCTGCAGTCATTATTTTAACCAGCTCAGTCAGCCTAGTGAAGATGTTCACTTCTATCAGCATACTCTGCAACTCGTATGGTCCACTTGTCACATTTTCTAATGATAAAGCCAGTTGTAGCACCTGTGTGAAATCCAGTTGGGCTTCAGCTAGTAGGTGCTTTGGCATGGTTATGTCATCAATCCCACACTCATCACCACTGATGTAACTCCACAAAGACCAGTATCCTGTCACCAAGTCAGTCTTTATTTACACATGCATAGAACATAACTCTGGCCCAGCTAGCTCAGAGCCAGCTCCTAGAATGAGCAGAATTCCCGACCCACCTGTTTAAATCTGTCAGCTGGGGCTCCCTGATTGGACCAGTTTAACAGCCCCAATCTGGGAATTCATATGCTATGAGGTTCACCTGGCTGATCTCATTACAGTCGTTACAGTTCTCTTTATGCATGTGCAAGTACTTTACAAAATGCATTAAGACCATTTCTTTTTCTGTTTTTAATTAAGGATTATTTTAAAATCCAATGATTGTAGAAAGGAATACTGTGCTTTTAAAAAGCAATTTACTTGAAACTCATTGTATGTGCTGTCTACACAGCAGTTTGTTCAAGCAATGGGGGGATTATTAGAGACAAACCAGAACCTAGAGCTGTGTGCAAAGGGAAAGCCAGCTGGCAATAAGTGGCTGATTGCATTGTGGAATAATGACCAGTTTTAATGGCAAAGGTGTTCTGCCTGCCAACACTTATGTGTTTGGCTACCACTTAGATGTGAATGACTACTTAGAAGCCATTGGACCTCCAAAAGGAAGGAGCTAACCTTTCCTCTGCAATGAAAAAATGTCAAACTTTAAGGAAGTCAGTTTATTTTCCTCACCAGTTTTGTAAACTTTGGCTTTAAAATGTTAACCCAGAGACTTTGTGTGGTGATTATAATAAGGTCAAACCAACTGGACATTGTAGAATCTGAGTTCTCTGACTGGGGCTGTTAATCTGGCCCAATCAGGGAGCCCTGGCTGACATACAAATGTTGAGCATTAGGGATACCGAAACTCTGGTGCCTGATTGTATTAGGCAGTACTATATGGTCAAGGACTGTTCATGTGGAAATAAAGGGTGGCTTGCTGACAGGATACCTGCCTCAGTTGAGTTATTTCACTTTGTTTGTGTGTGAACCAGTAGCCCTGTGCCTGGGGAAGGAAGAGTGATGAGAAGCAAGTCCTTACAGTAATCCCTGTGCACAAGGACAATTGGACTGCTTTTCCAGTCTTTCCCTCTGTAATATCCATTTTTTTCTTGTGTGCTTGGGGGGTGTTTTATAAGGGAGTGTTTTGACAAGTAGAGTTATTTGTCTACAGTTTACCTGTAACGAGGCAGGCCAATTGGAGAAACCTGGGTACTTTTATAAAATCTTTAACTTTTGTGATGTTTCTGGGACTAGAATCTCAATTTCCAGCGTGCCTCCAGCGACGTAACAATATCTAAAATATATGTCGACTTCGCGTTCATGTATTTTGGTGTTCAGTGACATAAGCCTTTGCTATTGATGGTCACTGCTCTTGATTGGTTAAGGCTGGATGTAGACTCGGAGAAAGCTTCAGTAGCCTGAACTGTGAGTGTGATTACATTTTCTGTCTACAGAGATACTTTAAAAGACCATAAATAGTAATTGTTCCTACACTGTAAAGAATACATTTTTTAAAAAATGTATTTTAATTCTGCACTACGCAGAGAAATAGGGAAGGTACTGCTTTAGACCAAGGAGATGCACAAAGACTTGACTGCAGTGTTGAAAATTCATGTTTACTGGAGGACACTGAGTTGTACGAGATGTTACTTTTTGCTGGAATAGCACGGAGTTGAACTAAGGTAAAACTGCTTGACAACAATGTTCTGATTGGTTTGAAATGATGGCTTGTGTGGGACCAGTGCAGCAGTGAACCACCTAGCCTGCAAAGAGAAATAAAAAATAAACCTCTCTGTGTGTCTCTCCCTCTCTGTACTAACAAGTCTCCAGTAATGGCTTGGTCTCTTTTTTTCCCCTCTGCCAATCCCTGGTTAAACGAGGAATTCAAGGCAAATTCTCAACCAGTGAACAGAGGAGAGTAAACAGCAACTTATGCTAACAGTAAAGAACTAAAAAGGAATTGACAGGAAGAGAAAGAAAGTAGCTCATCAGATCTTCCCGCCTCAGGCGACTGACTGTGTGGAGTTTGCACGTTCTCCCCGTGTCTGCGTGGGTTTCCTCCGGGTGCTCCGGTTTCCTCCCACAGTCCAAAGATGTGCAGGTCAGGTGAATTGGCCATGTTAAATTGCCCGTAGTGTTAGGTAAGGGGTAAATGTAGGGGTATGGGTGGGTTGCGCTTCGGCGGGTCGTTGTTGGGCCAGAGGGCCTGTTTCCACACTGGAAGTAATCTAATCTAATCTAATCTAATCTTGTCATTTAGACTAGGTGTTACAGAATTACATTTCCTTGGCTTTACCTTTCCTTTTCCAACCATAACATGTTTGCCTTGTCAGTCTGTGTGCAAGATGGAGGAATTTATAAAGGCTAGAGTTTAACTTGTATAGCTATAAATTTGAATTGACATTTCATAATTGCCATTGGGTTAAAGACAATTTTCTTTGTAATAAACAGTTATTTTCTCATTAAGAACTGAAGCGTGAGGAATGTTTTTCTTTAGTCAGGTAATTTGTGCACCTTGGTTAGTTTGACTAAATCTTTTTACTTTATGATAACTCTGGGAATAGTGGAGGTTGATTTCCAGAATATTTTCCTTGTGAGTCATGGCCACACATCTAGAAACTAACTCCAAGATTGACACTGGTATAAAAAAAATCATTACAAGAAAGTGTAAAGATTAGGGCATTCATCTAATGTAAAGAGCAGTGCTGTTATTGTAATTAATCAATAAATTAAATTATGAACAATAGTGAGAAAGGATGATTTAACTGTGCCTCAATGTCATAGAACAGAGGAGCTAAGACATCCTGATACAAGTCTTGAGACTTTGATTAACTCCAGTACACAGTAAAACCTAAAATAGAAGTTAGGACATGATTAGCATAATCATCAGCTTCGCTACTGTCTCAGATGGGATCCTAGCCACATGAGAGGTGTCAGCTTCCAACGTAGTAGTCAGGACATTTAAGTTAGAGTCATAGAATCATGGAGTCACAGAGTCTTACAGCATAGAAACAGACCCTTCAGTCCAACCCATCCATACCAACAATGTTCCCAAACTAAACGTCAGCAGGAGGACCTCAGACGGTGGTCTTTCCCCACCTCGAATTGGCGGCAGCTGCACCAAGCTTTCGTGCGCCTCGTTTCCGCACATAGTTCTGGATTTTGGAGTGTGCCAATCTGCAACATTCAAGGTCAACTCCTTGCTCTGAAAGACTGACAAGTTTCAGGAAGACCAAAGAATGTCTTTTCACCGAGTTGATGGTCCTCCAGGCACAGTCAATGTTTGTCTCAGTGTGCGTCCTGGGGAATAGATTGGACAGCACAGAGTCCAGCATCACGGAGTTGCTCAGGACAAACCCCAACAAGAAGTATAGTCTTGTTCAAGAAAGAGATGCCTTTGGTTTGTTTGGATGGAGTCAAACTCCAGTGTTTGTCTGTTTCCTTGATATTTTACTATACAGGATCGAACTGCGTTTGTGACTATGGATGTTTATAAAGGTTTTTTTATGAATAAAGCATAATATGAATTTTTTAAAAATGTTCCCAAACTAAACTAGTCTCATCTGCCTGCAATTGGCTCATATCCCTCTAAACCTTTCCTATTCATGTACTTATCCAAATGTCTTTTAAATGTTGTGACTGTATCAGAGACAATAACTGAATGAAGGCAATTGGCATAAAGCACCATATTGGGAGTTATGGTAAGATGTTTATACGCAGCAAGTTGTGACAAGGACTGCACTGTCCGAAAAAACAGTGGAAGTAATTTCAACAATAACTTTCTAAAGGCAATTGACAAAATTCTGGAAAGGTGAAATTTCCAGAACTACGTAGAAAGGGCAGAGTAAGACTAATTGTAGAGTTCTTTCAATGAGTTAGCTCAGGCCTGACGGGTTAACTGGCCACCTTCGGCTGTTAAGGTCCCATCAGACACCCAGAGACTGATTCTCCAAAACTAATCAGTTACCCAATGAGGGGACACAATCAGAAGCGATTAATAAAATTTAGTTAGGTAGTTAGTTTTGCTTGAGTTTTAACTTGACCTGTTCTTCGACGAAATGAATTTGCATGTTGTGAACGTTTGTAGATAATTGCATTGAACATTCACTGGTTTGGAAAAAAAGTCTGTTCAAAATCCAACACACACAATGGTGTCAAAATGCTCATTATTTTTAATCAGTCATCCCTCTCAACACTTTGTGATAACATTATTGATTGAGCAACTTTGCAAACCACGGTTCTGTTTCAATTATCGGATATTCTTTCTGATCACATTGTGGTGCGGTTCTTTAACTGCAGATTTTGCTATTAATTCCATTTGGAACACTTTCCCTGACAAACCCACCTCAGCAAACCACTATCTACATAATAATTACGTTTTTGTGATGCTCAGCGTGTACACTTTCTTACTGAGCTCATTTATTACGGTATTAACACTCAGATCTATCTCACCACCACCCTCCCAACTACGTCACTGCTACTAAACGGTAAAACTATCAGAATATCAAAGTATCTCTATAATAAGTTTACATGAAACATGTATAAGACACTGTTTCAGCCTCAGCTCACATATTACCTCCAGTTCTGTGTCACACCTTAGGAACAATGGGAAGACTTTACAGAGGGTGCAGAAAAGATTCACAAGAATGGTTACAAATATGAGGAACTTCAGTTATTTTGAAAGTTTGGACAAGTTAGGATGGCTTTCCTTACGGAAGATAATTTTGAGAGGTGGTCTGCAATAAGTATTCAAAATGATGAGGAACCTGGACAGAATGGGAAGAGACTAACTATGAAAAGATTGAGAACAAGTGGGCACAGATTTAAAGCAATTGGCAAGAGGAGAAAGTGATCTGAGGAAAAGTTTCATGCAGTTAGTGGTTATGGTCTGGAATGTACCACCTGAGAATGTGATGGGGCTCGGTTCAAATGCATTATCAAATGGGAGTGAACAGTAAAGGAACTATGTGCAGGGTTTTGGAGAGAAGGCAGGAAAATGGCACTAGTTGAGCTGTCATTTGGAGAACCATTATGGGTGGCACAGTGGTTAGCACTGCTGCCTCACAGCCCCAGGGTCCCAGGTTCAATCCCAGCCTTGGGCGACTGTCTGTGTGGAGTTTGCACATTCTCCCAGTGTCTGCATGGGTTTCCTCCCACAATCCAAAGATGTGCAGGCTAGGTGAATTGACTATGCTAAATTGCCCATAGTGTTAGGTGCACTAGTCAGAGGGAAATAGGACTGGGTAGGTTACTCTCTGGAGGGTCAGTGTGGGCTTGTTGAGCCAAAGGGCCTGTTTCCACACTGTAGGGAATCTAATCTAATCAGAGCCAGTGCAGGCACCGTAGACAGAATGGCCTCTTTCTATGTTGATAAAGGGAATTCCTGATGAAGGGCATATGCCTGAAATGTCAATTCTCCTGCTCCTCGGATGCTGCCTGACCTGCTGTGCTTTTCCAGGGCTACACTTTTCAACTCCTTCTATCCTGTAACAATTCTCTAATTCTGTGACTACCCAACATTTGGTATTGGATGAGCAGAAATTTCCTCCAATTAAATATTGGGAAGTATGAAGCTTCCAATTTCAGTCAAAATCTGTTCCCTCGCCACCAAGTCCAAAAGATCCCCCAGTAACAATCTGACGATAAGCTAGTCAGTTCTCACTCTTTGTGTGGAGTAATTCATTACAGATACCAGGCAGTGCAATAACTGCTGATATACTCATGACGTAGAGAGAATACTCAGAGATAGAGTCTGAGAACATGATCAGCGTGGGAGCAGCACTTTGAGTTATACCACAATAATATGAAAAAGAGTTGGAACTACCTGACTACAATTATATCCAGATTACTGATATGAGGACAGCAGATAAGGACAACTAACCTGTACAGGATGATAGTGGCCAGGGAAAAACTGAGCTTTACAGTAATGGAACACAGTGCAGACCCCAGTCCAAAGTCAGCACTATCCCAAACCACTTTGTACCTAATTTTATTCAAAGATAAGCTTCAATCTTAAATAGCCCAATCACTAAGAACATGCATGAACTTAATACAATGCAAATGAGATCTGAGTACCAGAAGGTTTTCATACATTAAATGGAGGCTACAGCTTCATAACGAAATCAGCCTTTGCGTCTCTCTCATCTCATCCATCTCTGAATCCTTCATTCATGGTTTTGCCATGTCCAGGTTTAGTTATTCTAACATACTCCTTGTCAGTGGTAATGTTACTAAACCTGTAATCCAGGACCCAAGGCTAATTTTCTAGGGATGATGGTTCTTAGCCCACCATAGCAGATGGTGAAATATGATGTTAATTAAAAAAAACATGGAATGAAAACGTCTGAAACCATCAATGTAGCCATTGTTGATTGTCGTAAAAAAAAAACCATCTAGTTCACTAATGTCCATTTGGAAAGGAAATCTGTCATTCCCTCCCTGGTCTGGCCTATATGTTCAATGGAGATTGAAGGAGGGCATGCCAGAATCAGCACCAGGCATACGTAAAAATGAGGTGTCAACCTGGGTGAAGCCACCAAACCGGACTACTTGCATGTAAACCAGGATAAGCAGCAAGTGATAGACAGAGCTAAACAATCCCACAATCAATGGATCAGATCTAGCTCTGCAGACATGCTAAATCCAGTCATGAATGTTAGTGGTCAATTAAACAACTCACTGAGGGAGCAGGCCCCTCTAATACCCTCATCCTGCGTGGTGGAAGAGCCTAGCTCAACAATAAAATACAGTGCAGAACAGGCCTTCGATGAAGAAATGAAGATTTGTCCAGGATTTGAACCTGGGACCTCTCACATGTCTGCATCTGCTAGAAGATACAAAGTGAGAATCATATTCCTAGTCCAACAAGCCACCTGCCGTGTAAAAGATAAGGCTACAGCATTCACAACAACCTTCAGCCAGAAATGCCAAGTGAACGATCCATCTAGACCTCCAGCATCTGCAGTCCTCACTTTCTCTCTCTCTCTCTCACTCTTTCTCTCTCTCTTCCAGTGGTCCCCAGCCAGTCTTCAGCCAATTGGATTCACTCCACAATATATTAATAAACAGTTGGAGACTGTTTATCTAAACTGCAGTATCTAAACTGTTAATAAACAGTTTAGATACTGCAAAATCTATGGGCCCTGATAATATTCTCACAATTGTACTGAAGATGTGTGCTCCAGAACCTGCCACCCCCCTAGCCAAGCTGTTCCAGTACAGTTATAGAACATAGAACATAGAACATAGAAAAATACAGCGCAGTACAGGCCCTTTGGCCCTTTGGCCCTTGATGTTGCGCCGATCCAAGCCCACCTAACCTACACTAGCCCACTATCCTCCATATGCCTATCCAATGTCCGTTTAAATGCCCATAAAGAGGGAGAGTCCACCACTCTGGCATATAGTACTGGCATCTAGCCCAACTCATTAGTGCCCAATCAGGCTACTCTCGGTCATCAGTAAAGTGATGGAAGGGGTCATCAACAGTGCTATCAAACAGCACCTGCTCAGCAACAACCTGCTCAGTGACGCCCAGTTCACATTCTTCCAGGGCCACTCACCTCGTTACAGCCTTGGTCCAAACATGGACAAAAGACCTGAATTCCAGTGGTGAGGTGAGAGTGGCAACCCTCTGTCTCTTAATTCCACCGTCAATCTCACTTTCCTACACTTTCCTTAAATCCCTTGGTGTCATTTTTCTCCACTAATCTATTGATTCCTGCCTTGAACATGTACAGTGGTTGAGCTTCTACAATCCTCTGAGGACTCTTGGCTTCTATGTCCCATTACAGCCTTGTTAGAATAATAAATCCATCAGTCTCAGATTTAGCATTTTTTATCAAGTGAGCTCCACACTTCTACCACACTTTGTGAGAAGATGTTTCCTCTCCACTCTTCTGAATATCCAGACTCTGGTTTTAACATGTCTTGGGCTCCCTCAGTGATGAGTGTCTCTCTCAATCTTCCCTATCAATCTTTTTCAAAACTTTAAAAACCTCAATCAAATATCCCCTTAACCTTCTGCATTCAAGAAATACAAGATGAGTTTATATAATGTCCATGAGTCAATGCAGGGAACACAGGGAAGATGAGGATGAATCTATGCTGCCAGTACCTATTGAAAGGTACAGTATACAGTGTTTTACAAAGCTCTGATTACATCACAGTGAGAACGTCTCACCCAGTGCTGGTCAGCACACTTTAGGAAGGATGTAATCACCCTCGGGGGGATGCAAAGAAGATTCACCAGAATGGTTGCAAGGATGAGCGATTTTAGCTACAACATTAGCTTGGAGAAGCTGAAATTGCTCTTCTTGGAGTAAAGGCGATTAAGGGGAGTTTCAACAGAAATTTAGAAGGTTATGACAAATGTGGATAAAGTCAGCACTGACCAAGTCCCACTGTTGAAGGGTCAGTGCTGATGGAATGCTACAATGCCCAGTGATTTTGTACTGAAGCAGTGCTGCAGTATCAGAGGGTCAGCCCTGACGGAGTGCCGCACTATCAGAGGGTCAGTGCTGAGGGAGTGCTGCACTGTCGGAGGGTCAGTACTGAGGGACTGCTGCACTGTCAGAGGGTCAGTGCTGATTGAGTGTTGCACTGTCAGAGGGTCAGTGCTGAGGGAGCGCGGGACTGTCAGAGGGTCAATACTGAGGCAGTGCCGCACTGTCGGAGGGTCAATGCTGATCAAGTGCTGCACTGTCAGAGGGTCAGTGCTGAGGGCGTGCTGCGCTGTCAGAGGGTCAGTGCTGATTGAGTGCTGCACTGTCAGAGGGTCAGTACTGAGGGAGCACTGCACAGTTGGAGGGTCAGTACTGAGAGAGTGCTGCACTGTCAGAGGGTCAATACTGAAGCAGTGCTGCACTGTCGGACGGTCAGTGCTGAGGGAGTGCTGCACTGTCAGAGGGTCAGCACTGAGGGAACGCCGCATTGTGAGAGGGTCAGTAGTAAAGGAGAGCCAGACTGTCGGAGGGTCAGTACTGAGGGCCAGCTACACTAGAGAGATGAGAATCACTGCTGAGAGAGAACTGCACTGTTCAACCAATATGATTGCCCATCTACTCTCTCAAGAGAATGTTAAAGATCCAACATGCGCTATATGTAAAAGTAGCAGGTGGGATGCCCCAGGGCAACATGAAACCCTCAAATATCATCTCTGAAACTGATTATCTGGTCAATATCTCATTTCTATTTCTGGGATCTTACTGTGCATTAATTGATTGGCACATTTTCGACATTGCAACAGTGGCTGAACCGCAAGAGTTACATCAGTTAGGAAGTACTTTGTGACATCCCAAGATCATGAAAAATGATAATGAAATACAAATCTTCCTTACTTTCTGCACGGGCCAACATTTTGTTCAGTTCCAGTCATCAAATAGTTACACACATCAGGCAAACTGATTACAAATAATTTCCAATTCAGAATTTCAGGTTAAGTGGGGTTGGTGATTTTGAGAAGGTTACAGTTTCTGCTAGCAGTTTGTGAGATTCCTGCACATCAGTCCAGTTGAGACAAAGTGTTACATTAACCTCTGAAACAAAAGACATTAACAAAAGGTCACAGGTAAGTCATCAGGCTGCATGACCATGTTTACTGCTCATTTGGAACTAAAGAGCAAAGCAATGTTGATTGCTAGCTGCTTGCCTTAAATATCAAATTTTGATTTAATCTGTTAGCAATTCACCACCTCCATCTTCCACGGGGCAGTCAATCAGAGATATGGTTCATTTAACTGGGCTAGAAATCTCTTAGTTTATTGAAAGCTGAAGAGAATTTGAATAAAAATACATGGCCTTGAATTAGAACATTAGCTCAGTTGGCTGTACAGCTGGTTTGTGATTCAGAGTGATGTCATCAATGTAGGTCCAATACCTGCAGTGGCTGAGGTTATTATACAGGGCTATCTTTCTCAACCTCTCCCACTGCCCGAGGCATGGTGACCCTCAGGTGAAGCCACCACCATTTGTCTCTCTCCAATGAGAGAGTACACCTATCGTCTGGTAACACTGTGGTGACTTTACCTTTTAACTAGAGGAGTAGATCATGCCACCCTCAAGCCTGTTCCAGTTAGATGGTGGCTCACCTGTATATTAACTCTCTTCAGTCCCCCTCGGTTCAAACACATTCTGTACTGTAATTGAAAGAATGATACTGCCGTGATTGTAATGAGGACAGCCAGCTGACCTTCATAGAATCTGAGTTCCCTGATTGGGGCTGTTAATCTTGTTCAATCAGGGAGCCCTGGCTGACATAAAGTAGTTAAATGTCAGAGATACTGACCCTCTGGTAGCTTTCTCTGAATAAGGCAGTACTATCATCAAGGATTGTTAGGTCACTGTTGGAATATTGCGTGCAATTCTGGTCTACTTCCTATCGGAAAGATGTTGCAAAACTTGAAAGGGTTCAGAAAAGATTTACAAGGATGTTGCCGGGACTGGAGGATTTGAGCTACAGGGAGAGGCAGAACAGGCTGCGGCTGTTTTCCCTGGAGCGTCGGAGGCTGAGGGGTGACCTTATAGAGGTTTACAAAATTATGGTATATGAATAGGAAGGGTTTGGAGGGATATGGGCCGGGTGCTGGCAGGTGGGACTAGATTGGGTTGGGATATCTGGTCGGCATGGACGGGTTGGACCGAAGGGTCTGTTTCCATGCTGTACATCTCGATGACTCTATAACTCGATGACTCAATGTGTAAATAAAGGGTGACTTCGTGACAGGTTACTTTAGGAATGAACACTGCCATCCTTACCTGGTCTGGCCTACATGTCACTCCAGACCCACAGCAATGTGGTTGACCCTTAACTGCTCTCTGGGCAAGTAGGGTGGGCTATGAAATGCTGCCCAGCTAACAATGCCCTCATCCCATGAATGAATAAAGAAAAAAATCCATCACAGTTCTAAAGTTTTTGATTGGCACACTGATTTTCAGCAGTTTTGGACTGAGAGAATTCCAGAATGCCACTGTCTTTGGTGGAAGAGGATGGTGCTGGGGATGAGAAACTTTAATTTTGAAAATAGATTGGAGAAGCTGCGATTGTTTTTCCAAGTAAAGAGAGGGCTGAGAGGAGATTTGATTGACGTTATCAATAACAGAAGGGGTCTGATTTGGAGGAGCCAGTGTTGGACTGGGGTATACAATGTTAAAAATCACACAACACCAGATTATAGTCCAACAGGTTTAATTGGAAGCACTAGTTTTCGGAGCACTAGCCTGCCTAAAACTTTTATACATTGGAATGTTGAGCTGCCAGTCCTGTCCTTCCTTCAACCATGTCTCAGTGATTGCAACAATATCATATTTCCCTGTGTCGGTCAATGCACCTTACCAGTCAGATAGATACAATTTAGCTTTCTGGAACTTCCATGTGCTTTATCATGCCCACGTGTTTTCCGCCTACTGGACTGTCACAGAATCTTGCTATATCTAATTGGATCTTGCTCCCGAATTTACATCTACTCTGTGCCCCATGCCCTGCCAAATCAGTTTAAAAGGTTCTGTTTCTGTGCTGTACATCTCTATGACTCTATGAATCTAGCAAAACTGGAGTCAATGGGAATCTGGGAGAAATGCCCCAACGGATACAGTCATACCTGGCACAAAGAAGATGGTTATGGTTGCTGGTCAGTCATCTCAGCAGGAGTACCTCAGGATAGTGTCTTAGGCCCAACCATCTTCAGCTGCTGCCCTTACTGCCATCAAAGGGACATTTGCCAATGATTGCACAGTTTTCAACACCTTCACATCCCCTCAGATGGAGCAATCCATGTCCAAATGCAGCAAAATCCAGACAATATCAAGACTTGGGCTGAAAAGAGGCAAGCCACACAAATGCCAGGCAATGACCATCTCTCTCATCAGACCACATAATTAAGCAACGGTGTTACCACCTGCATTGCACCACTAGCAACATCCCCTCCAGAGGTTGCCATCGACTGGACTTGACATATAAATACAGTGGCTACAAGATCAGGGCAGAAGCAACTCACCTCTTGCCCATACAAAGCCTGTTCACCAACTGTAAGGCTCAAGTGAGGAATGTGGTGGAATTATCCCCACTCGTCTGGAATATAGCTCCAACAACACTCAAGGAGCTTAACACAATCCAGGACAAAACAGCCCATTTGATTGAACCACATTCACAAACAACCACTCCCTCCACTACCAACATTCAGTAGCAGCAGTGTGTACGATCTACAAGATACATTGGAGAAGTTTACCAATTATCCTTAGATAGCGCTTTCCAAACCCGCAACATTTACCTTCTAGAAGGACAAGGGCAGCAGATATAGGGAACAACACCATCTGCAAGTTTCCCTCCAAGCCACTCGCCATTCTAACCTGGAAGTATATCTATATTCTTTCACTGATGCTAATGTCATTGTAGGTCTACCTACAGCACATAGACTGTACTGTTCAAGAATGCAGCTCAACACCACCTTCTCAAGGGTAACTATGGATAGGCCCAGCCAGCAATACTGATGTCCAATAGGGAATAAAAAAAATATTCATGGCGAATTCCCACAAATAGTAATGAAATAATGACCAGATCATCTGTTCTTCTGATGTTGATTAAGGGATATGTGCAAATTCAGGAAAACAGGAATCTCTCCTCCTCTTCCAAAATAATGCAAGTGGCATATTTTATGCAGAGCCAAGCAGAAAAACAGGGGTTTGGTTTAACATCTGACAGATAGTTCTTCCAACAAAGCAATGCTCACTCAGTCCTGCCCTGGAGCGTCAATTCTGACTGCTGCACTAAAGTCCAGACCCATTCAACACATCCTGACCTCACCTTTCTGCCTCTTCACCTTCCAAAAGATATCTGACTTTTTTGCATTATTTTTGATCTTGGTCTCATTTTAAATACCATTCCTGGGTCCTGTAAAGGAAAATGTGCTGAATGAGCATAAATTTTAAATGTTTACTCTGTGGTATTTTCCTGGATGATCACTATTAGCTTCTTATGTTATTAATGACCTCTACCATTATTCAGCACTGGATAAGGGTTGTTTGACATTGTTCACAGCCATCAATCCACCTTTGTCTTGAGCTTATCAAGTAGTTATTGAGGAGGCACTGTCCTCAGAAAACAGGAAGATTTACTGTATGTTAGCATTAGGTAGAACTATATTTGGTCAGGCATAATTACAAGAACCTTAAGGAGCTAGTACCGGCAAACCTGCTTTTGAAAGCTACAGTAGAACCCTTTGTTCCCACATACAAACTGAATGTGACATCAACGGAATGGGTGAACTAAATGCCGCATGAATATTAACATCTTCAGGAACATTACCTTATATAACAAAATCTATTACTATCTCCCCAGAAACTGCCGGATCTGCTGAGTAATTGAAGCACTCTGGTTTTATTACAGAGAGAATATTGGAAACATTATTGCTCTGTTTGTGGCTATTGGAGTCGTGGAGCTGTACAGCATGGAATCAGACCCTTCAGTCCAACTCATCAATGCCGACCAGATATCCTAACCCAATCTAGTCCCATTTGTCCCTTAACCCTCTAAACTCCTCCCATTCATTTACCCATCCAGATGCCTTTTAAATGTTGTAATCGTACCAGCCTCCACCACTTCCTCTGGCAGCTCATTTTATACAGGCACCACCCTCTGCATGAAAACATTGCCCTTTAGGTCCCTTTAATATGTTTCCCCTCTCACCTTAAATCTAATGCCCTCTAGTTTTGGGCTCTCCTGAACTGGGAAAAAGTCCTTGACTTTTCACCCAACCCATGCCCCTCATGATGTTATAAACCTCTATAAGCTCCCCCTCAACATCTGATGCTCCAAGGAAACTAGCCCCAGCCTATTCAGCCTCTCCCTATAGCTTAAAACCTTCAACACCCTTGTAAACCTTTTCTGCACCCTTTCAAGTTTAACAACATTTTTCCTGTAGCAGGAAGACTAGAACTAGACACAGTATTCCAACAGTGGCCTAGCCAACATCATGTACAGTGCCACATGACAAGATAGGATAGTGAAGAAGGTGGTTGGTATGCTTTCCTTTATTGGTCAGAGTATTGAATACATAATTTGGGAAGTCATGTTGCAGCTGTACATTGGTTAGGCCAGTGTTGGAATATTGCGTGCAATTCTGGTCTCCTTCCTATCGGAAAGATGTTGAGAAACTTGAAAGGGGTCAGAAAAGATTTACAAGGATGTTGCCAGGGTTGGAGGATTTGAGCTACAGGGAGAGGCAGAACAGGCTGGGGCTGTTTTCCCTGGAGCGTCGGAGGCTGAGGGGTGACCTTATAGAGGTTTACAAAATTATGAAGGGCATGAATAGGGTAAATAGGCAAAGTCTTTTCCCTGGGGTCGGGGAGTCCAGAACTAGACGGCATAGTTTTAGGGTGAGAGGGGAAAGATATAAAAGAGACCTAAGGGGCAATGTTTTCACGCAAAGGATGGTATGTGCATGGAATGAGCTGCCAGAGGAAGTGGTGAAGGCTGGTACAATTACAACATTTAAGAGGCATTTGGATGGGTATATGAATAGGCAGGGTTTGGAGGGATATGGGCTGGGTGCTGACAGGTGGGACTAGATAGGGTTGGGATGTCTGGTCGGCATGGACGGGTTGGACCGAAGGGTCTGTTTCCATGCTGTACATCTCTATGACTCTATGACATCCCAACTCCTATATTCAAAGCAAGTGTATCAAATCTTCACGATTTTGTCTACCTGTGACTGTACATTCAAGGAACTATAAACTGACACCCCAAGTTCTCTTTGTTCAGCAACATTCCCCAGACCCTACTATTAGGGGTATAAGTCCTCCCCTGATTTAACCTTTCCAATTTCCTATCTAAATTAAACTCCATGTGCCACTTCCTAATCTATCTGATCAAGGTGCCATTACTCTCTGAGACAGCTTTCTTCACTGACCAGTTTACATCCAATTTTTGTGTCATCTGCAAACCTAGTAACCATTCCTCTTATATTGACATCCAAATCATTTATATAATTGACATAAAGCAGTGTCCTTGCAGCACACCCACTGGTCTCCAGTCCAAAAAGCAACCCTCCACCATCACCCTCTGTCTCCTACGTTCAAGTCAATTTTGTATCCAAATGGCTGGCTGACCCTGGATTCCATGTGATCCAACCTTGCTAACCAGTCTACCATGAATTAGCTTCAAATCCTTAGTTAAATCCAAGGCAAAGATTGGACTTACAGGACCAAGGGAAAAGAGCAGAAGTGAGGGGGCTGATTGGAGAACCCTTCCAAAGAATTGGCCCAGGTGTGATGGGCTGAATGGTCTCCTCCATTAACTTACGATATAATTCCTGACAATCACCTGATGAAGGAGCGTCGCTCCAAAAGCTAGTGTGCTTCTAATTAAACCTGTTGGACGATAACCTGGTGTTGTGTGATTTTTAACTTTGTACACCCCAGTCCAACACCGACATCTCCGAATCATGATATAATTCCTGGTTCTCTAGCTGAGCCATGCTTGATGGAGAATGACTCCTACACTTTCAAACACAATCCCTGCACTGATAAAGACCATTCCCCAACTGCTGTCGTATAGACACATTTCTTGTGGCACCAAATGATAGTTTAATGGCAAATAAATTGAATCTTACGTCTGTGCCCCCAGTGGGAATGTCTGTGCTACAATATGCAGTCTGGTTTCCCTGACAACAGCAGCACTGTGGTACAAGGTTTATTAAAAAAAAACCACAGTACATCAGCCTATTATTCTAAAGATGAAAACACACTTAAATGACATTCATTTGTTGGCACTACTTTAGAACCATCTGTTAATGACTAACAGGATCTTGTAAATGCTGCCATTCATGGCATAGATTGATGAATATAATTTCAGAGGCACTTAAAGAGAAAAAAACTCCACTGCATATAAATGGCAACAGCTACAGAGGTTCCATCATTATTCACCAGAAAGATACTGTGCCAATCTAAGTTTGCCTGCTATGTGATTATCCTCCTCATTATTTACTTTATTTCTGACTTTTGTGTCATTTGCAAACTTTGAGGTTATGCCTCACAACCTAAAGCCCAATAGTAGATATCACATTAATATGCATCACAAAATAATGCAAACTATTTCTATCACAGAGGTAGACTACTTTGGCCCACCAGTTCCAACTAGTATTTATACTCCAGATAAGCCCTCACCCAATCCTCTTCATCTCACCCTATCTGAAGTGTTGTGTTTGGTTGTGTGTGATTAGTTAGGCCGGGCATGGTGACTCAGAAAAAGAAACTAAAACTGAGACAAACTGCTGTGGGCCTGGACGAACAGACATTTTAAAACATTGAACGATATTCCTGTTACACATATGGAAGCACGTGCATCCTCTCTGGTGTATGTCTGACAGAAAGAACACATCAGTATTGACATGACCACCTATCCCATTGTCTCTCATTCAGTTTGCTCTTAAATGCATCTATCCTGTCCTCCTCGGTTATTCTCTGTAGCAGTGAGCTCCTTGTTCTCACCTTCCCTGTGTAAACAGCATTCTGAATTTCCTCCTGAAATTGTGAGTGTAGAGAACAGTGGTCCTGTGCCCTTAGTAAACTTTGCTGTCTATCATTTGCCTGTCAGACAAACAGCCCTTAACATTCTGTTTTCTGTCCCTTTACCAACTGCATCTTCACACAGCCAATGCCTCTATAATCGGATTGGTTTTGCCAATACCTTTCTGATGCAGCAACATTTGAAATAGGGAACAGCGACCTTGCTAACAACAGCAATCAGCATATTTAATTTGATATGCACTGTCAGAAGCTGGAGGTAGCCTCGCAGGAGAAGAGTAAATCTCAATCGACTGTTAAACCAGACTGAGAGCTTGACATTATCGGTTGTTGGCATGGCAACCAAGGACAAGAAGGTCCCACGTCCAATAGCCATGATTTGAGCTCAACTTCCTCAGTGACATAGGAAACCAACCTGAGACTGGTTTCCCTCTTGCTTCTGATCACAATCTAACAGCCCCTGATGCAAACACACATGCATGAAAAGAAAGATGTACACTTATGTACTTTTCATGGCCACCAGGTGCCTCAAAAGCATTTTGCAGCCTGTCCAGTTGGTCTAAATTGTTGCAATGTAGAAATCACAGCAGCTAACTTGGGCACAGGAAACTCCCACAAGCAACAATGCGATAATAGCCATAGAGTCATAGAGTTGTACAGGATGGAAACAGACCCACTTTGGTCCAACTCATCCATGCTGACGAGATATCCTAAACTGATCTAGTCTCATTTGCCAGCATTTGGCCCATATCCCTCCAAACCCTTCCTATTTATATACCCATCCTGATGCCTTTCAAATGTTGCAATCGTACCAGCCTCCATCACTTTCTCTGGCAGCTCATTCCATGCACGCACCACCCTCTGCATGAAAAATGTTGGCCCTCAGGTCCCTTTTAAATCTTTCTCTTCTCACCTTAAACCTATGTTGTCTAGTTTTGGACTCCCCTACCCCGTGAAAAAGACTTTGGCTAATCACCTTATCCATGCCCCTCATGATTTTCTAAACCTCCATGAGGTCACCCCTCAACCTCCAATGCTCCAGCAGAAGAAGCCCCGGCCTATTTAGCCATTCTCTCTAGCTCAAAACCCCCCCAGTCCCAGGAACATCCTTGCAAATCTTTTCTGAACCCTTTCAAGTTTAACAACAACTTTCCTATAGCGGGAGACCAGAATTGAACACAATAGTCCAAAAGTGGCCTCAGCAATGTCCTGTACAGCTACCAAATGAAACCCTAACCCTTATACTCAATGCAACCAGCCCATTTATTTTTGAGATGGTGATTTGGGCATAAATGCAGGGCCAAGATACCAGGCCTGATTCGCTTCTCCTCTTTTAAATAGTGTCTTTTATATCCATCTGAGATGACAGATAAGACCTCAATTAATGGCTCATTGGAAAGATGAAACCCCACAGTGCAGACTGTGATTTTGTGCTCAGCCTCTCGAATGGCATTTGAACCCACAACCTTTTGATTTAGGGTGAAGGCTGCTGCCTCCTCTGAGTATTAAGCATGAGAATGGAGGTTATGCATATGGTTAAACTGGGCTTCAGGTGACAGTCAATTGGCAGCCATTTTTCACTAATTCAGCAGGAAAACCAAGCAGGAAGCAAAGTGAAATTTAAAAAAAAACAGAAAGAGCTGGAGAAATACAAGAGGTCAGGCATCATCTGTGGAGAGAGAAATCAAGTTAATGTTTTGAGTCTGGATCCAAAACATTGACTCTGCTTTTCCTTTCTGATGCTGCCAGACCTGATGAGTTTCTCCAGCAAATTATGTTTTTGCTTCGGATTTGATTCTTCTGAAGGACAGTCATGTCTGACTGGAAGCACTAACTCTGTTTCTCTCTCTACTGAAACGCTGAGTTCTTTCAGCAATTTCCTATTTTTAATTCAGATTTCCTGTGTCCACCATATTTTGCTTTTATTCGGATGCAAAGTGGACTGTTCAGTGGCCCCATCATGGATTGGTGCTGTTGCAAATATCAATTCAATAGGGTGGTGGGGGAGGGTTGCCTTTTGGATTGGAGGCCTATGCACAGCAGTGTTCCACAGGGATTGATTGTGGGTACACTGTTGTTTGTCATTTATATAAATGGTTTGGATGGGCGTGCATGGTTGGTAAATTTGCAGATGACACCAAAATTGATGACACAGTGGACAGTGAAGAAAGGTATCTATGATTACAAAGAGATCTTGATCGATTGGGACAATGGGCTGAAGAATGGCAGTGGAGTTTAATTTAGACAGATGTGAAGTATTGCATTTTGGGAGAACAAACAAGGGAAGGACTCATCCAATTAATGGGAGGGCCTTGGGTAGTGTGGTAGAACAGGGAGATCTAGGCGTCCAGGTACATAATTCTTTGAATTTTGCATGTAGACAGGTGGACAGGCTGGTTAAGAAGGCATTTAGCATCCATGCCTTTATTGTTCAGATCTTTGAGGATAGGAGTTGGGAGATCATATTGAGGTTGTACAGGACTCCGGTGAATACTGTTGCAGTTCTGATCACCCTGTTATGAGAAGGGTATTATTTAACTAGAGTGTTCAGAAAAGATTTAGCAGGATGTTGCTGGGTATGGGAGGGGGTGTTGAGAAATAAAATTAGACAGGAAAGGCTGGGACTTCTTTCACTGGTCATGGGAGGTTGAGGGGTGACATTTTTGAGGTTTATAAAATGATGAGAGGCATAGAACATAGAACATAGAACATAGTACATCGAAAGTACAGCACAGAACAGGCCCTTCAGCCCACGATGTTGTGCCGACCACTGATCCTCATGTATGCACCCTCAAATTTCTATGACCAAATGCATGTCCAGGAATCTCTTAAATGTCCCCAATGACCCTGCCTCCACAACTGCTGCTGGCAACGCATTCCATGCTCTCACAACTCTCTGTGTAAACAACCCGCCTCTGACATCCCCCTCTATACTTTCCTCCAAACTATGACCCCTCGTGTTAGTCATTTCTGCCCTGGGAAATAGTCTCTGGCTATCGACTCTATCTATGCCTCTCATTAGCTTGTATACCTCAAGTAGGTCCCCTCTCCTCCTCCTTTTCTCCAATGAAAAAGGTCCAAGCTCAGTCAACCTCTCCTCATAGGATAAGCCCTCCAGTCCAGGCAGCCTCCTGGTAAACCTCCTCTGAACCCTCTCCAAAGCATCCACATCTTTCTTATAATAGGGCAACCAGAACTGGACGCAGTATTCCAAGTGCGGTCTAACCAAAGTTTTATAGAGCTGCAACAAGATCTCACGACTCTTAAACTCAATACCCCTATTAATGAAAGCCAAAACACCATATGCTTTCTTAACAACCCTATC
>NC_057728.1:50271003-50273215 GCF_004010195.1 Chiloscyllium plagiosum
TCCCTGTTTCCTTTCTTGAAGAGAGGAATTACATTTGCCTCTCTCCAGTCCTCAGATACGACTCCATTGGAGAGCGAGGATGCAAAGATCTTCGCAAGTGGCGAAGCAATTGCATTTCTCGTTTCCCAAAGTAGCCGACGACAAATCTGGTCCAGGCCTGGTGACTTGTCAATCTTAATGTTTGACAAAATTTTCAGCACATCAGCTTCCTCTATCTCTATCCATTTCAGCATGCACACCTGCTCTTCAAAGGTTTCATTCACTACAAAGTTTGTTTCTTTCATAAAGACAGAAGCAAAAAACTCATTTAGGGCTTCCCCTACCTCCTCAGACTCTACACACAAAGTCCCTATGCTATCCCTGATCGGCCCTACTCTTTCTTTGACCATTCTCTTATTCCTCACGTAAGTGTAAAATGCCTTTGTGTTCTCCCTAATCCGTTCTGCCAAGCCTTTCTCGTGCCCCATCCTGGCTCTCCTCAGACCACTTTTAAGCTCCTTCCTCGCCTGTCTGTAATCCTGTAGAGCTGAGCTTGACCCTAGCTTCCTCCACCTTATGTAAGCTACCTTCTTCCTTTTGACGAGAAGCTCCACCGCTCTCGTCATCCAGCTAGTGGGAAGGATTTTCCTGGCAAGGAACCAAGGTATCAGTTAAAGTGTGTTTGCTTTAACGCAAAGAGTATCAGGAATAAAAGTGACGAACTTAGAGGATGGATCAGTACCTGTTGCTATGATGTTGTGGCCATAACAGAGACGTGGGGTTTCTCAGGGGCAGGAATGGTTGCTGGATGTTCCAAGGTTTAGAGCATTTAAAAAGAATAGGGAGGGGGGAAAAGAGGAGGGGGTGTAGCACTACTAAGCAGAGAGGGTATCACAGCTACAGAAGCTTCCATTGTCGAGGAAGATCTGCCTACCGAGTCAGTATGGGTGGAAATTAGGAACAGCAAGGGAGCAGCAGTCACTTCTTTAGGGGTTTACTACAGGCCCCCCAATAGCAGCAGGGAGATGGAAGAAAGCATAGGTCGGCAGATTTTGGAAAAGTGTGGACGTAGTAGGGTTGTTGTAATGGGTGACTTTAACTTTCCCAATATTGATTGGAACCTCTTTCAAGCAGAAGATTTGAATGGAGCTGTTTTTGTAAAGTGTGTTCGGGAGGGTTTCCTAACTCATTACGTTGACAGGCCGACGAGGGGAGAGGGCATTCCAGACTTAGTGCTCGGAAATGAGCCGGGGCAGGTATCAGATCTTGTGGTGGGAGAGCATTTTGGTGATAGTGACCACAACTGTCTCACATTCTACATAGCTATGGAGAAGGAGGGGATTAGGCAAAATGGGAGGATATTTAATTGGGGAAGAGGAAACTATGATGCAATTAGACATGAGTTAGGAAGCATGGACTGGGAGCAATTGTTCCATGGTAAAGGCACTATAGACATGTGGAGACTGTTTAAGGAACAGTTGTTGCAAGTGATGAATAAATTTGTCCCTCTGAGACAGGCAAGAAGTGGTAAGTTAAAGGAACCTTGGATAGATAAAGAGAATCTCAAGGGTCTTTTCCCTACGGTGGAAGAGTTCAAAAATAGGGCCATATATCTTTTTTTAATAGATATTTTTATTAGAAATTTAACATTTTTACAAGTTTACAAAAATAAATAAAACTCTCAGATATAAACATTGATATACAATTAGCTCAAATATACAATAGCCAAAATTTAACAAAAAAAAACAAAACAACAAAAAAAAACCGAAAAGAAAAAAAAAGGGGAAAAAAAACAAACAAAACTCAACTATCTACTAATCTATCCTACAACTAACCAGAGTGTATATTTAAGTCTCTTACATGCTCGGGATGTGTTAGCATCAGATATAATAAAACCCGTATTCGTGCGGGATTCCTCCCCCGAGGGGCCGCGGACCAGCCAGGTTTGTAATCTCAATTAAATAAAAGCCCTTGTTAGGATAGCCGAAATATCTGTATTTATGTAATTCAAAAAGGGCTGCCATATTTTATAAAATAATTCGGTCTTTCGGTGCACCATATTTGTAAGGAAGTCAAGGGGAATACATTCCATAATTAGTCTGTGCCGATTTGAAAGTCCAGGGGGGCCCTCAGCCGCCCAGTTCACCAAAATATTTTTCCTTGCACAGAAAGAAAGAATAGAAAATAGTCTCTTCCCGTACATGTCCAAGGAGGGAAAGTTCGAAAAGCCCAA
>NC_057728.1:50277329-50286408 GCF_004010195.1 Chiloscyllium plagiosum
ATTTCTCGGTCGTGCTTCTGCAGCGCGGCCGAGAGCGAGTCCCAATGATTTCTGGATTCTGCAATAAAGGCATCGATCTTCGAGTCAAGCTTGGAAAGCATTTCTGCAAGGCTTGTTACTGTTGGTAAGTCCCCCGGGGCGGCCTCTGCTGCAGCTGGAGAGGGTGGGGGAGGGGTTCCTGCTTGCTGAGAGCTGTGGGCTCCCTTCCCTTTAGTCATTTTAACTTAGGATTAAATTGTTTAAATGTAATATTACACAACTAATTAAATTACACAACTATTATAAATGATTTGGTGAGCTTGGTAGGGGGTGAGTGACCCACTGTACCCAAGTCTTGGGAGGAGCACTATAGACTCAGTCTTACTGGGTCGCCGCCATCTTGGATCCCCCAGGGCCATATTTTTAAGATGAGAGGAGAAAAATTTAGAAAGGAAATGGAGGACAACATTTTTTTGCACAGAGTGGTGTGTATATGGAATGAACTGCCAGAGAAAATGGCAGAATGTAGGTGCAGTTACAACATTTAAAAGAGATTTGGATAAGTTCATGAATAAGGGATATGGACCAAGAGCAGGCAGATAGGACTTGTTTAGTTTGGGAACATGGTCAACATGGATTGGTTGGACCCAAAGGGTCTGTTTCCATGCTGTATGACTCTATGAATCAACAACTCTATACCTCTACTTCATTTGTGAGCTACAACCCTGTTTTACCAGTTTAATCCAGTCATCTGTAAATCTGGACAAAAGCAATGTTGCAACAGTCCATCTGTTGGTTTTATTTCGTAAACCATGACAGATCACACATTAGCCATCCAGAGGATGTCAGAAGGCTGCTAGCCAGGGTCAGTTGTGAATGGTAAAACTCTGGAGGAAGTTGGAGGGAGGGTCTGTTTGACAGTGCTGAGGAAAGTTTCCCTTTGTACCTGACCATGGTTGCAGTGAATCACTGCAGTATTACACAAGCAGAGATAGAACACTTCACAACAGGAGAAGCTAATGAGTAAAAACATACCTATCTGTGATTCGGCGAATGCGATGAATTCCTAATGAATGGAGATATATTTATTTGCAGTTCCATTAATGAGATGAACACAAACTCTCATTTGTGTTATCACACTGCGCTTTCTTCCTGAGGTGAATTATTATCCACACAAACAGCTCTGCTCAACACGAGCCTGTTTCTAATTCTGCCTTTTCTCCAGTACTTTAATTCTCCATTCAAGCATTAATTTGATACTGGATCAAAATGGGTAGCTGAGGGCACCATCATAGTTAGAGACAAAAAAACGGTAGATGCTGGATTCCAAGGTAGACAGGCAGTTGGCTGGAAAAATACAGCAAGCCAGGCAGCATCGACAGGTGGAGAAGTCAACATTTCGGGTGTAACCCTTCTTCAGGACTGAGGGTGGGTGGAGGGGGAGCTGCAGATAAACGGGGTAGGGAGACAGGGTGATGAGGTAGGGATAGGTGAACACAGGTAGAGGGTACGACCTGGTTGGTCAATGGGAGGAATGAATCCAGTTGGTGGCTGGAAGGGAGGGTCAATCAGAGGAATGGAAAGGGGATGGGGGAGCTGGCAAGGGAATTGGGTGATGGTAAAGGAGGTTCTTTGAAATTGGAGGGCTCAATGTTGATTCCTCCAGGTTGTAAGCTGCCCAGGCGGAAGATGAGGTGTTGTTCCTCCAATTTGCGATTTGATTTGCACCATCATGGTTGTTGCAATGCCCCAAGGTTGGGGCCGAATGGCCACCCAAACAATGTTCAGAGTGCAGTTTACTCCCTGAGGGTGAGCAAACAGGAAATTTAATTGGCCAAAGAAGGAATATTCTAATAAAAGCCAGATTTGTATCAAACCCACAACTTTAAAAAAGCAGAATACTATCAAATTGTGCCTGTGGAGACAGAATGGGAATGAATGGTTTCTCCACCTCTCTGCACAAATGCTTTCTGATCTGCAAAGTACGCCTAACACTCTACATACGATTTGATAAATTAGGAGCAGCAATAGGCCATTCGACCCCTCAAGGCAGTTCCACCATGAGCATGTAAATCTGATTGAGACCTCAACCTTCCTGTCTGTCCTAGATACTCCTGCGCTCCCTTATCTACCAAAGTTCTATTGAGATCAGCCTTAAAACTATTCAATAGCCCTGCCTCCACTAGGATGATTCTACACACTATCAACTCCCCACAACATACCCCCCCCCCCCCCCCCCCATGACCACTCTCACCCCTACTAGCTGTTGTGGCTTTCATCTGAATCCTCCAGGCACCATTCATCATTGTTTTGCTTTTATTGGGTCTCCCATCTGCCTGGAATGTTATAGCCATTTTCCAGTCCTCTGGGACCCTCCCTAACTCCAGTGATTCCTGAAAAATGACCACCAATGCCTCCACAGCTACATCCTTCAGAACCCTAGTTTGTAGTCCATCTAGTCCACATGATCTATTCACTGCAAAAGCCTTTCATCCCTCTATTCCTGATGAAGGGCTTTTGCCCAAAACGTCGATTTTCCTGCTCCTTGGATGCTGCCTGAACTGCTGTGCTTTTCCAGCACCACTCTAATCTAGAATCTGGTTTCCAGCATCTGCAGTCCTTGTTTTTACCTATTCACTGCAGACCTTTCAGCTTCCCTAGCACCTTCTCCTTAGTGATGGCCACTGCACTCACCTCTGCTCCCTGACTCTCTCGAAGTTCTGGTATGCTACTGGTGTCTTCTACCTTGAAGACTGATGCAAAGTACCTATTTGGTTCCTCCACCACTTCTTTGTTCCCCAGCTACATCTTCCAGTGGTCCAATATCCACTTTTGCTCTCCGTTACCTTTTATATATATCTAAAAAAGTTCTTTGATGTTACTAGCTAGCTTACCCTCATAATTCATCTTTTCTCCCACTTCTTGTTTATTTAGTTGCCCCCTGCTGGGTTCTAAAGGCTCCCCAATACTCTTGTATTTGGAAAGACAATGACAGATTAGGGATAGTCAACATGGCTTTGACATGGAAAATCCTGAGTCACTAACTTGAAATTTTTGAAGGGGTGACAAAGGGGATTGATGAAGATTGAGCAGCGGATGTTGTCCGTATGGACTTCAATAAGGGGTTTGACTAATCTTCACCACGTTATATGTTTTCTTTCTTTATGCTGTCTCTGACTTCCCTTGTCAGACTACCACCTGATAAAGGAGCGATGCTCCGAAAGCTAGTGTGCTTCCAATTAAACCCATTGGACTATAATCTGGTGTTGTGTGATTTTTAACTTTGTACACCCCAATCCAACACCGGCATCTCCAAATCATGTCAGCCATGGTTACCTCATCCTACCCTTAGGGTTTGTTATTTCTTCCATGGAATGAATTTCTGCTGTGCCTCCCAAATTACCCCCAGAAACTCCTGCCATTGCTCTTTCAATGTCTCCTGCTAGATTCCCCTTCCAATCAATTCTGGCCAGCTCCTCCCTCATGTCTTTGTCATTACTTTCGCTCGATTGTAATACTGTTACATCTGGTTCAGCCTCTCCCTCTCAAACTGCAGGGCAAATTCTCTCATATTATGGTCACTGCCTCCTAGAGGTTCCTTCACCTTAAGCTCCTTAATCAAGACTATCTCACTACACTTCACCAAATCCAGAATTACCTGTTCCCTAGTGGATTCTACCACAGGTTGTTCCATAAAGAAAATTTCATAGACATTCGTCAAATACCTTTTCTTAAGATCCAATGCCAACCTAATTTTCATTTGCACATTGAAGCCCCCCAGGATTATTGTAGTTATGCCATTTTCAGATACCAGAGAACTTGGAAAAAGGAATAACAATATCTTGAAAAGTGTCCATATTAAAAAGAAGGAAGTGATGAACTTCGTAAAACGCATAAAGGTGGATAAATCCCCTGCACCTGATCAGCTAGATCCTAGAAATCTGTGGGAAGTGATTGCTGGGCCCCTTGCTGAGCTATTTGTATCATTGATGGTCACAGGTGAGTTGCCACTAACCTGAAGGTTGGCTAATGTGGTGCCACTCTTTAAGAAAGGTGGTAAGGAGAAGCCAGGGAAATATAGACCGGTGAACTCAACATTGGTGGTTGGCAAGTTGTTGGTGGAGATTCTGAAGGACAGGATTTACATGTATTTGGAAAGACAATGACTAATTAGGGATAGTCAACATGGCTTTGACATGGAAAATCCTGAGTCACTAACTTGAAATTTTTGAAGGGGTGACAAAGGGGATTGATGAAGATTGAGCAGTGGATGTTGTCCGTATGGACTTCAATAAGGGGTTTGACAAGATGCCCCATAGTAGACCATTAACAAGATTAGATCACATGGAATATAAGGAGAACTAGCTGTTTGGATACAAAATTAATTCAAAGGTAGGACAGACAGAATGATGGTGGAGAGTTGTTTTTCGGACTGGACGCCTGTGTCCAGCGATGTGCTGGGTCCACTGCTTTTTGTCATTTATATAAATGAATTGGAAGGGAAAGTAGGGTGTATGGTTAGTAAGTTTGCAGATGACATTAAAATAGGAGGTGTAGTGGACAGAGAAGAAGGTTATCTCAGAGTTACAATGGGATCTTGCTCAGTTGGGCAGAGGGGTTAAGGAGTGGCAGATGGAGTTTAATTCAGGTAAATGTGAGGTGCTACATTTTGGAATGGCAAGTCAGGGGAGGACCTATACATGGAATGGTAAAGTCCTGGGAAATGTTGCTGAACAAAGAGACCTTGGAGTGCAGGTTCACAGCTCCTTGAAAGTGGAATCGCAGATAGACAGGGTGGTGGAGAAGGCATTTGGTATGCTTGCCTTTTATGACCAGTGCTTTACGTATTTATTTATTTATTATTAATTCAGTAGGATTTGGGAGGTCATTTTGCATTGTAAACAACATTGGCTCAACCACAATCTGAAAATCAACCCTCCACCGCCACCCTCTGTCTTCTGTGTTCAAGCCAGTTCTGTATTCAACTTGATCATATGGGCCAATGGGCTGAGGAGAGGCGGATCAAGTTTAATTTAGATTGGGGTGGCATGATGGTTCTGTGGTTAGCACTGCTGCCTTACAGCACCTGGGTTCCAGGTTCAATTCCAGTGCCAGGCAACTGTCTGTGTGGAGTTTGCACATTCTCCCTGTTTCTGTGTGGGTTTCCTCCCACAGTCAAAAGATGTGCAGGGCAGGTGAATTGGCCATGCTAATCTGCCCATAGTGTTAGGAGCATTAGTTAGAGTGAAATGGGTCTGGGTGAGTTACTCTTTGGAGGGTTGGTATGGACTGGTTGGGTTGAAGGGCCTGTTTCCACACTGTAGGAAATCTAATCTAATCATACGCTTCCTTCTTTTTCTTAACCAAATCCTCAATTTCTTTAGTCATCCAGCTTTCCCTATACCTATCAGCCTTCCCTTTCATCTTGACAGGACTATACTGTCTCTGGACTCTTGTTATCTCATTTCTGAAGGTTCCCATTTTCTGCCTGTTCCTTTACCTGAGAACATCTGCCCCCAGTCAACTTTTGAAAGTTCTTGCCTAATACTGTCAAAGTTAGCCTTCCTCCAACTTATAACTTCAACTTTTAGATCTGATCTATCCTTTTCCATCATTATTTAAAATTAATAGAATTATGGTCGCTGCCCCCAAGTCACCTGCCCTGCCTTATTTCCCAAGAGTAGGTCAAGTTTTGCACCTTCTCTAGTAGGTACATCCACATACTGAATCAGAAAATGTTCTTGTACACACTTAACAAATTCCTCTCCATCTAAACCCTTAACACTTTGGCAGTCCCAGTCTATGTTTGGAAAGTTAAAATCCCCTACCATAACCACTCTATTATTCTTATAGATAACTGAAATCTCCTTACAAACTTGTTTCTCAATTTCCCACTGACTATTGGGGGGGTCTATAATGCAATCCCAATAAGGTGATCATCCCTTTCTTATTTCTCAATTCCAACCAAATAACTTCCCTGCACTTGGCCCATATCTTCCAAACCTTTCCTATCCATGTATTTGTCCAAATGCCTTTTAAATGTTGTTAATGTCCCTGTCTCTACCACGCCCACTGGCAGCTCATTCTATAAACCAACCACCCTCTGTGTAAAAAAGCTGCCCCTCAGGTTCCCTTTTATTCTTTTCCCTCTAACCTTAGACTGATGCCCTCTAGTCCTTGAATCCCCAACCTTGGGAAAAAGATGGAGTGCATTCACCCTATTGATGCCTCTCATGACCTTATACACTTCTATAAGATCTCCCCTCAGTCTCCTCTATTCTAAACAAAGAAATCTAGCTTGTCCAACCTCTCCCTATAACTCAAAACCTCGAGTCCTGGCAACATCTTTGTAACTTTCTTCTGCACACTCTCCAGTTTAATAACATCCTTCCTGTAGCAAGGTTACCAAAACTGAACACAATACTCCAAGTGCAGCCTCACTAACATCCCATACAACTGCAGCATAACTTCCCAGCTTCTATACTCAATGCCCTGACCGATGAAGGCCAGTGTTCCAAAAGCATTCTTCACTGCCCTGTCTACCTGGGACTCCACTTTCAGAGAACCGTACACCTGAACTCCAAGGTCCCTCTGTTCCCCTACAATCCCTAAGGTCCTAACATTTACCATGAAACTCCTACCTTGATTTGACATTCCAAAATGAAAGACCCTCACAATTATCCATATTAAACTCCATTTGCCATTTCTCGGTCTACTTCCCCAGCTGATCAAGGTCCCAATCTAGGCTTTCTGTTCTCAGCTTTGCCTTTCTTACCCTCTTCCAACACTTCCAATTTCACTATTCATTTAGCCTCAATTACACTTTCCTACAGCTAACTGCCAGGGCACTTTTGGGTCATTATAAGTAGGCTATGGAGAAGGGCCTGTGCCCGAAACGTCGAATCTCCTGTTCCCTGGATGCTGCCTGACCTGCTGTGCTGTTCCAGCAATAAAGTTTCAACTTTGATCTCCAGCATCTGCAGACCTCACTTTCTCCTCTCACTCACAAAGCCATGCTGACTATTCATAATCAAACCATGTCTTTCCAAATGCATGTATATCTTATCCCTTAGAATCTTCTTGAGTAACTTACCTACCCCAGATATTAGGCTTACTGGTCTATTGTTCCCAGGTTTTCCTTTGCAGCCTTCCTTTGAATAAGGGCACAACATTCATTACCCGCCAGTGTTCCAGGACTTCACCCGTTGCTAACGATGATGCAAAATATCAGCCAAGGCCCCCGCAATTTTTTCTCTAGCCTCTTGCAGTGTTCTTGAATATATCTGGTCAGGATCAGGAGATTTATCCACCTTCATGCATCCTAATACATCTAACACCACCTCTACTGTGATATGGACCGTCCCCAAGAAATCGCCACTAACTTCCCCAAGTTCCCAAGTCTTTATGTCTTTCTCAACAGTAAACACAGAGGAGAAATATTCATTGAAGTCCTCGCCTATCTCTTGAGGTTTTATAGATATGTGTCCACTTTGTTCCTCAATGGATCCTATTCTCTCTCTAATTATTCTTCTTCTTTAATATATTAAAAGAACCTCTTTGGATTCACCCTAATCTTCTCAGTCAAGATTTTCTCATTCGCCCTTTTTGTCCTCCTAATTTCCTCCTTTAGTAAACTCCTGTATCCCCTGTATACCTCCAGGATTCCCTTGATCCCAGCTGCCTATACCTGAGCCATGTCTCCTTTTTTCTGGTCAAACCTTCAATAATCGCTTATCATCCAGGGTTCCCTATTCCCGCCAAACTTGCCCTTCACAGGAACATATAGACCTTAAACTCTAGTTATCTCACTTTTAAAGGCCTTCCACTTGCCTGCAAACAAACTACTGAAAATTCATGGGGTCCAGGGTGGATAAAGAACTGGCTGGGCCTCAGGTGACAGAGCAGTAGTGGAAGGGAGTTTCTCAAAATGGAGAACTGTAACCATGCTGGGACCACTGTTGTTTGTGATATACACAAATGATTTGGAGGAAGGTATATGTGATCTATTAGCATGTTTGCCAATGACACTAAGATTGGTGGAGTAGCAGAAAGTGAAGGGGAACTGTCAGTGAATACAGCAGAGTATAGATAGATTGGAGAGTTGGGCAGAGAAATGGCAGGTGGAGTTCAATCCGGACAAATGCGAGGTGATGCATTTTAGAAGATGCAATTCAAGATTGAATTATACAGTAAATGGCAAAGTCCTGGGGAAAACTGATGTACAGAGAGATCTGGGCGTTTATTATTCATTGTTCCCTAAAGGTGGCAACGTAGGTCAGTAGAGTGGTCAAGAAGGCATACGCATGTTTTCCTTCATCAGCCGGGGTATTGAGTACAAGAGTTGGCAGGTCATGTACAGTTCTGGTCACCACATTACTAAAAGGATGTGGATGCTTTGGAGAGGATGCAAAGGAGATTCACCAGGATGTTGCCTCATATGGAGGGTGCTAGCTATGAAGAGAGATCGAGTAGATTAGGATTATTTTCATTGGAAAGGCAGAGTTTATGGGGGGATCTGATTGAAGTCTACAAAAACACAAGAGGTATAGACAGGGTGGATAGCAAGATGCTTTTTCCCAGTGTAGGAGAATCAATGACTAAGGGTCATGAATTCAAAGTGAGAAGGGAAAAGTTTAGGGGAGCTATACGTGGAAAGTTCTTTACACAGAGGGTGGTGGGTGCCTGGAATGCATTACCAGTGGAGGAGGCAGAGGCGAGCACGGTAGTGTCACTTAAGATGTATCTAGACAGATACATGAATGGGCAAGGAGCAGAGGGATACAGACCCTTAGAAAATAGATGACATGTTTAGATAGAGGATCTGGATCAGCACAGCCTGGAGGGCCGAAGGGCTTAGAGTGATAGAGATGTACAGCATGGAAACAAACCTTTCGGTCCAACTCGTCCATGCCGACCAGATATCCCAACCCAATCTAGTCCCACCTGCCAGCACCCGGCCCATATCCCTCCAAACCCTTTCTATTCATATACCCATCCAAATGCCTCTTAAATGTTGCAATTGTACCAGCCTCCACCACTTCCTCTGGCAACTCATTCCATACATGTACCACCCTCTGTGTGAAAGAGTTGCCCCTTAGGT
>NC_057728.1:50286529-50291604 GCF_004010195.1 Chiloscyllium plagiosum
GCAATATTCCAACAGTGGCCTAACCAATGTCCTGTACAGTTGCAACATGACCTCCCAACTCCTGTACTCAATATTCTCACCAATAAAGGAAAGCATACCAAACATCTTCTTCACTATCCTAGGGCCATATCATTAAGTGTATAAGTCCTGCTAAGATTGTCTTTCCCAAAATGCAGCATTTATCTAAATTAAACTCAATCTGCAACTTCTCAGCGCATCGGCCATATGATCAAGATCCTGTTGTAATCTGAGGTAACCCTCTTCACTGTCCACTACACCACCAATTTTGTATGTCATCTGCAAACTTATTAACTGTACCTCTTATGCTCGCATCCAAATCATTTATGTAAATGACTAAAAGTAGAGGACCAGCACATATCCTTGTGGCACGCCAGTGGTCACAGGCCTCCAGTCTGAAAAACAACCCTCCACCACCACCCTCTGTCTTCTACCTTTGAGCCAGTTCTGTATCCAAATGGCTAGTTCTCCCTGAATTTCATGAGATCAAACCATGCTAATCAGTCTCCCATGGGGAACCTTGTTGAATGCCTTACTGAAGTTCATAAGGATCCCACATCTACTGCTCTGCCCTCATCAATCTTCTTTGTTCGAAAGAATGTAGATAGATAGATTACTTACAGTGTGGAAACTGGCCCTTTGGTCCAACAAGTTCACACCGACCCGCCGAAGCGCAACCCACCCAGACCCATTCCCCTACATTTACCCCTTCAGCCAACACTATGGGCAATTTAGCATGGCCAATTCACCTAACCTGCACATTTTTGGTCTGTGGGAGGAGACCAGAGCGCTCGGAGGAAACCCACACAGACGCAGGGAGAATGTGCAAACTCCACACAGACAGTCGTCTGAGGTAGGAATTGAACCCAGGTCTCTGGCGCTATGAGGCAGCAGGTGCTAACCACTGTGGCACCCTTCTTCAAAAAACTCAGTCAAGTTTGTGAGACATGATTTCCCATGCACAAAACCATGTTGATGATCCCTAATCAGTCCTTGCCTTTCCAAATACATGTACATCCTATCCCTCAGGATTGCCACCAACAACTTGCCCACCACCGAGGTCAGGCTCACCAGTCTATAGTTCCCTGCCTTTTCCTTACCACCCTTCTTAAACAGTGGCACCACGTTTGCCAACCTCCAGTCTTCTGGCACCTCACCTGTGACTATCGATGATACAAATATCTCAGCAAGGGGCCCAGCAATCACTTCCCTAGCTTCTCACAGAGTTCAAGGGTACACCTGATCAGGTCCTGGGGATTTATCCACTTTTATGCATTTCAAGACATCCAGCACTTCCTCCTCTGTAATCCGGACATTTTGCAAGATGTCACATCTATTTCCCTGCAGTCTATATCTTCCATATCCCTTTCCACAGTAAATACTGATGCAAAATACTCATTTAGTATCTCCCCTATTTTCTGCGCCTCCACACAAAGGCCGCCTTGCTGATCTTTGATGGTCCCTATTTTTTCCTTAGTTCCCTTTTGTCCTTAATGTATTTGTAAAACCTCTTTGGATTCTCCTTAATTCTATTTGCCAAAGCTATCTCATGTCCTCTTATTGCCCTCCTGATTTCCCTCTTAAACATACTCCTACTTCCTTTATACTCTTCTAAGGATTCACTCGATCGATCCTGTCTATACCTTACATATGCTTCCTTCTTTTGCTTAACGAAACCCTCAATTTCTTTAGTCATCCAGCATTCCCCATACCTACCAGCCTTCCCTTTCACCCTAACAGGAATATACTTTCTCTGGATTCTCATTATCTCATTCTGAAGGCTTCCCTTTACCTGCGAACATCTGCCCCCAATCAGCTTTTGAAAGTTCTTGCCTAATACCATCAAAATTGGCATTTCTCCAATTTAGAACTTCAACTTTTAGATCTGGGCTATCCGTTTCTATCATTATTTTAAATCTAATAGAATTATGTTCGCTGGCCCCAAAGTACTACCCCACTGACACCTCAGTCACCTGCCCTGCCTTATTTCTCAACAGTACGTCATGTTTTGCACCTTTTCTAATAGGTACATCCACATACTGAATCAGAAAATTGTGTTGTACACACTTAACAAATTCCTCTCCATCTAAACCCTTAACACTATGGCAGTCCCAGTCTATGTTCGGAAAGTTAAAATCCCCTACCGCAACCTCCCTATTATTCTTACAGTTAGCTGAGATCTCCTTACAAGTTTGTTTCTCAATTACCCTCTGACTATTAGGGTCTTGTTTAAAAGAATCTTACTAACTATGAGCAAAGGAAGCAAGCAAAAAGTACCTTTCCCCTCTGCACCAAATCCCCACACTGCCTCCAAAGTCACCAAACTACACACACACTTGGGCTGTATCTCACTCCAGGTGTGATACCTCCTTCCTGACAGTGCACTGCTTCATCATGATCAGTTGTGTTTACACAGCTGCTTTGTTCGAAAAGTGGGGAAAGGTGTTTGTAAATGGGCCAGCACCAAGGGGAGTGAGTGTACAAGGTGAGATTCAGTTGGTAACAAGTCACGCATTGGTTTGTGTAGTTATCTCCAGTTGTGGATGACAAGAGCCATCAACCTGACAGCAACTATCTGGTTGACCCCTGGGAAGCTGAACCACTTGTGGGTATGGATAATACGACCCAATAGCTCAGTGGTCAGCACTGCTGCCTCACAGTGCCAGCGACCCGGTTCAATTCCAGCCTCAGGTGACTTTATGGAGATTGCACGTTCTCCACATGTCTGCTTGGATTTCTTACTGGTGCTTTCGTTTCTCCAACAATCCAAAGATGTGCAGGTTAGGTAAGTTGGCCATAGTGTTCAGGAAGGTGCAGGTTAGGTGCATTGTTCAGGGGTGATGATAGAGTAGGGGAATGGGTCTGGGTGGGTTACTCTTCTGAGGCCAAAGGGCCTGTTTCCACACTGTAGGGATTCTATGATACTTGCAGAAGCCTATGGACAGATGGTGTGGTTTTTGTCTCCTGCAACGAAGTACCTAAAGCCTGACGAAAGCCAATTAATTTTCTCTCACCAGTTGATGCAAGCCGTGGTCTTTACTAACCACCGGTGCCTTTTGCGAAGAAATGACAAGAACATAAAGAAGAGAGATTGAAGAACAGAACATCTTGAAGCAAAGGAATTCTTTCAGCTGCCCTGGATCTCTCCTCATGGAATTTAGCAGGATAGGGGTGGGATCTGATTGAAACCCTCAGAATACTGTTTTTTATGTTCATGGTCTTTTAAGATAGGGATAGTTTTAGGTTTCCTGAAGAGTCAGCAGAGTTTTGTTTAAATGTGAACAGAATGTTCAGCAATATAAAAAATGTATTAGCTCCAGTGCACGGATTGGGTAATTATTGTGACAGCTAATATTGATTTCATTGGATTAGAGCACCTGTAATTAATCCCTACCATTCCTGCAATCATCAATAAGTGAAATTTTTCCATCAAAATACACAAAACGGCCCAGTTTACCTGTCAAGGGTGCGGTGCTGGCAAAGCCACAGCACATCAGGCAGCATCCAAAGAGCAGGAGAATTGACATTTCAAGCATAAGCCCTTCACCAGGCCTAGTTTACCTGTCTGATAACTCAGGTTAAGGTTAAACATGGACCAGATTTCTGTACATAACCAAAATCACTATTTTTTTTAGAATCCCTGCAGTGTGGATGCAAGCCATTTGGCCCATCGATTCCACACTGACCCTCTGAACAGCATGCTGCCCAGACCCAAGCCCCTATCCTGTTTCTGTAACCCCGCATTTCCCATGGCCAATCCACCTCACCTGGACATTTTTGGACTATGGGAGGAAACCGGAGCACCCGGAGTAAACTTGTTTATGACAAATAAATAGATTCTAATCACAGGTCAACAACTTTGAAATGTCAACATATAACCTTACCAGTTGAAACTCCCCTATGCATACATGTCAGACAAAAAACATTGGGGTTTTGGGTGGAGAGGACAAACTGGACAATGGCGCCCGTTACTGGGCTGGCTGAAATAATTCCTTTGCTTCAAGATGTTCTGTTCTTCAATCTCTCTTCTTCATGTTCTTGTCATTTCTTCACAGAAGGCACTGGTGGTTAGTAAAGACCACGGCTTGCATCAGCTGAGGAGAGAAAATTAATTGGCTTTCGTCAGGCTTTAGGAACTTCGTTGCAGGAGATAAAAACCACACCATCTGTCCATAGGCATCTGCAAGTATCATAGAATCCCTACAGTGTCGAAACAAGCCCTTCGGCCCAACAAGATTACACCAACCCTCAGAAGAGGAACCCACCCAGACCCATTCCCCTACCCTATTACCACCCCTGAACCTTCCTTAACACTATGGCCAATTTACATAACCTGCACATCTTTGGATTGTTGGAGAAACAAAAGCACCAGTAAGAAATCCAAGCAGACATGTGGAGAACGTGCAATCTCCATAAAGTCACCTGAGGCTGGAATTGAACCGGGTCGCTGGCACTGTGAGGCAGCAGTGCTGACCACTGAGCCATTGGGCCGTATTATCCATACCCACAAGTGGTTCAGCTTCCCAGGGGTCAACCAGATAGTTGCTGTCAGGTTGATGGCTCTTGTCATCCACAACTGGAGATAACTACACAAACCAATCTGTGACTTGTTACCAGCTGAATCTCACCTTGTACACTCACCTTGGTGCTGGCCCATTTACAAACACCTTTCCCCACTTTTCGAACAAAGCAGCTGTGTAAACACAACTGATCATGATGAAGCAGTGCACTGTCAGGAAGGAGCTATCACACCTGGAGTGAGATACAGCCCAAGTGTGTGTGTAGTTTGGTGACTTTGGAGGCAGTGTGGGGATTTGGTGCAGAGGGGAAAGGTACTTTTTGCTTGCTTCCTTTGCTCATAGTTAGTAAGATTCTTTTAAACAAGACCCTAATAGTCAGAGGGTAATTGAGAAACAAACTTGTAAGGAGATCTCAGCTAACTGTAAGAATAATAGGGAGGTTGCGGTAGGGGATTTTAACTTTCCGAACATAGACTGGGACTGCCATAGTGTTAAGGGTTTAGATGGAGAGGAATTTGTTAAGTGTGTACAACACAA
>NC_057728.1:50291808-50302446 GCF_004010195.1 Chiloscyllium plagiosum
GAAATCAGGAGGGCAAAAAGGGGACATAAGATAGCTTTGGCAAATAGAATTAAGGAGAATCCAAAGAGGTTTTACAAATACATTAAGGACAAAAGGGTAACTAAGGAAAGAATAGGGACCATCAAAGATCAGCAAGGCGGCATTTGTGTGGAGGCGCAGAAAATGGTGGAGATACTAAATAAGTATTTTGCATTAGTATTTACTGTGGAAAAGGATATGGAAGATATAGACTGTAGGGAAATAGATGGTGACATCTTGCAAAATGTCCATATTACAGAGGAGGAAGTGCTGGATATCTTGAAAGGGTTAAAGGTGGATAGATCCCCAGGACCTGATCAGGTTAACCCTAGAACTCTGTGGGAAACTAGAGAAGTGATTGCTGGGCCTCTTGCTGAGGTATTTGTATCATCGATAGTCACAGGTAAGGTGCCAGAAGACAGGAGGTTGGCAAATGTAGTGCCACTGTTTAAGAAGTGCGGTAAAGACAAGCCAGGGAACTATAGACCGGTGAGCCTGACCTCAGTGGTGGGCAAGTTGTTGGGGGTAATCCTGAGGGACAGGATGTACATGTATTTGGAAAGGCAAGGACTGATTAGAGATAGTCAACATGGCTTTGTACGTGGGAAATCATGTCTCACAAACTTGATTAAGTTTTTTGAAGAAGTAACAAAGCAGATTGATGAGGGCAGAGCAGTAGATGTGATCTATATGGACTTCAGTAAGGCGTTGGACAAGGTTCCGTCTGGGAGACTGATTAGCGAGGTTAGATCTCATGGAATATAGGGAGAACTAGCCATTTGGATACAGAACTGGCTCAAAGGTAGAAGACAGAGGGTGGTGGTGGAGGGTTGTTTTTCAGACTGGAGGCCTGCGACCACTGGCGTGCCACAAGGATCGGTGCTGAGTCCTCTATCTTTTGTCATTTACATAAATGATTTGGATGCGAGCATAAGGGGTACAGTTAGTAAGTTTGCAGATGACACCAAAATTGGAGGTGTAGTAGACAGCGAAGAGGGTTACCTCAGATTACAACAGGATCTGGACCAGATGAGCCAATGGGCTGAGAAGTGGCATATGGAGTTTAATTCAGATAAATGCGAGGTGCTGCATTTTGGGAAAGCAAATCTTAGCAGTGCTTATACACTTAATGGTAAGGTCCTAGGGAGTGTTGCTGAACAAAGACTTGGGAGTGCAGGTTCCTTGTTCCTTGAAAGTGGAGTCGCCGGTAGATAGGATAGTGAAGAAGGCATTTGGTATGCTTTCCTTTATTGGTCAGAGTATTGAGTACAGGAGTTGGGAGGTCATGTTCTGGCTGTACAGGACATTGGTTAGGCCAGTGTTGGAATATTGCATGCAATTCTGGTCTCCTTCCTATCAGAAAGATGTTGTGAAATTTGAAAGGGTTCAGAAAAGACGTACAAGGATGTTGCCAGGGTTGGAGGATTTGAACTATAGGGAGGATATAAAAGAGATCTAAGGGGCAACTTTTTCACGCAGACGGTTGTACGTGTATGGAATGAGCTGCCAGAGGAAGTGGTGGAGGCTGGTACAATTGCAACATTTAAGAGGCATTTGGATGGGTATATGAATAGGAAGGGTTTGGAGGGATATGGGCCAGGTGCTGGCAGGTGGGACTAGATTAGGTTGGGATATCTGGTTGGCGTGGACAGGTTAGACCAAAGGGTCTGTTTCCATGCTGTACATCTCTAATGACTCTATGACTTGCCTATTTTTAAGCTTCAAATAAAGGCCAAGATTCCATTTGCCTTCTTAATTTCTTGCAGTATATGCATGTTAATTTTGTTTCATTCACCCTCTGTGCTTCATTTTGTTTGGAATTATGGGCGGCACGTTGGCGCAGTGGTTAGCACTGCTGCCTCACAGCGCCAGAGACCTGAGTTCAATTTCCGCCTCAGGTGACTAACTGTGTGGAGTTTGCACGTTCTCCCTGTGTCTGCGTGGGTTTCCTCCGGGTGCTCCAGTTTCCTCCCACAGTCCAAAGATGTGCAGGTCAGGTGAATTGGCCATGCTAAAATTTCCCGTAGTGTTAGGTTAGAGGTACGGGTGGGTTGCGCTTTGGCGGGTCGGTGTGGACTTGTTGGGCCGAAGGGCCTGTTTCCACACTGTAATATAATCTAATCTCTCTTCATTTAAATGATATGAAGAATCAAAGGGAAGTCTATCAAAGTGCACTTTCCTACATTAAATTCCATTTGCCAAGATTTTGTCCACCTGGTTATACCAGGTTGGAGCCATCAATTTAATGAAACGCCATATCTTCCCAGGATTTGTTGCATTACCTCCCTGCCTGTACAAAGTTAAAATTTTAAAACTCACTTGCTCGTCAAATTCAAACTCATGAGTTTCTGGAAACCACAAGTAAAGATATAAAAACTGCCATCCCTGTATCAAATTCCCAATTTAGTACTGTTATTGCATTATACTCTGTGTGTTCCCATTTTTAGGTGTTAGTAGCCAAACCTGTATGCTTTTACAGAGAGTCAATAACTCTCATGCAAGCTGTAGTTGGAAAATTAGTTTCTTGCTGCTGTGATTAATACTTGTGCACTTTCAATTGATTGATGGTTAGTACTGCTGCCAGGAGATTCCTGCTAACTAGACTCCCTAACCAGCTTCAAGATTAGAGTGGTGCTGGAAAAGCACAGCAGGTCAGGCAGCATCCGAGGAGCAGGAACATCAATGTTTCGGGCAAAAGCCCTACATCAGCCATTCCTGATGAAGGGCTTTTGCCTGAAACATCGATTTTCCTGCTCCTCGGATGCTGCCTGACCTGCTGTGCTTTTCCAGCACCACTCTCATCTGGACTCTGGTTTCCAGTATCTGCAGTACCCACTTCTGCCTCATTAACTAGCTTGCAGTCTGGAAGATCTAAGTTAGAGCCTGACTGCTAAACTAAACTTGAATTATCACAGAGATTCCCAATTTCCCAAGTTTGTACTCGTACCTCAGCACATTTTGTTCCTATGCTCCAAATAACATGTACCTTGCTTATAAGCAATTTGGATAGAATTGGAACAACATGGGGTGGCACGGGTGGCTCAGTGGTTAGCACTGCTGCCTCCCAGGGACCCAGGTTCAATTCTAGCCTCGGGCGACTGTCTGCGTGGAGGTTGCACATTCCCCCCTTGCCTGCAAGGGTTTCCTCCGGGTGCTCCAGTTTCCCCACACAATCCAAAGATGTGTAGGTTCGGTGAATTGGCCAAGCTGAATTCCCCATAGTGTTGGTTATGTACATTAGTCAGAGGGAAATGTAGAGTTGTAGGGTAAGAAAATGAGTCTGGGTGGGTTACTCTTCAGAGAGTGAGTGTGGACTTGTTGGGCCAAATGGCCTGTTTCCACACTGGAAGGATTCTATGATTCTAATTGCAGCCACGGAAGGAGGAAGTTTGGTGTGATGTTCTGAGATTTCACACACGATGATACGTTTCGCTCAGTTTGAAGTCTTAGGTCACCTTTAAATGTAGATGTGTCCCATTTTCCACACTCTCAAACCTTTTGACCAAATGACAACTTAATACCATGGTAGCTTGAAGCCAATATAAAGACTTAAGAATTTCTCCCTTGCTTTTCTCTAATGTAAGCATACCAGTGTTAAATGTTAAGAGAATGAAAAATGGTCCTGAATGCCCATCAATGAACACTTGAAAATAAATCGCTCCATCCAAACACAGTCACATCTGCCATCATTATTTTCACAGCTGTTACTTTTGCCTTTTCTGCCCTCCTAAAACTGTCATTGTCAATGTTTATAGCTATGCATTTCAAAATCTTTTCAAGACCGCCTATCATTTTAAGCAAGTGCTTTTAAAAATCATATTTTCAATTCTGGAACACAATTTGGCTTTTTTTTTGGCAGTGTTGTTGAATTTACAGCAAAAATCTTTTCATCACGTTCAGATTGTCATGAGTTGGGCACTGCACAGCAACAACCGCAAGCTGCATTTATATAGCATCTTGAACACTCTAAAACATTCCTTGAGGCACTCCATGGGGATGCTATAAAAGAAAAATTTGATACCAAGTCCCATAATGATCCTGCCCTTTGACCTGGGCATTGTGACCCTGCCTCTGACCCGGGCACCGCGACTCTGCCTCTAACCCAGGCACTATGATGCTACCCTCTGATCGAGCACTGTGACTCTGCCCCAACCCTGGCACTATAACACTGCCCTCTGACCCGAGCACTGTCACCCTGCCCCAACCCAGGCACTGTGACACTGCCCTCCAACCCAGGCACCACGACCCTGCCCTCTGACCTATGCACTGTGGCCCTGCATGCTGACCCAAGCACCGTGAACTTGCCCTCTGACCTGAGCACCGTGACCCTGCCCTTTGATCCAAACACATTAACCCTGCCCTCTGACCCAGGCACCATGACCCTGCCCTCTGACCTATGCACTGCCCCTACCCCAACATTCTGGCCCCACTCCCAAACCAGTTACAATGACTCCCCCATACCTCAGCACAGCAGCACCAACACCTAATCATTAACAGTGAACCCCCCCCCAAACTGGGGATATTGACTCCCTACTTCCTTGCTGAGCACAGCAACCACCTAAAGCCCTGGGCCCCAGTTATTGATCCTTGACATTCCTAGTTGTCCTGGCCCCTGAAAACAAGAGGACCTGAGATGCAGTCAAGGAAACAGGACAGTGACAGCAAATTAGCCCAACCCCAAGCTGATAGCAATTGGCATCGTGATTTCTAGCTGGGAGTAAGGAGTAGGCGAAACATACACATTAATTCCAATCTCTCAAGACTTTTACTTCTTGGCCTTAAACTGTGTAACTGTTCCAAATATAAAAATATTTTGATTTTAAATTCTAATTTTAATTTTAGTTTTAATTTTAATAAAGAGAATGCAGCAAACAATGAATGAAATAATTTTCCATTGTATTTGGTGCTTTGAAATAAAATTAAATCATTCAAATCTTTGTAGCTAACTTACAGTTTTTCCAATGTTTGTTTAAACAAGCAAGCATTGAAGAAAGTGGGGAATGTGAAGGAGTTAAGTTTTACACATTCACAATCCCTGCATTTTACAGTAATCTTTATAATCAAAGTTCCTAAATACTGGGATTTTATCTGTGCTTCCTTTTCATTCCAAATCTACAAGCTGGATCTCCCAGCCATGTCATTAGCCGACATTGTTCTGACAATTAAAATGCTTTATCAAACATTAAGACCAGTACCTGTCCGTTACTAGGGGTCATGAGTTCAAGGTGAGAGGGGGAAATGTTTATGGGAGATATGCGTGGAAGGTTCTTTACGCAGAGGATGGTGGGTGCCTGGAACACGTTGCCGGTGGAGGTGGTAGGGACAGATGTATGAATGGGCAAGGAGCAGAGGGATTCGGATCCTTAGAAAATAGGAGGCAGCTTTAGATGGAGGATATGGATCAGTGCAGGCTTGGAGGGCCGAAAGGCCTGTTCCTGCGCTGTAATGTTCTTGTTCTTTGTACCATTGGATCACAATAAATCATGATGTTGCTCGCAGAAGCAGATCAGAGACTCTTTTACATGTCCAGAGTGGAGAGGATGGGTTGGGAATGGTACAGTGTTTGCCCAGAGTACTTCCAATTGGATAGCTCACAGTGAAGTGCAGGCTAGTTATTGGCTGTTGGCAGTATTGGGCTCTCCTGAATTGTGCCATTACTGCAGCTCTGGCCCTTCGCCACAATGTATGGAGTTTGAAACACGGGATCAGGGTAACACTTCACACCCATGCCAGCTGTCATGTTATCACCTTTGCAGTGATTTCTCTTTAAGAGTTTACTATGTAAATCAGCCAAGTCCCTAGATATTCTCAGCACTGACGCAGACTCTCAGCAGGCTGCACTCAAGGTACAGAGTGTAGAGGTTACACTGTGCTGTATAGATTAGTTTAGCCATAAGTTGACTGACACCAAATCCTCAAGTAAATAGAATCTACACAGATTCCACACTTGTATTCCACACAGAAAAGAGAGGAATACCACCTCATGGAGAGTGGCTGGGATTTGATTTTCTTTCATGAATCATAGAATCCCTACAGTGTGGAAACAGGCGCTTTGGCCCAACTAGTCCACACCGACCCTCCGAAGAGTAACCCACCCAGACTCATTCCTCCACCCTATAGTTATCCCTGACTAATGCACCCAACCTACACATCCTTGAACATTATGGACAATTTAGCATGGCAAATTCACCTAATCTGCACGTTTTTGGACTGTGGGAGGAAACCGGAGCACCCGGAGGAAACCCACACAGAGAGAATGTGCAAACTCCACGCAGTCATCCAAGGCTGGAATCAAACCCTTGTCCCTAGTGCTGTGAGGCAGCAGTGCTAACCACTGAGCCTCAGTTCTATCCACTGAGCCGCAGTGCCACCACGAAAGCCAGAACAAAGAAGAAATCAGCCGTACAATTTTGAAGACCAAGGGGACAGCAGTAAACAAAGTATAACAGCAGCCCAGGAGTTCCCACAATATAGAAAACAGAAGTAAGGAAGGTTTCTTCGCAAACTGGGAGCACACTCGAGTTATCCAGATTCTTGTATGCGGACAGCTGATTCTCACCCACCTTATCGAAAGGCCATTGCAAATTTTAATGCCTGTCTGAACTCAGCCCTCTGTTCAACTAAGAGAAGGAATGTACGCAGGAAAGGTGTGTGGAGCTAACAGAGAACGCCCTCAGTGAAGTTTCAAGTCAAAACATTGCCATCAATTCTTAGTACAACATTGGAAGCATAGAAGGAATGCATAGCATTAAATATAGTATGAAAAGACAGATGGATAGCAGAAGAATAAATACTACATCTCTCTCTGCATGAACTGGAAATTCACAAATCTGCTAGCCAAGTTCAAATATCTTAACCAAAGGACGCGGCAATGCTTAATTAAGTAGTTACAGAACAAACTGTGAAAATACTCAGATGTTGGTAATGGCAGGGGTGGGGGAGGTGTTGGGAAGTGGGTGGGGGGGGGTGCGGTCACACAGTGTCAAAACCTTGAACTTATCTGAAGTGGATCAAAATGATCCTGCAAAGATATAGAAAGTGCTAAATGATCAGTTGCAAGTAACAGTCAACTTTGGAATTTGTTGTTTAGATTTGATGCCCTACAGACAAAAGCCACAGGAATTTTAAGATCTATTTATCAGTATATTCTGTAACAATGGCAATGCATGCAATTTTTCAGACAATGAATTGTCACAGCACATAATGGAGTTGACAATTAACTCAATACCTATCAAAGCATTCTAAAAGGACCTCTTGGGGAAAAGAAAAGATCTCAGCATTGACTCACTGTTAGCAGATGATAACAGATACTGTATATAATCTTATAGCTGGACAACAGGATCAGCATGTACTAGTTGCAGGAAACAGTATTGATACTGTAGTCAGAAAGCAAGCTTTGTGGTTTATTATATCCTCCAAAAGCTTTTCTCCATTCCAAGGATTGCTTAAGGCATACAGCACACAAAAGGCTCACCTGTGCAAGAAATCCAGCTGTGTGGATAGAGTCAGAGGCTTTACCAGGATACAGTCAAACAGTGGGCAGGTACAGCTGTATGGCAAGAGCAGCAAAGAGTCTGCCAGAGACCTGTGTAAATGTACATGATATTCACAGCAAGACAAACCCATGTCAAGAACCAGAGTGGATTAGACTGTCCCAACCAGAAGATGGACAAACTCGCCAGATTGTGACGGTAACACTTTGTGTGGGTGAAGTGAACCAAACAGAAGCATTTGCCACAATCAACATCATTTCCATAAGGAAACTGGCAAACAGACTCAAAACCATGACTGACATCGGAGCAAGTGCGAATATTCTGTCACTCTGAATTCTGAAGACCCTTACTGGGATCACTGGAACTCAATCAATAACGCTTAATAATAGTTAGAGATTTAGGAAGGTGAAAGCAACTGATATGATTTAAATTCAATTAATTAACCTATCTAGAATGGAAAGATAATCTCGCTATTGATGACCATGAAGTGATTATTGATTTCTCTGGCTTACATGTGACTCCAGACCCACAGCAATATGGTTGAGTCTTAACTGCCCCTTGAAAGGGCCTTATAAGCCACTCAGTTCCAGGGCAATTAGGGACGGGCAACAACTGATAAAAGAATAAAAACCCCTTTTGATCTCAATCTCCAAAACTTCGATGTGTTTCCCAGCTGAAACAGCTTTTTGATGTGAGTTGGAACATCTGAGCATGTCATTGTCTCATATAAAAAGGTGTTTATTTATTTCACTCCCAAATGGCTGAGATCTAATTTTTCAAAACGCTACCAGAGGAAGTGGTTTCTCTCTGTTACCCTATTCACTCTATTTACCATTTTAAACATCTCAATCTGTTCACAAATCAATCTTCTAAACCCAAGAAAACATAAGTCAAATCATGTTCTCTTTACCCGTAACATCCTGGTGAACAAAAGCAGAATTCTGCAGATGGAAATCAATGGAGAGAGGAGTGTTAATGTTTCCAAAATGACTCTTCAGAATTCATGTTGTTGAATATTAGGTTTGGCAGATGAGAAAAAAATTAATTGGGTCAGCAACTCAGATAGGTTCCTTTCTGAATAAGTAGCCCAAACATCCTAAATCTGTAATATTTACTGGCCCAAAAACGAGCGATTAATCCTTAATAGGAGCCTATACAAAGGAAGTTGTCGGTCAGTGTATTCTGGCTACAGATTAGTGGTTATCAAACATTTAATAGTGAGTGATGTTGTAAACATGTATAATATTTCATTACCATTTTTGAATTTGGATTATAAAATAGAGGCAGATGTTTAGGTTTCAGTTTTATGAAAGTATCTTCTCAAACCACATCAGGCAGACATTTGGAACAGTGCCTGAAGTGTAAAGCATTGGGGAACCCCTGAGGTGTGAATGTATAACATGTCGACATTGTGAATACATTAAGGCAATTGGCTTCGCTTTGACTTCTGGCTAAAGGCTCAATTCAGACAAACCCAATTCAGATGATAACAGTTTTCCTCTGGACAGGAGAACCATGGTTTTCAGGTTCTGTTCTGGGAAGCCTCAGCTCAGCTGAAGTGTTTTCAGGTCTGTGAAGTTTTCAGGCCAGGAGATCTTATATAAAAGTCTTTAAGTTGTTAGAACTGAAAAGGGTTACCAGGAGATTTGAAAAAGAACCATAAAATTGACTCTGTAGTCCAGGGTGAAAAGGCCAAGAGGTAGTTCAGAAAAGATTTTAACAAGGTGAGGTAGGAGTGATATTCGTCTAGGATTGAGCTTCTGTAATGGATATTGCTGGGACACAGATTGAAACTCTGTTTTAATGTTTGTGTTAAGAGCTTTCTAACTGTCTTCTATATATATAGCTATGTTTGTTTATTGCTTCTTTTGTGGAATTAACTTAGCTTCTGTTGTCAAAGAACATTTTCAGTCTCGTGAATATAGCTCAGTGACAAACCACCCCATTAAAACTAATGGCAAAATTTAAATGCGTGATCCAAATAAACTAGTTTCATTCTGGGATCTGACATTTCCATCATCATAACCTTGAACTTATTTGAGATGACTTGTATTAGTATTTGGAAGCAATGAAGGCCCTGATGTTTTTCAATACTGTTATCTGCAACAGGGTGATTTTAAGACCCCATACACACACACACCAGTATATACAATATTAATTTACTCAGACACCTTAACATGTATCAGGAAAGGACGACACAGCACAAGTATGCAGGCGCTTAACCAGGTTGCAACTTATTTTAAAAACAGAAAGGATAAGAGTTAAATTTCACACTTTTAACAACTCTATTGCGAACTATCTGATTCTTTAGAAACTTGAAATACTTCCCAGATACTGGTAACTTTGCTGGGCTGACAAACTGTTCAGTCTATTCCTCCCTTCATGGGTTGTTGATCCCTGCCTCTCTGTCTCTCTGTCTCTGTCTCTATCTCTAGTCAGAGGGCGAGATGCTCTGGTCACTGCTGAATCCAGATGTGCCTCTGGGTAGGCTGGAGAGCTGGGGCACCCTGGGTTCTTATAACCTTCTGGTTACCTTTTGGACCTTTCCAAGGACTTGACCAATCATAGGTATCGAGTGAAGTGGCTTTATCACCTTGAAATGGTTCTCGATGGTTTGCCCAACAGCAACCCCTTTGATGTGTCTGCTCTTGTGCCTGGAAGTCTGGTTTTATCCCAGAATATACACCTGGTCTTTTGTCTTACAGAGGCATGTCTGCCTCATACATCAGTGTTGCTTATTTGTCAAAGTTAAAAATCACACAACACCAGGTTATAGTCCAACAGGTTTAATTGGTTAAAAATTACACAACACACTAGCTAGTGTGCTTCCAATTAAACCTGTTGGACTATAACCTGGTGTTGTATGATTTTTAACTTTGTACACCCCAGTCCAACACCGGCATCTCCGAATCAGGTTTAATTGGAAGAACACTAGCTTTCGGAGCGATGCTCCTTCATCAGGTGATAGTGGAGGGCTTGATCGTAACACATAATTATAGCAAAAATTTACAGTGTGATGTAACTGAAATTATACATTGAAAAATTGATTGTCTGTTAAGCCTTTCATCTGTTAGAATACAGTGATAGTTTCACTTCTTTCATGTGTAAATCACAAAACCTTTTTATT
>NC_057728.1:50303315-50311873 GCF_004010195.1 Chiloscyllium plagiosum
TTCAATGTATAATTTCAGTTACATCACACTGTAAATTTTTGCTATAAATTCTGTTACGATCGAGCCCTCCACTATCACCTGATGAAGGAGCGTCGCTCCGAAAGCTAGTGTGCTTCCAATTAAACCTGTTGGACTATAACCTGGTGTTGTGTGATTTTTAACTTTGTACACCCCAGTCCAACCCCGGCATCTCCAAATCAGGTTTATTTGTCAGCAAGTGTTGAATTGTCCTTTCACACTTCCTGATGTGTTCTGGTGCGTCTCTGGTTTCAATTGTCTGAGCTTGGGTGTTGCAAGGACTTGCCCTCCAGGCAGAATTGTCTCTTGTGTCTGTCTTGGCTCAGGCATTCCCAGCATACTTTGCTCTTTGGCCAATTTTGATGCACTGTTTACTTCAGTTGCTGTGTCTGTATTTCTGGCTTCCCCTCTTAATGATTTTTATTTCACTGGGGCAGTCGCAAGCTGCTATAATATCAATTCAATTGCAGCATTAATCAGCAAAGGGTCACACCAAAGAGCTCTGGAACATCTGTTATACAACATAATGGATTTGAAAGGGTTAACGTTGGAAATGGCTAAAAGTCACACAACACCAGGTTATAGTCCAACAGGTTTATCTGGAAGCACTAGCTTTCGGAGCGCTGCTCCTTCATCAGGTGGGTGTGGAGTATATTTCATAACCACCTGATGAAGGAGCAGTGCTCCGAAAGCTAGTGCTTCCAAATAAACCTGTTGGACTATAACCTGTGTTGCGTGATTTCTAACGTTGTACTCCACTCCAACACCGGCACTTCCACATCATGAAAATTGCATTAAGCTCCACCCAATCTGATAATGTCATGCATTCATGTTTAGGGTAATTGGAAGACTAGTTCTGGATTTTAAAGAGGACATATATGTCATCAGCTGTCTCTGAATAGTGTAAGTAACAATGTCTAACAAGCTAACATTGCTGGTACAATGATGATGAGGTCCCAGTGTTGAACTGGGGTAGGCAAAGTTAAAAATCACACAACACCAGTTTTGACCAACAGGTTTATTTAGGAGTACTAGCTTTTGGAGTACTGTTCCTTCGCAGGTAGCTAATGGGGCAGGATCATAAGACACAGAATTTATAGCACAAGACCACAGTGTCACACAACAGATACGATATATTGAGCAAATCTCGATTGCTGTTAAGTCTTTCAACTTTTAGAATGGGTTGCAGGTTTTAATTCATTAATATGTAAATCCCAGAACTTCTTTCAGGTCACATTCCCAAGATAACTTAAAGTTTTTTTTAAAAAGGTGACATCTCAGCTCAGACAATGCAGTAAAGCTGTGAGGTTAGAGTCTATCTGTATTCCAATCCTAAGTCAGACTGATACTATTTCCAACACATACACTCACACTCTCTCTCTCTCACACACACTCACACACACACTCACTCTCACTCTCTCTCTCTCTCTCTCCTTCCCCCACCTCCCCCCTTCACATGCACACATATAGGTCTATGGGTTAATTTGAATTTGCATTTGCAGAATTGTATTTGCGGATACATTCTATTTTGTTCAGTCAATGCAGACTGAACATATAACATTGTATAAATTCCTACTTTGGAAATAGAATCAGTCTGATTCAAGATTGGGATACAGACAGACTCTAACCTCAAACCTTTAATGCATTGTCTGAGCTGAGATGCCACTTACTTTTATAAATCCTTAAATTATCTCGGGAATGTGACTTGAAAGAAGTTCTGGGATTTACATATTGATGAATCGAAACCTGCAGCCTATTCTAAAAGATGAAAGACTTAACAGCAATTAAGGTTTGTTCAATATATTGCATCAGTTGTTGCACGACGCTATGAACTTGTGTTATAAATTCTGTGATTTACGATCCTGCCTCGGTAGCTACCTAAGGAAGAAGCAGCGCTCCAAAAGCTAGTACTTCCAAATAAACCAGTTGGACTACAACCTGGTGTCGTGTGATTTTTAGCTGGTACAAGATTATGCCATGCAACAAACTACTTCCTCTCATTAAGACTCATTAGTCGTCGATTTTCTACCACTTGGAGCAAGAAACAAGGAACGGCTGCAGCATCCTTCTTCCCAGTTGTGAAAGGTGCTATATAAATATAAGTCCTTTCTTTCACAAATTCCATGCACCCGGCATCTACATGGGCCTGTTGCAGGCAAAGTACTTACTGGTTGTGAAATTCTGTTTGTGTTACATTAATTGCTTAATATGAATTATCTGATTATGTAGCACATTTAAACAGCTGGAATGTGTTCATGTTTAAAATTAATGTTTGCAATTGATTTCTCTGCACAAGCACCAACAGTCAAATATAATATTCCAGGAACTTCTGTGGCAGTGTTACCAGCTGCAATGCCAAGTATAAACAGCACTATCATGTTATCATTGAGGTCTTGGTCAATGTTATTTGATGGATATATTTAATTATAGATGGTCAGAGGAAGAAAACCAATAGTAGATTATATACTGGAATAAGATGTCAGATTTCTTTGAACACAACATTGCTCGGTTATATACTTATGTGATTGTAGCACAGAGACTGGATGATCTTAGATATTGCAGGGTCAGCTGGTAAAATCCTAGAATTTCAAGTGGCCATTCTGCACATCTTTACATCATACACAAAGAACTTTCATGCTTGGGTTAAGATGCTTTTTGAAAGAAGTAGCACAGACTCAATGGGTTGAATGGCAACTTTCTGTGCCATATTATTCCATGATGCTGGCGATGTGACTGTGAGTATTACTGTTTAAAGTCTGAGCTAAATTCCATTGAAAGGTAAATTCTTTGCTCAATATATCGTATCTGTTGTGTGACACTGTGGTCTTCTGATATAAATTCTGTGTCTTATGATCCTGCCCCATTAGCTACCTGCGAAGGAGCAGTGCTCCAAAAGCTAGTACTCCTAAATAAACTTGTTGGTCAAAACTGGTGTTGTGTAATTTTTAACTTTGCCCACCCCAGTCCAACACTGGGACCTCCTCATCATTGTACCACAAAGGAGAGGTCTTGTGACACTGTAGGATAGTGTCCCTATCTCTGGATCAGAAGCCCCACTCCAGGACTTGTTGACCATGGAAAGTGTGACCATAATGTGGACAAACAGATTGATAATCATCATGTAAATCCTTCCAATACACCCGATAGCAGACATTAAGTATAGGAGAGTCTCCTGGTTGTTGTAATGTTGTAGCTAAACTAAGTTTTCAGATAAGGACTATTGGCACCATGTTGTATAAGCTAGCTGGACTCTTGGTCACCATCAGGAAGATTTGCTGTCACCGTCTTCCTTTTAGATTGAGATCTACAGGGTCAGTCTGGTCTGGTGAGGAATGCACTGGGTAATCTAATGAGTAGAGGCCTCAAGATGTAGCTTATTACATGATCTATTCTATGTACATATTACACAGATGATGTATGATGGCAATCAGGCAGAAGGTACATTGGTATTCATAGACATTGTTATAAAGACCATGAAAGCACCTCTCAATAAGGGATCTGTCTCTTTTGAGATCCCGAACTCTGCCTTTTCCCTATACAAGTCCTTATTTTATCAAGAGATTTGCTGGAACTTAAATTAATCTTCAACGTTAAACCTCTTTAGAACCAATTGCTCTTCTCAAGATGGCAAGAAACTGGAGAGAGTTGTGGACACAGCCCAGTTCGTCACACAAACCAGCCTTCTATCCACTAACTCCATCTTTATTTCCTGCTGTCTCAAAAAAATCAACAAACATAATCAAAGATTGCTCCCATCTCAGTTATACTCTCATTCACTCTCTTCTGTCAGGCAAAAGTTTGAATAAAAAGATTGAATACACGTATGAACAGATTCAAGAACAGCTTCTTTTCCACTGTTATCAGATTTTTGAACCAACCTCTCAAATGATTACTGTTAACCTCCCTCTCTCTCTGCACCTTCTCTGCGGCTGTAATACTATGTTCTGCACTCTGTTCTGCTACCCTGATGCACTTTGCCTGGATATAATCTGCCTGGATAGCACACAAAACAACACTTCTCACTGTATCTTGGTATATGTGACAACAATAAATCAAGCTCAAACTCAAACTCATTACCTTGGGTAGCAGTGGTCAGCCATCCTGCAGACACCAATGGTAAACATTGCAGTATTTTGCCCATTAACATGGGTCAATCCAATAGGAGTTCATAGCCAAACCCTTGGGAGCAGAAGAAATGACAGACAGACTTTCCCAAAAGGACATGGCCAGCTGTTGAAAGGTCATGGGTCTGAAGCATTAACTCTGTCTTTTTCTATGGGGCAGCTCGGTGGCTCAGTGGTTAGCACTGCTGCCTCATAGCGATTGTGTGGAGTTTGCACATTCTCCCCGTGTCTGCGTGGGGTTTCCTCCGGGTGCTCCAGTTTCCTCCCACAGTCTGAAGATCTGCAGGTCAGGTGAATTGGCCATGCTAAATTGCCCATGGTGTTAGGTGCATTAGTCAGAGGGAAGTGGGTCTGGGTGGGTTTCTCTTCGGAGGGTCGGTGTGGACTTGTTGGGCCGAAGGGCCTGTTTCCACACTGTAGGGAATCTAATCTAATCTCTCTACACCCATTCTGACAGGCCTGCTGATTGTTTCAAGACCTTTCTGTTTTTTAATATTAATGAAAGTATTAAACCAGGGGATACACAGAAGGCCAGAGTAGGGAAAAGGTGGAGATGTTCTAGTGTGGTGCAGTGGAAGGAGATCACAGAGACAAGGGTAGATGTGAGGCCAAGGAAGGATATCAAAACAAGGGCAAGAATGTTAAAAGAAACAGTCTTTTCCATTATAGGCATTTTGGTAAAGTTTTACTGCAGCAGTGTTCCCAAACATAAAAACTGCATTGATAAGTGATTTGCTGAAGCTGATGGAGCAAGTATATCCTTAATAAACCAGTCAATTCCGTGGAACTAAACCTTTCAACATCTCGTTATTTCCCACAATCCTTTCTCCCTCTGATAACTTTAACTTTAGGAACAAACCTGCATCTGGGGTTTATGTTGAACAGAGTACTGAACTACTTGCCGTAAAAAAAAATCTCATTTTATTGTTCAAACTATGAACCTCTTGAATTGAATCCTTCAAATGAAAATGCAATGTTAATTCAAAACGCATGAAAGTTTAAACCATTGAAACCTATAACACAGAAAGTGTTTATTGGGTGATTGCACCAATGAAGATGAACTCCATTTTGTCTGTCCAGTCTGTGTACAGGTAGGACCCTGACCTTCCCGAAGTCGGTCATTTTAACACAGCGTGCTGCTCACATGCCCCACATGTCTGTCCCCTCAGCATGCTGCAGCGTTCTAATTATCACAGCACCAACAGGAGGAACAACATCTCATCTGCAGACTAGACACTTCACAGCCTTCTGGACTTCATATTGCATTCAACACCTTGAAATTGTGAACCATTTCTTCCTTTTCTTTTAGCTTGTTATCATGTCCTCTCCTCCCAGTTACTACCCTTTCAGTCTGGCAAGGGACACACCATTGTTCTGCTAGTCTCACATTCCGATCACTTAATCTGAATTACTAACATCTTTTCTCCCACTGCACCCACTCTACACCCACTACCCGCAACAATCCATCCCCCAAATTATTGCATAAATGCTGTCTCCTCCACACTTCAGTTCACCTAGACTCAAACCGATAGCTTGCTCTCTCTCCATGGATGCTGTCTGACTCGCTGTGAGCTCCAGCAATTGTTTTCAGTACAGGCTCCAGCAACTAGCGTAATTTACTCCTCATTTTGTTTCCTTTCTCTCCGCTGGCATTTGTTTCATTCGGTCCTTCATATTTCTGTCGGCCAGGGTTTACATGATGCTGCGCGGCGTGTTTTCAGTATTGGGGGAGGTACGTAATGCAGGGCAGGTGCTCAGTCCATCACCTTTCCCGCCTCTCCTGAGCTCAGCCCTCCCAGTCGGCAGGCTGTGTGATCACTGAAACAAATGGGCACACCCTCCCCAGGGAAATGAACAAGGAAGGATCATTCGAGTTGGTTAAAAGTCCCACGTTGACCCAAAAATGACCCTACACACGCCATAATACAGTGGTTTGGGCAGAAGTGTGCAGCCAGCTATATTTTTCAAGGTTATAAAAGTGCAAGGTGAAGAGAGTGCTATCTTTGGAAGATGCTGTTTGTCCATTGGGGAATCCCTGAGAAGTAAGTGCAGCCACCGCCCCCACTGCCACTGCCATTCCCTCTTCCTAGCCCAAAGCACATCCACTGCAATGCCCTTGGCCAAGGATTCCATTCACTGGCCCCTCTGCAGTTCCAGCAATATCAACTAGGGAGATCCAGCATTGGCAGGAGCAATCGACCTACCTGCCAGTTTGATTTGAAAAGTGTGGTGCTGGAAAAGCGCAGCGTGTCAGTCAGCATCCGAGGAGCAGGAAAATCAACATTTCGGGCATAAGCCCTTCTTCAGCCTGATTGTCTGGCAGCTCTGGAGGTGGGACATCCTGCCGCTGATGGCCAGAGTTCCCACTCCACTCACTTAGTCATTCATGCTGTCTGTAGGGTTAGGCTTCTTTTTAGCCTGACCACTCACCACCAGCTTTTCATCCAGTGATGGGATGTGTGTGCCCTTGTAAACATCCACCCTCTCTTTCCCTTGTGCATTCAGATGTTCATCATCCAGGCATTCACACCTCCTGTAGACATGTCTTATATTTCTTTACCTGTCCCACTACCACCCACATTAGCCTTGCACTGTGTACTCCTTTGTCATTTACTCATACGTGAGGAATAAGGGAATGATCAGGGAGAAGGTAGGACCGATCAGGGATAACGCAGGGAACTTGTGCATGGAGTTTGAGCAGATAGGGGAAGTCCTAAGTGAGTTTTTTGCTTCATTTTTCACTAAGGAAAGGGACCTTGTTGTGAATGAGAACCTGAGGAGCTGGGAAACAGGCTTGAACAGATCAAGATCGATTAAGTTGATGAGCTGGAAATTTTGGCAAATATTAAGATTGCTAAGTCCCCAGGGCGAGACCAGATTTAGAGTCATAGAGTCATAGAGATGTACAGCATGGAAACAGATCCTTCGGTCCAACCCGTCCATGCCAACCAGACATTTCAACCCAATCCAGTCCCACCAGCCAGCACCCGGCCCATATCCCTCCAAACCTTTCCTATTCATATACCCATCCAAATGCCTCTTAAATGTTGCAATTGTACCAGCCTCCACCACTTCCTCTGGCAGCTCATTCCATACACGTACCACTCTCTGCGTGAAAATGATGCCCCTTAGGTCCCTTTTATATCTTTCCCCTCTCACCCTAAACCTATGCGCTCTAGTTGTGGATTGCCCCACCCCAGGGAAAAGACTTTGTCTATTTATCCTATCCATGCCCCTCATAATTTTGTAAACCTCCAAAGGTCACCCCTCAGACTCTGATGCTCGAGGGAAAACAGCCCCAGCTTGTTCAGCCTCTCCCTGTAGCTCAGATCCTCCAACCCTGGCAGCATCCTTGTAAATCTATTCTGAACCCTTTCAAGTTTCACAGCATCTTTCCGATAGGAAGGAGACCAGAATTGCACACAATATTCCAACAGTGGCCTAACCAATGTCCTGTACGGCCGGAACATGACCTCCCAACTCCTATACTCAATACTCTGACCAATAAAGGAAAGCATACCAAATGCCTTCTTCACTATCCTATCTACCTGCGACTCCACTTTCAAGGAGCTATGAACCTGCACTCCCAAGTCTCTTTGTTCAGCAACACTCCCTAGGACGTTACCATTAAGTCTATAAGTCCTGCTAAGATTTGTTTTCCCAAAATGTAACACCTCGCATTTATCTGAATTAAACTCCATATGCCACTTCTCAGCCCATTGGCCCACCTGGCCCAGATCCTGTTGTAATCTGAGGTAACCCTCTTCGTTGTCCACTACACCTCCAATTTTGGTGTCATCTGCAAACTTACTAACTGTACCTATTATGCTCGCATCCAAATCATTTATGTAAATGACAAAAAGTAGAGGACCCAGCACTGATCCTTGTGGCACTCCACTGATCACAGGCCTCCAGTCTGAAAAACAACCCTCCACACCACCCACTGTCTTCTACCTTTGAGCCAGTTCTGTATCCAAATGGCTAGTTCTCCCTGTATTCCATGAGATCTAACCTTGCTAATCAGTCACCCATGGGGAACCTGGTCCAACGCCTTACTGAAGTCCATAAAGATCACATCCACTGCTCTGTCCTCATCAATCTGCATTGCTACTTCTTCAAAAACCTCAATCAAGTTTGTGAGACATGATTTCCCATGCACAAAGCCATGTTGACTATCCCTAATCAGTCCTTGCCTTTCCAAATACATGTACATTCTGTCCCTCAGGATTACCCCCAACAACTGAGGTCAGGCTCACCAGTCTATAGTCCCCTGGCTTGTCTTTACCGCACTTCTTAAACAGTGGCACCACATTTGCCAACCTCCAGTATTCCGGCACCTCACCTGTGACTATCGATGATACAAATACCACAGCAAGAGGCCCAGCAATCACTTCTCTAGTTTCCCACAGAGTTCTA
>NC_057728.1:50312321-50315614 GCF_004010195.1 Chiloscyllium plagiosum
TCAAAATTGGCCTTTCTCCAATTTAGAACTTCAACTTTTAGATCTGGGCTATCCTTTTCCATCACTATTTTAAAACTAATAGAATTATGGTCACTGGCCCCAAAGTGCTCCCCCACTGACACCTCAGTCACCTGCCCTGCCTTATTTCTCAAAAGTACGTCATGTTTTGCACCTTCTCTAATAGGTACATCCACATACTGAATCAGAAAATTGTGTTGTACACACTTAACAAACTCCTCTCCATCTAAACCCTTAACACTTTGGCAGTCCCAGTCTATGTATGGAAAGTTAAAATCCCCTACCGCAACCTCCCTATTATTCTTACAGATAGCTGAGATCTCCTTACAAGTTTGTTTCTCAATTTCCCTCTGACTATTAGGATCTTGTTTAAAAGTTTCTTACAAACTAGGAAGCAAGCAAAAAGTACCTTTCCCCTCTGCACCAAATCCCCACACTGCCTCCAAAGTCACCAAACTACACACTCACTTGGGCTGTATCTCACTCCAGGTGTGATACCTCCTTCCTGACAGTGCACTGCTTCATCATGATCAGTTGTGTTTACACAGCTGCTTTGTTCGAAAAGTGGGGAAAGGTATTTGTAAATGGGCTAGCACCAAGGGGAGTGTACAAGGTGAGATTCAGTTGGTAACAAGTCATGGATTGGTTTGTGTAGTTATCTCCAATTGTGGATGACAAGAGCCATCAACCTGACAGCAACTATCTGGTTGACTCCTGGGAAGCTGAACCACTTGTGGGTATGGATAATACGGCCCAATAGCTCAGTGGTCAGCACTGCTGCCTCACAGTGCCATGGACCCGGTTCGATTCCAGCCTCAGGTGACTTTATGGAGATTGCACGTTCTCCACATGTCTGCATGGATTTCTTACTGGTGCTTTCGTTTCTCCAACAATCCAAAGATGTGCAGGTTAGGTAAATTGGCCATAGTGTTCAGGAATGTGTAGGTTAGGTGCATTGTTCAGGGGTGATGATAGGGTAGGGGAATGGGACTGGGTGGGTTACTCTTCTGAGGGTTGGTGTAATCTTGTTGGGCCGAAGGGCCTGTTTCGACACTGTAGGGATTCTATGATACTTGCAGATGCATATGGACAGATGGTGTGGTTTTTATCTCCTGCAATGAAGTTCTTAACGTCTGACGAAAGCCAATTAATTTTCTCTCATCAGCTGATGCAAGCCGTGGTCTTTACTAACCACCGGTGCCTTCTGTGAAGAAATGACAAGAACATGAAGAAGAGAGATTGAAGAACAGAACATCTTGAAGCAAAGGAATTATTTCAGCCAGCCCAGTAACGGGCGCCATTGTCCAGTTTGTCCCCTCCACCCAAAACCCCAATGTTTTTTGCCTGACATGTATGTATAGGAGAGTTTCAACTGGTAAGGTTATATGTTGACATTTCAAAGTTGTTGACCTGTGATTAGAATCTATTTATTTGTCATAAACAAGTTTACTCCGGGTGCTCCGGTTTCCTCCCATAGTCCAAAAATGTCCAGGTGAGGTGGATTGGCCATGGGAAATGCGGGGTTACAGAAACAGGATAGGGGCTTGGGTCTGGGCAGCATGCTGTTCAGAGGGTCAGTGTGGAATCGATGGGCCAAATGGCTTGCTTCCACACTGCAGGGATTCTTAAAAAAAATAGCGATTTTGGTTATGTACAGAAATTTGGTCCATGTTTAACCTTAACCTGAGTTATCAGACAGGTAAACTAGGCCTGGTGAAGGGCTTATGCTTGAAATGTCAATTCTCCTGCTCTTTGGATGCTGCCTGATGTGCTGTGGCTTTGCCAGCACCGCACCCTTGACAGGTAAACTGGGCCATTTTGTGTATTTTGATGGAAAGATTTCATTTATTGATGATTGCAGGAATGGTAGGGATTCACTTCAGGTCACCCCTCAGCCTCCGACACTCAAGGGAAGGAGACCAGAATTGCATGCAATATTCCAACAGTGGCCTAACCAATGTCCTGTACACCTGCAACATGACGTGCCAACTCCTGTACTCAATACTCTGACCAATAAAAGATAGCATACCAAACACCTTCTTCACTATCCTATCTACCTGCGAGTCCACTTTCAAGGAGCTGTGAACTTGCACTCGAAGGTCTCCATTCAGCAACACTCTCTCGGACCTTACCATTAAGTGTATAAGTCCTGCTAAGAATTGCTTTCACAAAATGCCGCATCTCACATTTATCTGAATTAAACTCCATCTGCCAATTCTCTGCCCATTGGCCCATCTGGTCCAGATCCTGTTGTAATCTGAGAAAACCTTCTTCGCTGGCCACTACACCTCTAATTTTGGTGTCATCTGCAAACTTACTAACTATACCTCTTGTGCTTGCTTCCAAATCATTTATCCCAGGTTGCTCCAGGGAGCGAGAAAGGAGGTTGCCAAGCCCCTGACGAAGATACTTGCTTCCTCACTCTCCATGGGAGTTGTACAGGAGGATTGGAGGGTGGTGAATGTTGTTCTTCTTTTCAAGAATGGGAATAAGGAAATCCCTGGCAATTACAGGCCAGTCAGTCTTGCGTCTGTGATCAGCAAAGTTTTGGAAAGAATTCTGAGGGATAGGATTTATGACTATTTGACAAAGCATAGTGTGATTAAAGGCAGTCAGCATGGCTTTGTGAGGGGCAGGTCATGCCTCACAAACCTTATTGAGTTCTTTGAGGAGGTGTCAAGACAGGTCGACGAAGTTCGAGCAGTGGATGTGGGGTGTATGTGGACTTCAGCAAGGTATTTGATAAAGTTCCCCATGATAGGCTCATTCATAAAATGAGGAAGTATGGGATACAGGGAGGTTTGGCTATCTGGATTTAGAATTGGCTGGCTGACAGAAGGCAGAGAGTGGTTGTAGATGGACAGTGTTCTGCCTGGAGATCAGTATTGAGTGGGGTCCTGCAGGGCTCTGTTCTTGGGCCTCTGCTTTTTGTAGTTTTTATAAATGACTTGGATGAGGAGGTTGAGGGGTGAGTTAGTAAATTTGCCGATGACAAAGGGATTGGAGGTGCCATTGATAGTATTGAGGGCTATTGCAGGCTGCAGCATGACATAGACAGGATGCAGAGCTGGGCTGAGAAATGGCAGATGGAGTTCAAACTGGATCTTTGAGGAGCATAAGTTGGGAGCATAGGCTGTCGGGGAAGGATGTCATGGAAATGTGGAACTTTTTCAAGGAACAGATACGACGTGTCCTTGATATGTATGTACCGGTCAGGCAGGAAAGAAATGGTCGTGTGAGGGAACCTTGGTTGACGAGGGAGGTTGAATGTCTAG
>NC_057728.1:50317634-50336536 GCF_004010195.1 Chiloscyllium plagiosum
GTTGGAACGGCGAAGGATGAGGGGTGACTTGATAGAGGTGTATAAGATGATCAGAGGACTAGATAGAGTAGACAGTCAGAAACTTTTTCCCCGAGTACAAGAGAGTGTTACAAGCGGACGTAAATTTAAGGTGAAGGGTGGAAGGTATAGGGGAGATGTCAGGGGTGGGTTCTTTACCCAGAGAGTGGTGGGGGCATGGAATGCGCTGCCTGTGGGAGTGGTAGAGTCAGAATCTTTGGTGACCTTTAAGCGGCAATTGGATAGGTACATGGATGGGTGCTTAAGCTAGGACAAATGTTCGGCACAACATCGTGGGCCGAAGGGCCTGTTCTGTGCTGTATTGTTCTATGTTCTATGTTCTATGGATAAATGTGAAGTGTTGCATTTTGGAAGGTCGAACTTGAATGCTGAATGTAGGATTAAAGAAAGAATTCTTGGCAGTGTGGAGGAACAAAGGGATCTTGGTGTTCAAGTGCATAGATCCCTCAAAGTCGCCACCCAAGTTGATAGGGTTGTTAAGAAAGCATATGGTGTGTTTTGGCTTTCATCAACAGGGGAATCAAGTTTAAGAGCTGTGAGGTTTGGTGAGACCACACTTGTAATATTGTGTCCAGTTCTGGTAACTTTGTTATAGGAAAGATACGGAGACTTTGGAGAGGGTGCAAAGAAAGTTTACCAGGATGCTGCCTGGACTGGAGGGGGCTTGTCTTATGAAGAGAGGTTGACTAAGCTCGGACTTTTCTCTCTGGAGAGAAGGAGGAAGAGAGTTGACCTGATCGAGGTATACAAGGTAATGAGAGGCATGGATAGAGTCAATAGCCAGAGACTTTTCCCCAGGGCAGGATTGATTGGCACGAGGAGTCATAGTTTTAAGATATTAGGAGGAAAGTAGAGAGGAGGTGTCAGAGGTAGGTTCTTTATGCAGAGAGTTGTGAATGCATGGAATGCGTCGCCAGTGATGGTGGTGGAAGTAGAGTCATTAGGGACATTTAACTGACTGCTGGACTTGCACATGGACAGCAGTGAATTGAGGCCAGCAGAGATTAGGTTATTTTATTTTAGATTAGGAATAATCCTTGGCACAACATCGTGGGCTGAAGGGCCTGTTCTGTGCTGTACTTTTCTATGTTCTTAGTTCTATGTTCTAATCTCTCCTACCTTCTCTTTTAACATTGTGTTAGTCTTGGAAGTGGTCCGGTGCTCTCTTTCTGTGATGATGCTGTCACTTTAAAGGTTATTTTGCACTGATTTTGTTTCAAGAGATAGCAGAGGCACTGAGAAAGTGAGGCTTTGGGGTTTTTTTAAAGTTGGAACAATGGAAGCAGCCTGGATCTGGCCGGCTCTCACACACCAAGCTTTCTAGTTTTTAAAAAATTTTTCATTTCGTTTTAATAGAATCTTTTGGGGTCTCAAAAGAGTTGGAAGCTTCAGTGAATGTCTCCTGGCTGCTACGCTCTCTGAGTTTTCTCTTGATGTTTTTTTCATCCAGGATTAGATGAGAGAATCTGTGTCTGCATTTGCCTTTTTGCCAAGGGGTATGTTTATAGGATGTTAATATACTGGAACAGTTTTATTTGGAAGTACTGTACTAGCTTTTAGAGCACTGCTCCTTCATCAGGGAGTTGAAGAAGCAACACTCCAAAGGCTAGTGCTTCCAAATAAATCTGTTGGACTATAACCTGATGTTGTGTGATTTTTAACTTTGTACACCCCAGTCCAACAGCAGCCCCTCCACTTATTGGAACAGTTAATTAGTAAGCGGTACTGTTAATAATATTCTGTTAGGTTTTCCAACAGTTAAGTTATTCTAAATTCCTCTTCCTTTTGTTTGTATTTTAACTATTGTGTGTAAATAGGTTGTGTTTTGCTTAATGTTGACCAGCTACATTGCAACTGGAACACAGCATTTTACATATATCTTTAAAATAAGAAAAAGTTAGGGTTTAGGTTACCTTCTTCAAGCATTTTGAAGGGATATGGTCTGGTCTGGTTACTGAAGAGAAGTTTCTGGGGTTTAAGGTCTTTTTTTTAAGATTTCTCTTTATTAAACGTTTTATGAACTATCTACATTCTTGGACTGAACACAAAGTCTACACAGTAGCACCTGCCTTTTAAAAAAAAACCCAAATCATTTATTTTTCTCTGTTTTTGATCATGGACAGCATGGTTGTCCAATGGTTAGCACTGCTGCCTCACAACACCAGGGACCTGGGTTCAATTCCAGTCTTGGGCAACTGTCTGTGTGGGTTTCCTCCCATAATCCAAAGGTGTGCAGGTTAGGTAAATTGGCTGTGCTAAATTGCCCATAGTGTTCAGGAATGTGTAAACTAGGTGCATTAGTCTGGGGAAATGTAAAGTAATAGGATAGGGGAATGGATCTGGGTGGGATCCTCCTCAGAGAGTTGGTGTGGACTTTTTGGGCCAAATAGCCTCTTTCCACTCTGTAGGGATTCTATGAACTAAGAAAGGAATTGTTTTACCATCAAGGAATGCCAGAAGGCTGCTACATGTTTTTGAAAGCAAGTATCTTTACACTCATTGTAAATACTATTTACATAACTGTTGGTTCCAGCAGTTTGCAGATGAATTGGAGCTGCAAGATTATGTTCAGCTCTGGGCACCATGAATAAGGAATGATGTTAAAGCCCTGGAGATAGTGTAAAGGAGCTTTACTAGATCGATAGCAAGAATGAGGGATTTTAAGTATATTAGATAAAATGAGCTTATTCTTCTTGGAGATTAAGAGGTGACCTTATTGAGGTGATCAAAATTATGAACAATTTTGACAGGGTAAAGAAGGATATTCTGTTCCCACTAGTTAGTATGTCAGTAACTAAAATTGTCAAAATTGTCAACAAGAGAGCTGGGAGCGAGTTGAGGAGAACATCTTTACTCAGAGGGCTTTTAGGATTTGGGAATGTGTTGCCTGGGAGAATGGGGGAGGGGGCATTCCATGGGAGCTTTAAAAGAGAGCTGGATATATTTTTGAAAGGGATTAATTTAGAGGACTACAGAGATAGGGCTGGAGAGTGGAACTAGCTGGGTAGCTGTTTTGGGAGCCAGTACAAACATGATGGGCCAAGTGGTCTCCTTCTGTCCTGTAAAATTCGATGATTATATAATTCCCTGAGTTTGCTTCACAACAAGGAACTGATTTGTCTGTGGATTACTGACCATTTAATGATGACAAAAGCCTGTGTGTGATTGGTTCTTAAGTATCTGAATAGTTTGGAATCATGAACAGTTTGGGATTGTGAACAGGAGACAGACAAGTCATTAGATCTCCACCAGCTCAGTGGCTGTGCCTGTTCTCTGCAGCAAAACCCACTGTAAACCTGAGGGAAACCAATTGATTCAGTTCCTGTAAACTGTGACTTTTAACTAACAACCAGAGACCTGTCTGTAAGTGTGGACCAATCACCATGTCCCTCCTGCATCCAGTGAAGGAAAACTGAGAGGCAACATTCTGAATTATCAGAAACATCACAGCAGATTCTACGAACAGGATCTATAAAGCTGCCTCCCAGTATTTCCATCTATACAGTATGTAGTATATGCTGACAAGTAATAATAGTTCATAGGAGTCTGATTTTCATAATAAATGGTAATTCTTATTAAGTATAGAAACCTGGTCTGTTTTTCCCAACGTGGGCAGCACGGTGACACAGTGGTTAGCACTGCTGCCTCACAGCACCAGAGACCTGGGTTCAATTCCCGTCTCATGTCTGTGTGGAGTTTGAACATTCTCCCCGTGTCTGCATGGGTTTCCTCCGGGTGCTCCTGTTTCCTCCCACAGTCCAAAAATGTGTAGATTAGGTGAATTGGCCGTGCTAAATTGCCCGCAGTGTTAGGTGAAGGGGTAAATGTAGGAGAATGAGTCTGGGTGGGTTGCTTTTCGGAGGGTCGGTGTGGACTTGTTGGGCCGAGGGCCTGTTTCCATACTATAAGTAATCTAATCTAATCTACTGGGTCTGACAGTCAGATAAATTGAGGAATTTTCTGTACTATTTCAAATCTGTACCTTTGGGATGACTCTGAGAATAGTGGGTGCTTTGTTTCCAGTGTGCTATCCCAGGGAGACATCTCCACCATGTGATCTCTTATGTCACTCCTGATGTAGTGTACTATTTATATATGCAAATATTAAATCTTAGCTGTCCGCCATCCAGACCTTCCCTTTTGTTCATTCCTCCCTTGCATCTTTTCCTTCTTCTTTGTCTATTCCATCTCTAACTTTTCCCATTTCTGATAAAAGGTCACAGATTTAAACCATAATCAGACTTTTGAACAGATCTCTCAAATATTAATTCTGATCTCTCTCTCTCTGCACCTTCTCTGCTGCTGTAACACTGTATTCTTCACTCTGTTCTGCTGTCCTAATGGACTTTGCATGGCATAATCTGCCTGTGTAACAAGCAAAGCAACACTTTTCACTCTATCTTGGCACATTTGACAACAATCAGTCAATTAATAAATCAATCAGTCAGATTTGAACCAGCATTTTCTATTGTTTTGTCAGATTTCCAGCATCTCCCGTATCTTGCTTTTTTTTCCCTCTGGTTATAGGGCTGGGTTACGTCAGACCTTCAGGGCAAGTGCAGATTGCAGATGGTGGAGATCAGAGTCGAGAGTGTGGTGCTGGAAAAGCACAGCAGGCCAGGCAGCATCCTAGAGCAGGAGAATCGATGTTTCAGCCCTTAATAAGGAATCTTGAAAGAATCTTGAACAAAATGCTCAAAGTAGCAAATCTCCAAGAGGCTACACCTTTAGTTATTGTCAGACAGCCAGTGGCTTGATGCTCAGGATATCTTTGGTGTTATGGTGGCTCAGTGGTTAGCACTGCTGCCTCACAGTGCCAGGGACCTGGGTGTGATTCCATCCTTGGGCAACTGTCTGTGTGGAGTTTGCACACTCTCCCAGTGTCAGTGTTAGTTTCTTCCAAGTGTTCTGGTTTCCTCCCACAATCCAAAAATGTGTAGGTTAGGTGAGTTGGCCCGTAGTGTTCAGGGATGTGTAGGTTAGATGCATTCGTCAGGGATAAATATAGGATATATATAGGGTTACTCTTTGGCAGGTCAGTGTGGACTTGTTGGGCCAAAGGGTCTGTTTCCACACTGTAGGGATTCTAATTCTAATTCTAGTGGAAGGAAGTTGAGGAAATTTGTTAGATAATCTTCATTAAAAGGTGAATAATCAGCAAGTATAAAAAGTAGAGATAATCCTGAGAGAGTGATAACTGGAGCAAGAGTTGGATTGGAAGGGCACAGTGTGAACTGATGGTTTGCAAAGCGCATTTAATTCTCTGGAGAAACTCTGAGGGATCAGGAGCCCCGTCTGTGTGAGTCAGGGCAAACTCAATCCAGCAGGATAACAGAGTTTCATATCCTTCCTGTTAAACTCGGTATCTGTCATCTATAGGCAAGGCAAGATCAAAGAAAGCTCTTGAGACTTTGTGATCGATAACTGACTCGGAATTCAGCTTTCCTCATTAAACCATGATACTCTAACCTAACCTGACCGACGTTTCTTGCTTATCAAAGTGTGAAAAATCAAAAGGCAGCCCTACACCTACTTTCAGTCCCACCTTGCCAGGTTATGAATTATTGAGCACATCAACCTGGGGCAGAGCCCCCGTGCTGATCTTTCGGGAAGTCAGTACAATGCTGCAGGAAGGCTGGGTAAGCATGGAGGAAATTCAGACTGAGGAATCTCAAACGCTAATTAATCAAGACTTCAAATAGATATTCAAACAGATTCCAAATGAATCAAAGAAAATCACAGCCTCAGTATCTAATAGGGCAGATAGGATCTTATAGCTGAATTAAAAAGATGAAAAACTAGTGATTTGGTATCAGGCTACATGTTAGAATGTTATGAAAAGCTGAGCCCCACTGCTCCCCATCCCAATCTTTAATACTTGATGTTCATCTAAATTTTTCTTTAGGTTTGTAGGATTGCTGCACTTTCTCATAACTGTAACTAACCTCAGTGATTGAACCCACAGCATTTCTTTTCCTATCGCAAATTCTGCAAATCTCTGATTAGGTTTGTGTGTTGTATTTCTAATTTTTAATTGATTTGCTTCAAAGGCAAGCTCAGAATCATTGAGTATTTTTATGTTGCTGGGGCTGGAGGGTTTGTGTTACAAGGAGAGGCTGGGAATTTTTTCTCTGGGGCATAGGAGATTGAGGTGACCTTATAGAGATTTATAAAATCATGAGTTACATGCCCTCTGGAATTAGACATTTCAGCTCTGGGGACAAAGATTCTGACTGTCAACACTCACCCCGACAGCAACATGGCATCTGTCTCTTGTACTCCATTCCCTGCCCCATAAAGGCCAGTATGCCATACACCTTCTTTACCACCCTGTCTACTTGCGTGGTCACTTTCAGGGAGCTATGGACTAAGATCCCTCTGTACATCAATGCTGGTCAGGGTCCTGTCATTAACTGGAGACTTTTCTTTAACATTTGATCCCCCGAAGTGCAGCACCTCACACTTGCCTGGATTAAACTCCATCTGCCATTTCTCTGCCCATATCCGTAACTGATCTACATGCCACTGCATCCCTTGGCATCTTTCAACACTATCCACAACTCCACCGACCTTTGAGTGGGAGGGGAGAGTTTAGCCTTGACCCTATGCTGTGTTTAATCTTTAGATTAATGCTGTTACAATTACTCATTACTGAAATCAGGATCCAGGCTACCCCTCCCCCACAGCCATCACTGCCACCACATAGAACATAGAACAATGCAGCGCAGAACAGGCCCTTCAGCCCGACTTGGGTTGGGATATCTGGTCGGCATGGATGGGTTGGACTGAAGGGTCTGTTTCCAAGCTGTACATCTCTATGACTCTATGAGCGGCAGAGATGAGGAGATTGGCAAAGGTCTTTTTCCTACGGTGGGGGTTTCAAAACCAGCGGCATTTTTCACGGTGAGAGGAGAACGATTTAAAAAGGACGTGAGGGGCAACTTTTTTACACACGTGTGCAGAATGAACAATTGGAGGAAGTGGTGGATGCGGGTGCAGTTACCTGTTTAAAAGACATTTGGATAAATTCATAAATAGGAAAGGCTTGGAGGGATATGGGCCAAATGCAGGCAGGTGGAACTAGTTTAGTTTGAGAACATGGCCGGCGTGGACTGGTTAGACTGAAGAGGCCTGTTTCCACGCTATGTGACTCCGACTCTATAACACCTTCAACAGATTTGCTTGTACAGCCTAATCTTTACCTGTCAAAATGCTGTGTAACAGTAAGTTCCAAACATCTTTAAGCCACTTGGTCTACCCTGCTGTCTTTTCTAATGAGCTAAAATATCTTTTGACTCCATACTCAGTTAATTTAAGTATTAAACATAGATTTTTAGCTGAATCGAATCCCTCATTGGAATCAGAATCAATCGCCAAGCTGTTACCTCCTCTTTCCTTGTTTATATTAAAGTTTTCTCCAGCCAGATCATAGTATCTGATTTCTTGCTGTCTCTTTGAAGTTCTAGCTTTCTTATTTCCATTTCCTTTTCCATTTCGCTTTCCATTTACTTTGTACTTTTTCTTACTATTTCATTTCTTTTTTTTAATCTTCTTCCAAACTAAGTCCTTTCATTTTTCTTCCCCTCTCTTTTCATCTAAACCAAATTTTTTTCATATTTCTTCTCGCTGAGTCAGGTTTTTCTTTAAATGGTCTCTTAGTTAATTCTATCTGCAACATCTCAATTTCAGAAGATCTTCTGTTAATTGGATAATCACATTAAGCAGCTGCACCTAACAGGATCCAACTTTTATTCCTACTTTCAATTTATCTGTTAAATTTCATCTTAATCAAAGAGTTCACTTAATCCTCTGTTGTGTTTCATAACCCCAGAAAACTCTTAGCAACTTTTAAAGCCATTTTTGTAATTTTCGTAAAACTATGCACTCTTGCAACACGTGGCATTTGCGCTGATGGCTATTGTTGGCACTTTACAATCTTCCCCACCTCGGGCATGGGTTTAGGGTGAGAGGGGAAAGATATAAAAGAGACCTAAGTGGCAACCTTTTCATGCAGAGGGTGGTACATGTTCAATAAAAGGGCAGCACTGTGGCTCAGTGGTTAGCACTGCTGCCTCACAGCGCCAGAGACCCAGGTTCGATTCCAACCTCGAGCAGGTGTGGAGTTTGCACATTCTCTCTGTGTCTGTGTGGGCTTCCTCCGGGTGCTCCAGTTTCCTCCACAATCCAAAGATGTGCAGGTCAGGTGAATTGGCCGTGTTAAATTGCCGATAGTTTTAGGCACATTAGTCAGGGGTAAATGGAGGGAAATGGGTCTGGGTGGGTTACTCTTCAGAGGGTTGGTGTGGACTTGTTAGGCCGAAGGGCCTGTTTCCATACTGTAGGGAATCTAATCTAATCATTTATGGAATGAGCTGTCAGAAGAAGTGATGGAGGCTAGTACAATTGCAACATTTAAAAGGAATCTGGACGGGTATATGATTAGGAATGGTTTGGAGGGATATGGGCTGGGTGCTGGCAAGTGAGACTAGGTTAGGTTGGGATATTTGGTTGGAATGGACAGGTTGGACTGAAGGGTCTGTTTCTGTGCTGTACATCTCTATGACTCCATGATGGAATCTGGCGCTGGGAGAACATGCAGACTACAGATGCTGGAGATCAGATTTGAGACTGTGTTGCTGGAAAAGCACAGCCGGTCAGGCAGCATCCAAGTAGCAGAAAAATCAACATTTCAGGATTAAGCCCTTCATCAGGAATGAGGCTTGTGGGCCGGAGGAGCTGAGAGATAAATGGAAGGGGATTGGGGCTAGAGGGAAGATAGCTGGGAATGTGATAGGTAGATGAAAGTGTGGGTGGAAGTGATAGCTCAGAGGGGAGGATGGAGCAGATGGGTGGGAAGGAAGGAAGGTGGACAGGTAGGTCCAGTCAAGAGGACATTGCCGAGTTGGAGGCTTAGGACTGGGATAAGGTTGGTGGAGGGGAAATGAGAAAACTGTTGAAATCCACATTGATCCTGTGTGATTGCAGGGTCCCAAGGCGGAAGATGAGGTGCTTTTCATCCAGGCGTCAGATGAATAGGGCTTGGCGATAGAGGAGGTCCAGGACCTGCATGCCCTTGGTGGAGTTGGAGTGGAATTGAAGTGTTCAGCCACGGGCAGTGGGGTTTGTTGGTGCAGGTGTCCCAGAGATGTTCTTTGAAACAATCTGCAAGTTGGCGTCCTGCCTCCCCGATGTAGAGGGGACCACATCGGCTACAACGGGATACAGTAGATAACATGTGTGGAAGTATGGGTGAATTTCTGATGGATGTGGAAGGATCCTTTGGGGCCTTGGACGGCGGTGAGTGGGGAGGTGTGAGCGCAGGTTTTGCACTTGTTGCTGTGGCAGGGGAAGGTGCCGGGAGTGGGGTGCGAGCTAGTGGGGGGAGGGGGGAGGTGGTGGCGTGGATCTGACAAGGGAAGGGAGCTGCGGAGGGAATGATTTCTCCAAAAGGCAGATAGGGTGGAGGGGAATATATATCCCTAGTAGTGGGGTCCATTTGTAGGTGGCAGAAATGGAGGAGGATGATGTGATGTATATGGAGATTGGTGGGGTGGAAGGTGAGGACCAGGGGGTTCTGTCCTTGTTGCAATTGGAGGGGTGGGGTTCAAGGGCGGAGGTGTGGGAAATGGAGGAGATGCGCTGCAGGGCATCGTCGACCATGTGGGCGGGGCAATTGCAGTCTTTGAATCTGGTATTGGGTAAAGGTTGTAATTCACTGCCACCAACCCTCCTACAATTTCTCTAGGACCTACCAGATGATCAATGGTAGAGGATACACCATTGGTGATTCTTAACAGAAGAATCACTTGTCTTGGCTCAGAAGATAGTTCATTATATCATAGAAATAAGTCTTGTCAAGCATCATGACTAAGACCTCATGGGAGCTGTACAGAATATGTCTGCTCCCTCAAAGACTATGTGGCATCATCAGAGTGGGAGGATCTGTTCGAGCATCAATATTAACCCTTTCATAACCTTTCCTTATGCACCAATCTCTTATTCTTAAACAATGCCACTTCGGTTTAGTCTTCCTCACAAGAGGAAACACCCTCTTGATATCCACCATATCAACTCCCCACAGAGTCCAATAACATTGCCTCTCACTCATCTCAACACCAGTGGGTCTAACCCAACTTGTTTCTTCGTGAGTTGGATTGTTCTCTCCAGGAATGAGCTGAAAATGTATTGCTGGAACAGCGCAGCAGGCCAGGCAGCATCCAGGGAACAGGAGAATCGACGCCCCGGGCATAAGCCCTTAGTCAAGTGAGCCTTCTCGGAACTGTTTCCAAAGAAATTATCTTTTTTTTTAATTAAGGAGACCAACATCACACACAGTAATCCAGATGTAATCTGAACCAATACCCCATACAAGGAAACAGTTCTATTTTCAGGGAATAGAGGGATATCAACCACGTGCAGGCAGGTGGGATTACTTTAGAATGGCACAGACATGGTGAGGTGGAGAGTCTGTTCCTGTGTTGAAAAGTTCCACGTTCTGCATTCCTCTCACACTGCGGATAGCACGGTGGTTCAGTGGTTAGTACTGCTACCTCACAGCACCAGGGTCCCAGGTTTGATCCCAGCCTTGGATAACTGTCTGTGTGGAGTTTGTGCATTCTGCGTGGGTGTCCTACAGATGCTCCGGTTCCCTCCTATAGTCCAAAGATGTGCAGGTCAGGTGAATTGGCCATGCTAAATTGCCCATAGTGTCAGGTGCGTTAGTAAGAGGGAAATGGGTCCGGGTGGGTTACTCTTCAGAGGGTCGGTGTGGACTTGTTGGGCCAAAGGGCCTGATTCCATACTGTAGGGAATCTAATCTAACAGCCGCACCATTCCATTTGTCTACCTAATCATTTGTTGTACCAGAGCACCTAGATTTACCTGTAAATCTTTAAATAGTACACTGTTGTTTCTATTCCTCCTGCCAAGATGGACAACTGCATAATTATCCATGTTATACGCCATTTGCCAAATCTTTGACCACTCACTTACCTGTCTACATTCCTTTGCAAACTCTCTCCCTCCCTTTGACAACTTATTTTCCCAACCTATCTTCGTTTCCCGCCATGAAGGTGAATGTTTGATGAAAGACAGCTCATTCAACAGAGCAGCTCACCTTCAGAATGGCCTGAGGAGTGTTGCCCTGGGTTCTGGGCTCAAGTCACTGGAGCATGATTTGAGCTGCTACAGTCACATATGACACTGCATGAAAATGTGAAGGAATGAAAGACAGGGAGTTAAAGTAGACTGCACAAATGAGAAAGAGCTCAAACCTAGGAACATGTGAAAAGCAGTTGTTGACAGAGAGAAATTAAACCAATCATGCCAACAGAATCTGTCATTAACATTAAAACTGATTTCCTAATGAAAGCTCCAAATGTAAAGAAAATGAAGAGATTCATTAAAAATTGATTAAGTTTGTTAAATTTGAGCTGTGTTGTTTTGGTTCCAACTGTGTCTGTACCATGAATTCACTCAATCAACACTTTCCTATTGGTAGGTAGCCATCTTTAGTGTATTTGTTCCTACAAAGAGCAGCAACTGTTTGGTTTTAACTGTCAAGTTTAAAACCAGCCAGCAGGGAGTCTTTCAGATACCACGCAATGTAACAATCAGTTCTGGTTCATTGCATGAAAATTACGTTGTTAGTCAACATTGTTTTAGTTTTGAATGAGGTTCAATCACTTTGAGACTAAAATGATGCTAAACCTCAGAGCATTACTACCTAATCAGTAGGTTTCCCCTGGGATAGTTCAGAGCGTGGGACTGAAGTCCGAGACTCAAGCCTGAAAAGGGTAACAGGATTGTTTCTCAAAAGACTATTGGTAAACTAACTGGATTCTTTAAATCTATTTTTAAATAAATGCCTATCAGTGACTTTATTCATGGTTTATTAATTTCAGTGCAATTTTGGACTGTTCATGATGCGATTTCATCCATTGATCACACTTTACTGTGATCCAGGGTGGGGCAGGCTTTGAAGTTTGCTGTGTGAGGATAAACATCTCCTTGGCTACCATAACATCAAAGGATGAAGAATATTATTTCACACTTTTCGCAAATTTTCTGCCTCCCTGCTGTCAATGATTCTGGGTGGGTGCTTATAGGGGCCTGAATGATGTGAGCAATGATGGGAAAGGTGGTAGAATAATGCAGCGAGTTCAGTGAGGCCTATCTCAAGGAGGGAGTGACTCCCTGCATTTTAACCATCTCCAGCCATTAAGGTGAGATTCTCATCGGACAGCGTCAAGTTAGCTTTTGAAGAGGATTTTTGCTTGCTAATGACCTTATTAACTGCAGTGCTCACCTCATTAATAATGCAACTTCCTATCCTACTCCTCCCCCGCCTACAAGCAAACTCAAGAATTCTCGAGATGGAGGTCCGTGTGGTTACCAGGCGACTGCAGCTCACCGCAGGCTGCAAAGAACTTCTATGTTCCTCAGCAAGCAACAAAATCTGAGGGCACGGTCTATGGGCACCAGCCGAATACACCCCTCATCCACAGACATTGGCATCAACAACTTCCAATCCCTCAGGACCCTCTCGGTGCCTCTCCCATGCAGTGCGCTTAGGAAGGACAGACCTGCATTACAGGGCACTCTGGCAGCTAGCATTGAGTGCTGCTGGGATGATACTTCATGCACAGGCACATGCACCCAGATCACCAATTGGACCAGGCTGCATCTCAGGGCTGCTTTCTTTTTGCACTCGCTCACTTAGTGACTGCCTGCAAGCTTGCAGCATCCCTGTCATTCCCTGCCTTTCCTCACCTTGCCTGTTAGCACAGTGACACATCAACCAGAGCCTAAAGACAATGCCACCATATTAACATGCTCGTTTGTGCAGCCATTGCAGATTGGCTGCTCATTGTTAGGGATTGGTCCTGAAGACTAGGGACGATACTGTGCTGTACAGCAGACTGAGGCATTTTAAAGTAACACCTACAGCAAGTGCCAGCTGCCTGCATGGCAAACCCACTACACATTCATTCAACCAAATGGCCAGGTCAGAATATGGGTAGCAGCCAGTCCTCAGTCAAGTCACCAGGGAGAGGGAACACTGTCGGTCAGTGTTCCAGTAAATGTCACAGTACACACAGAGTCCAGCTGCTTGGCCATTGTCAGTCGTCTGCTTGGGCAAGACATGGTCAAGCGATATGTCTGACTGCAGTCCAGAGAGTGGATAACACACAGACCTTACGGCCCATCACCAGCAGACAGGAGAGTCACATCCCGACAGTCAAGGGGCTGCAAGGACAGCGGTCATAGAGTCATAGAGCTGTACAGCATGGAAACAGACCCTTCAGTCCAACTCATCCATGCCAACCAGATATCCTAACTTAACCTAGTCCCACCTGCCAGCACTTGGCCCATATCCATCTAAACACTTCCTATTCATATACCCGTCCAGATGCCTTTTAAAAGTTATGACTTGGAGATGCTGATGTTGGACTGGGGTGTACAGTGTTAAAGATCACACAACACCAGGTTAATGTCCAACAGGTTTATTTGGAAGCATTAGCCGTCGGAGCGCTGCTGCTGATGAAGGACAACCACCTGATGAAAGAGCAGCGCTCCAAAAGCTTGTACTTCCAAATAAACCTGTTGGACTATAATCTGGTATTGTGTGGTTTTTAACTTTTAAATGTTATAATTGTACCAGCCTCCACCACTTCTTCTGGCAGCTCACTCCACGCAAGCAACACCCTCTGTGCCCTTAGGTCCCTTTTAAATTTTTTCTCTCTCATCCTGAACCTATGCCCTCCAGTTCTGGACTCTCCGACCCCCAGGGAAAAGACCTTGTCTATTTACCCTATCTATGCCTCCCATGATTTTAATAACCTCTATGTGGTCACTTCTCAGCCTCCAACACTCAGGGAAAACAGCCCCATCCTATTCAACATCGGCCTATAGCTCAACCCTGGCAACATCCTTGTAAATCTTTTCTGAACTCTTTCAAGTTTCACAACATCTTTCCGATAGGAGGGAGACCAGAACGGCACACAATATTCCAACAGTGGCCTAACCAATGTCCTGTACAGCTGTAACATGACCTCCCAACCCCTGTACTCAATGTTTTGACCAATAAAGGAAAGCATACCAAACGGCTTCTTCACTATCCTATCTATCTGCGACTCTGTTTTCAAGGAACTATGAACCTGCACTCCAAGTTGTCTTTGTTCAGCAACACTCCCAAGGACCTTACCATTAAGTGTATAAGCCCTGCTCTGATTTTCCTTTCCAAAATGCAGCACATCACATTTATTAAATTCCATCTGCCACTCTCAGCCCATTGATCAAGATCCTGTTGTAATCTGGGGCAACGTTCTTTGCTATCCATTACACCTCCAATTTTGTTTTCATATGCAAACTTGCTAACTATATCTCTTATGGTCACATCCAAATCATTTATATAAACAATGAAAAGCAGTGCACCCAGCAGCATCCTTGTGGCACTCCGTTGGTCAGAGGCCTTCAGTCTGAAAGGCAACCCTCCACCACTACTCTCTGTCTTCTGTCTTTGAGCCAGTTCTGTATCCAAATGACTAATTTTTCCCGTATTCCATGAGTTCTAACCTTGCTAACCAGTCTTCCAGGGGAAACCTTGTCGGACGCCTTACTGAGGTCCATATGGATCACGTCCATTGTTCTGCCCTCATCAATCCTCTTTGTTACTTCTTCAAAACACTCAATCAAGTTTGTGAGATATGATTTCCCATGCACAAAGCTATGTTTGGGGCGGCACGGTGGCTCAGTGGTTAGCATGACTGCCTCACAGCACCAGGGTCCCATGTTCAATTCCAGCCTCGGGCGACTGTCTGTGTGGAGCGTGAGTTTCCTTTGGGTACTCCAGTTTCCTCCCACATTCCCAAGATGTGTAGGTCAGGTGAATTGGCCATGCTAAATTGTCCATAGTTTAACAACTCCATAGTTGTTAGGAGCATTAGTCAGAGGGGGGGTGGGTTACTCTTTGGAGGGTCAGTGTGGACTTGTTGGGCCGAAGGGCCTGTTTCCACTCTGAAGAGAATCTAAAAAAAATCTAATTGACTATCCCTAATTAGTCCTTGCCTTTCCAAGTTCATGTACATCCAAGTTCACGATGTTATCATCTATTTCCCCACATTCTATATCTTCCATGTTCATCTCCACAGTAAACCCTGTGCAAGATGCTCATTTAGTATCTTCCCAATCTCCTACAGTTCCATATACAGGCTGCCTTGCTGATCTTTGAGGGCTCTATTCTCTCCCTAGTTACCATTTTGTCTTCAACATATTGAATTGAGTTTAATTTATTGTCAGGTGTACTGAGGCACAGTGAAAAGCTTTGTCTTGTGAGCAATACAGGCAAATCACACAGTTAAGTAGCATAGATAGTAAATAATAGGTAAACAGTGGCAAAAACAAAAACACAGGTACAGGTGAATGTTAAGAGTTTGTGAGTCCTGTCTAACAACAGTAGGGTAGAAACTGTTTCGAAACCAGCTGGTGTGTGTGATCAGGCTTCTGTAGCTTCTCCCCGATGGTAGAGGTTGTAGAAAAACATTGCCAGGGTGGGATGGATCTTTGAGAAAGCTGGCAGCCTTTCCTTGACAGTGGGCCTGGTAGATGGATTCTATAGATGGGAGGTTGGCCTTTGTGATTGTCCAGGCCGAGTACACCGCTCTCTGTAACCGTCTCCGATCTTGATCGGTACAGTTGCCATACCAGGTAGTGATACATCCAGACAGAATGCTCTCGATGGCACGTCTATAAAAGTTGGCAAGGGTATTCGCCATCATGCCAAATTTCCTCAGCTGCCTGAAGAAGAAGAAACGTTGTTGGGTCTTTGTAACCAGTGCGTCCACATGAAGAGTCCAAGAAAGCTTGTTGTGGATAACCACTCCCAGGAGCTTGACACTCTCCACTCGTTCCACCTCTGTGCTGTTAATGTGTAGGGGGACATGAGTAACATCCTGCCGAAAGTCAATAATGAGTTCCTTGGTTTTGCTGGCATTGAGAGCTAGGTTGTTCTCAAAGCACCATTTTTCCAGGTCTTCCACCTTCTGTCTGTAGTCTGTTTCGTCGCCATCTGAGATTCGGCCGATTATGATGGTGCCATCAGCGAACTTGTAAATGGCATTTGTCTGGTATTTGGTGACTCACTCAGGGGTATACAGTGAGTACAGTAGGGGACTGAGTAAGCACCCCTGAGGGGTCTCCAGTGTTGAGTGTTACTGAGGTTGAAATATTGTCCCCAATCTTCACTGATTGTGGCCTTTGGGATCAGAGAACTGAGGATCCAGTTGCAGAGAGTGGGGCTTAGTCCGAGATCACTAAGTTTAGTAATCAGTCTCGAGGGGATAATAGTGTTGAAGGCTGAACTGTAGTCAATGAGTAGGATTTTTATGTAGCTGTTCTTGGTGTCAAGATGTTCTAGGGAGGACTGAAGGGCAAATTATGTGGCATCTGATGTGGAGCTGTTGGTCTGATAGGCAAATTGGAGTGGGTCAAGAGTAGTGGGGAGGTTGGAGTTGATTAATGCCATGACCAGCCTTTCAAAGCACTTCATGACCACTGAAGTTAGGACCACTGGGCGGTAGACATTGAGACATGCTGCATGAGGCTTCTTAGGCACAGGGATGATGTGAGCCCTCTTGAAACAGGCAGGGACAATGGCCTGCTGCAGGGACAGGTTGAAGATGTTCGAGAAGACCTCTGCCAGTTGATCTGCACATGCTCTGAGTGCACAGCCTGGTACTCCGTCTGGTCCCATTGCTTTCCTTGGATTCACACGAAGGAAAACTGATCTGACTTCTGATGCAGGGACTGTTGGGATAGAATCTCTTTGGATTCTCCATAACCCTATTTGCCAAAGCTATCTCATGTCCCCTTTTTGCCCTCCTGATTTCTCTCTTAAGTATACTCCTACTGCCTTTATGCTCTTCCAAGGATTCACTCGATCTATCCTGTCTATACCTGACATATACTTCCTTTGTGGCACTCCGTTGGTCAGAGGCCTTCAGTCTGAAAGGCAACCCTCCACCACTACTCTCTGTCTTCTGTCTTTGAGCCAGTTCTGTATCCAAATGACTAATTTTTCCCGTATTCCATGAGTTCTAACCTTGCTAACCAGTCTTCCAGGGGAAACCTTGTCGGACGCCTTACTGAGGTCCATATGGATCACGTCCATTGTTCTGCCCTCATCAATCCTCTTTGTTACTTCTTCAAAACACTCAATCAAGTTTGTGAGATGTGATTTCCCATGCACAAAGCTATGTTTGGGGCGGCACGGTGGCTCAGTGGTTAGCATGGCTGCCTCACAGTACCAGGATCCCATGTTCAATTCCAGCCTCGGGCAACTGTCTGTGTGGAGTGTGAGTTTCCTTTGGGTACTCCAGTTTCGTCCCACATTCCCAAGATGTGTAGGTCAGGTGAATTGGCCATGCTAAATTGTCAATAGTTTAACAACTCCATAGTTGTTAGGAGCATTAGTCAGAGGGGGGTGGGTTGCACTTTGGAGGGTCAGTGTGGACTTGTTGGGCCGAAGGGCCTGTTTCCACTCTGTAGAGAATCTAAAAAAAATCTAATTGACTATCCATAATTAGTCCTTGCCTTTCCAAGTTCATGTACATCCAAGTTCACGATGTTATCATCTATTTCCCCACATTCTATATCTTCCATGTTCATCTCCACAGTAAACCCTGTGCAAGATACTCATTTAGTATCTTCCCAATCTCCTACAGTTCCATATACAGGCTGCCTTGCTGATCTTTGAAGGCTCTATTCTCTCCCTAGTTACCATTTTGTCTTCAACATATTGAATTGAGTTGAATTTATTGTCACGTGTACCGAGGCACAGTGAAAAGCTTTGTCTTGTGAGCAATTCAGGCAAATCACATAGTCAAGTAGCATAGATAGTAAATAATAGGTAAACAGTGGCAAAAACAAAAACAAAGGTACAGGTGAATGTTAAGAGTTTGTGAGTCCATTCAGTATTCTAACAACAGTAGGGTAGAAACTGTTATGAAACCGGCTGGTGTGTGTGTTCAGGCTTCTGTACCTTCTCCCTGATGGTAAAGGTTGTAGAAAAACATTGCCAGGGTGGGATGGATCTTTGAGAATGCTGGCAGCCTTTCCTTGACAGCGTCTGGTAGATGGATTCTATAGATGGGAGGTTGGCCTTTGTGATTGTCTGGGCCGAGTTCACCGCTCTCTGTAACCGTCTCCGATCTTGAATGGCACAGTTGCCATACCAGGGAGTGATACATCCAGACAGAATGCTCTCGATGGCACATCTATAAAAGTTAGCAAGGGTATTCACCATCATGCCAAATTTCCTCAGCTGCCTGAAGAAGAAGAAATGTTGTTGGGTCTTTGTAACCAGTGCACCCACATAAAGAGTCCAAGAAAGCTTGTTGTGGATGACCACTCCCAGGAGCTTGACACTCTACACTCATTCCACCTCTGTGCTGTTAATGTGTAGGGGGGCATGAGTAACATCCCGCCAAAAGTCAATAATGAGTTCCTTGGTTTTGTCAGCATCGGGAGCTAGGTTGTTCTCAATGCACCATTTTTTCCAGGTCTTCCACCTTCTGTCTGTAGTCTGTTTCGTCGCCATCTGAAATTTGACCAATCAGCGAACTTGTAAATGGCATTTGTCTGGTATTTGGTGACTCACTCATGGGTATACAGTGAGTACAGTAGGGGACTGGGTAAGCACCCCTAAGGGGTCTCCGGTGTTGAGTGTTAGTGAGGTTGAAATATTGTCCCCAATCTTCACTGATTGTGGCCTTTGGGATCAGAGAACTGGGATCCAGTTTGCAGAGAGTGGGGCTTAGTCCGAGATCACTAAGTTTAGTAATCAGTCTCGAGGGGATAATAGT
>NC_057728.1:50336783-50338860 GCF_004010195.1 Chiloscyllium plagiosum
CTATTTGCCAAAGCTATCTCATGTCCCCTTTTTGCCCTCCTGATTTCTCTCTTAAGTATACTCCTACTGCCTTTATGCTCTTCCAAGGATTCACTCGATCTATCCTGTCTATACCTGACATATGCTTCCTTCTTTTTCTTAAATAAAATCTCAATTTCTCTTGTCATTCAGCATTCCCTATACTTACCAGCCTTTCCTTTTACCCTGACAGGAATATACTTTCTCTGGATTCTCGTAATCTCATATCTGAAGGCTTCCCATTTTCCAACCATCCCTTTACCTGCGAACATCTGCCTCCAATCAGCTCTTGAAAGTTCTTGCCTAAGAATCTCAAAATTAGCCTTCCTCCAATTTAGAACTTCAACTTTTAGATCTGCTCTATCCTTTTCCATCACTATTTTTAAACTAATAGAATTATGGTCGCTGGCCCCTAAGTTCTCCCACTGACACCTCAGTCACCTGCCCTGCCTTATTTCCCAAGAGTAGGTAAAGTTTTGCACCTTCTCTAGTAGGTACATTCATGTACTGAATCAAAAACTTTCTTGTGCACACAACAATTTCCTCTCCCATCTAAGCCCTTAACACTGTATGAGTCTCAGTCTATGTTTGGAAAGTTAAAATCCCCTACCATAACCACCCTATTATTCTTACGATGACTGAGGTTTCCATACAAAATTGTCTCTCAATTTCCTGTTGACTATTGGGGGAGCTATAATGCAATCCCAATAATATGATCATTCCTTCTTAATTCTCAGTTCCACCCAAATAACTTCCCTGGATGTATTCCCAGGAATATCCTCCTTAAGTACAGCCGTAATGCTATCCGTTATCAAAAACGCCATTCCCCCTCCTCTCTCACCACCCCCCTGCTCCAATGTCTTTCCTTCCTATAGTATTTGTTTCTTGGAACATTAAGATGCCTGTCCTGCCCATCCCTCAGCCACGTTTCTGTAATTTCAATGATATCCCAATCTCACGCCCTGAGTTTATCTGCCTTCCCTGTCAGGCCTCTTGCTGGAGAATGGCGTACCATCAGTCAGAGAGCTGCAAGGACAACAGTCAGGAATCTGCTCACTCAAGTCTCGAGCTGCTTGTTGAAATCAGTCAGAGATCAGTAGGGCGAATGCCATCCTGAAGGTCATGAGATCAGTGAGGAGGGTACAAGGGAAAGGTGTAAGGGAAAAAGTGGCTTTTTGATATACAAGGTAATGAGACGCATAGATAGAGTAGATAGCCAGACACTTTCCCACAGGACAAAAATGGCTGCCATGAGGGGTCATAATTTTAAGGTGATTGGAGGAAGGTATAGGGGAGATGCCAGAGGTAGGTTCTTTGAGTGAGAGTGGAGGGTGTGTGGAATGCACTGCCAGCAGTGGTAGTGGCATCAGAGACATTAGGGACATTTAAGCGACTGCTGGACAAGCACATGGACAGCAGTAAATTGAGGGGTGTGTAGGTTACATTGATCTTAGATTAAGATAATTGCTCAGCACACTATCGTGCGCTGAAGGGCCTGTACTGTGCTGTACTGTTCTATGTTCTATGTTTTATGTTCTATTTGTCAAAGAAGAGGAGAAAGCCGAGGCATCTGTTGAGTTGGGAATAAGCATAGTGACAGGGGAATGCCAAGATATAGGTAGGAAAGCTTTGGTGGGTATGGCAGCCTAAGCGAGGAGGGGATATTAACGGTGACTTCACATGGAATCCATAGGGACAGCAGTAAGGACTGTGATGAGCAGCAGTAAGGTCTGTGATGGGCAGCAGTAAGGACCATGGTGGGCAGCAGTAAGGACCATGGTGGGCAGCAGTAAGGACCATGGTGGGCAGCAATAAGGTCTGCAATGGGCAGCAGTAAGGACCTTGGTGGGCAGCAGTAAGGACCATGGTGGGCAGCAATAAGGACTGTGATGGGCAGCAGTAAGGACCATGGTGGGCTGCAGTAAGGACCATGGTGGGCAGCAGTAAGGACTGTGGTGGTCAGCAGTAAGGTCTGTGATGGGCAGCAATAAGGAAAGTAGTGGGCAGCAATAAGGACCATGGTGGGCAGCAGTAAGGACTGTGGTGGGCAGCAATAAGG
>NC_057728.1:50339514-50363072 GCF_004010195.1 Chiloscyllium plagiosum
AGGGCGAATGCCATCCTGAAGGTCATGAGATCAGTGAGGAGGGTACAAGGGAAAGGTGTAAGGGAAAAAGTGGCTTTTTGATATACAAGGTAATGAGACGCATAGATAGAGTAGATAGCCAGACACTTTCCCACAGGACAAAAATGGCTGCCATGAGGGGTCATAATTTTAAGGTGATTGGAGGAAGGTATAGGGGAGATGCCAGAGGTAGGTTCTTTGAGTGAGAGTGGAGGGTGTGTGGAATGCACTGCCAGCAGTGGTAGTGGCATCAGAGACATTAGGGACATTTAAGCGACTGCTGGGCAAGCACATGGACAGCAGTAAATTGAGGGGTGTGTAGGTTAGATTGATCTTAGATTAAGATAATTGCTCAGCACAACATCGTGGGCTGAAGGGCCTGTACTGTGCTGTACTGTTCTATGTTCTATGTTTTATGTTCTATTTGTCAAAGAAGAGGAGAAAGCCGAGGCATGTGTTCAGTTGGGAATAAGCATAGTGACAGGGGAATGCCAAGATATAGGTAGGAAAGCTTGGGTGGGTATGGCAGGCTAAGCGAGGAGGGGATATTAGCGGTGACTTCACATGGAATCCACAGGGATAGCAGTAAGGACTGTGGTAAGCAGCAGTAAGGACCATGGTGGGCAGCAGTAAGGACTCTGGTGGGCAGCAATAAGGACTGTGATGGGCAGCAGTAAGGACCATGGTGGGCAGCAGTAAGGACATGGTGGGCAGCAGTAAGGTCTGTAATGGGCAGCAGTAAGGACCTTGGTGGGCAGCAATAAGGACTGTGATGGGCAGCAGTAAGGAACATGGTGGGCAGCAGTAAGGACACTGGTGGGCAGCAGTAAGGACCATGGTGGGCAGCAGTAAGGACCATGGTGGGCAGCAATAAGGTCTGTAATGGGCAGCAGTAAGGACCTTGGTGGGCAGCAGTAAGGACACTGGTGGGCAGCAGTAAGGACACTGGTGGGCAGTAATAAGGACTGTGATGAGCAGCAGTAAGGACTGTGATGGGCAGCAGTAAGGACCATGGTGGGCAGCAATAAGGACCATGGTGGGCAGCAGTAAGGACTGTGGTGGGCAGCAGTAAGGACCATGGTGGGAGCAGTAAGGACCATGGTGGGCAGCAGTAAGGACTGTGGTGGGCAGCAGTAAGGACAGTAGTGGGCAGCAATAAGGACCATGGTGGGCAACAGTAAGGACTATGGCGGGCAGCAGTAAGGACCATGGTGGGCAACAGTAAGGACCATGGTGGGCAGCAGTAAGGACCATGGTGGGCAGCAGTAAGGACTGTGGTGGGCAGCAGTAAGGACCACGGTGGGCAGCAATAAGGACCATGTGGGCAGCAGTAAGGACTGTGGTGGGCAGCAATAAGGACCATGGTGGGCAGCAGTAAGGACTGTGATGGGCAGCAGTAAGGACTGTGGTGGGCAGCAGTAAGGACCATGGTGGGCAGCAATAAGGACCATGGTGGGCAACAGTAAGGACTGTGGTGGGCAGCAGTAAGGACCATGGTGGGCAGCAATAAGGACCATGGTGGGCAGCAGTAAGGACCATGGTGGGCAACAGTAAGGACCATGGTGGGCAACAGTAAGGACCATGGTGGGCAGCAGTAAGGACCATGGTGGGCAGCAGTAAGGACTGTGGTGGACAGCAGTAAGGACCATGGTGGGCAGCAGTAAGGACTGTGGTGGGCAGCAGTAAGGTCCATGGTGGGCAGCAGTAAGGTGCAATGCCCCAGGGCCCGCGGGCAAGGAGGAGACAATTTTGACAACTCCCCACTTCATGGCCCCAACAACACAACATGTTTCTCTCCGGAACATAGCGTTAAAAGTATTCCCACTGCCAAGATCTGAGCGGTGGAGTTCTCAAATTTGTCCATGTCCATTATAGTGACAAGTCTGTTTTTCACGCATGAATGATCTAAGATGGTTTGCAATCCAAAGCAGCAGCTTCCTGTCATGAGTGAACATAAAATTGCAGCTGACAAACCAGAAAAACATATAAAGACCAAGTTGTGTATTTCCAAAGTCATATTATTGAATCAGAATATTTTATCAAAGGAAAATCACTTCCCATGTCTTGTCAAACAATGTGGAATCTGAAACATTGTAGGAGAATGCTCTATAATGAAACTTAAAGTCACAGTTTGAGAACTCATTTGATAAGTTTACTGTCCGGCAGCAGTTGTCAGAGAATATTTCTAATTCTTTTTCTCAGCAAAAGAGCTGTCCTTTTCAAGTTCTTTGATCCATAACTGGCTTTGAATAAAGACTCACCTTTCAACTTTGTCATGCTTATGACTGAAAGGTTCCAAAGAAAGCAATTACTGCAGACCAAATTTCAGGTCTGTGATGTGAGAATTATATATCTGTCCGATGAAATGTTTGTGAAATCTAGGTCACAGCAAGGTTGGTCCTGATTATCAATCAACTGCCTCAAAACCTGAAATACTTCACATGGGAAACTGCAGAGACCAATGCTGAAACCCAGACACTGAAAGTCATTTGTAACAGAATGGTTATTCCTCACGAGTGTACCACATGGTCAATTTTACCAGATGCACAGGTCTTATGGCAGGTGTACAGATCCTTGACATTAAATATGCACAGACCCTTTCTGGGTCTGTAAACCATGTCTGCACATATTTATTTAGATTAGATTAGATTCCCTACAGTATGGAAACAGGCCCTTTGGTCCAACAAGTCCACACACCTTTGAAGAGTAACCCACCCAGACCCATTTCCCTACTGTATATTTACCCCTGACTATGGGCAACTTAGCATGATCAATCCACCCTAACCTGCACATCTTTGGATTGTGGGAGGAAACCGGAGCACCCGGAGGAGACCCACGCAGGCACAGGGAGAATATGATAACTCCACACAGAAAGTTGCCCGAGGATGGGATCAAACCCGGGTTCCTGATGCTGTGAGGCAGCAGTGCTAACCACTGAGCCACCATGCCACCCCTTTAATCGTTTGATAGTAGAAAACTTAAGTGTTACTGAAAAAGAATATGCATGTTGTTGAAATGTTTTGTCTTGCACTCATCAGGAGAAATCAGAATCAACCTGCCTGATTTCCATTTAAACAAAGTTTATCCATCAGCTGTCAGACTTAATCTAGCTGGCACACTCGCCATGACAATCAGAATCCACTTGCTAACCAATTGGCAGTCTCTGCTCCTACAGTTTTTAAAAAAAATTCCCTTTACATTAATATTTCCGGTGAATTATTCTGACAAGCTCAAGACTAAAAAATTCGATAAACTGTGTCTTTTTCATCAATGCACACATTTATTCAGCGTGTTCTAGTGTAGGCAAACAAGAGTTCAATTCGGGAGGAGCAGCCAGAGTAACCACATCCTGTGAATGAGTAATAAAAACAGACATATACGTTAGAAGCTACGAGATTTGTGTGTTGATAAAGACCTTAAACATTCAGCAAGGTTCTGAAACTCTAGATTAGGGTTCTCACACTTCCTGCAAAGACTCCATTTCAAGGTTAGAATTTTGTCATTATCCCCTTCAGTGAGAGCCATTTTGAACTGGAATGGGGACAGGGGGTGAGAAGGTAGGGGGTGAGGTGGTGACACTATCTAGGAGGAGGGGTATGGAATACATTAGGAATTCAAGAGATCTCATTGTCCTTTTAAAAAGTGTCCAAGCCTACCATTTGTACGACAGCAGGAGCAAGACTGTGCTCACAGTTTGATAAAAATGTGAGGTTTGAAAACTGCCTCACAGATGTTTGCATATTCAAGGTTCTGTGGAGTTCTGAAGAAGAGTTATACTGGACTTGTAACATTAACTGTGTTTCTGTCTTCCCAAGTGCTGTATGACCTGCTCATGCTTCCAATTCTTCCTGTCTTTATACCAGCACAAACTAATTGGATTAAATGACCTGTTTTTGTAGCTGTACATGCAAAGCAATGTATTGTATTTCTGCTCAAGTGCACTGGGGAACAAACTGAGAGTGTATTATTATGGAATTGACCTTACACTTGTCCTTCCCTGTCCAGTTCTGACTGCGGACTGTTTGGTAACTCTCTATAGCACTTTTAAAACATATTAAAACGTGCTGTTACCAGTAAAACAAATCTCTCTTTTGAGGATGTTCTGAAACTGTCCATTGACCATGTCAATTCTATGAGCAACAGATGGAAAATATTTCATTCCATTTTTGGAATTGTTACATAGAGACAGCCAGCACATCTTCACCTGTTGCTGTCAAATTGTAGCAATGGAAAACAGAGTGAATAGATGCTCAAACCAATTGACATGGTAAGGGGAAGGATGCCCAAATTTGTAGGATCCAAAAGTCCCTCTGAATGTCAAACTGACTCTATTCTGTCTCCATTCATCAAGGGTGTCCACAATGAGATTAGCATCGTTCAAATACTGACACAGTAAGGAAGGAATAACTGTCCTCCTATCACCTCTATTTACAACCCAATGCTCACAAAAACCTTGCAATACTTTTACTGCATCTTTCTGTATACAGTAAATATATATGAGTCAAAAAGTGTGGTGTTGGAAAAGCACAGCCGGTCAGGCAGCATCCAAGGAACAGGAGAGTCGACGTTTCGAGCATAAACTCTTCATCACGACATATTCCTGATGCTCGAAACATCGACTCTCCTGCCCCTTGGATGTTGTCTGACTGGCGACCGCCACACATTTTGACTCTGATCTCCGGCATCTGCAGTCCTCACTTTCTCCACAGTAAATATACATGTAAACCACGTTCAACTTGATAAAGCCTGTTCAATGTTGGTGTGGCTTCCTTAGATTATAATTTGATTCATAACTTCATGGAACACTCACAAACCTAATGCTCACTCAGAAATTGCTGAAAATACACAGTAGGTCAGGAAGAGAAAGAGAGAAGCAAAGTTAATATGCCCCAATTTTTAATTGGTATTGAGTTTAAACCGCACTGCAGGGAGGCATTGAAAACTATGGTCCCTGAGGATGTGTCAGTTCCTGGTACCTACAGAACAGTGAGAGGGAAGGTATGGGGAAGCTGCTCACCATTAATTGATGGAACTCCTTAAGGAACTAATGAATGGAATGGAATGGAATGGGGCATCCCAACCAGACTTGTGCATGCTACCATAGGGTTGAAATCACTATATTTGCAATGGCATTTTAAATCAAGTCAGTGAATGCAATCAGCACTAGCACACACATCAGTATTACCTGAAGTATTAATGGTATTAATTAGGTTTGTGGGGTTTGTTTAATTAAAACAGTAAAACACATTACAAGTTATGAAGCAGCCATTACAGCAAACAACAGGTTTCTGCATCTTCTGCTTTCAAACCCACAGCAGACTAACTGGCAGGCAGAGTCACACCATGGTATCCTGAAGGGTGAACCTTTGTGAACACTGTATCTTTTTGTTTTCTGTGTTTTTGATTTTTATTCAATTCTGTTGTGGGATGTGAGTGACACTGGCTGGCCAGCACTTATTTTCAGTCCCTCGTTAACCTTGAGAAAGTGGTGGTGAGCTGTCATTGTGGACTCAGATAGGTAAAGGACTGTTTTAGAAAACAAAGATTGTTGAAGGATTGTTGTGGGAAAGACAGCCTAGTTACAGATGAGCTGAAGATGATTGTGACTGTGTACAAACAGAGATTTGTCTGGCAGCACATGGCTGATTGGTCTGTGGTGTGGTGACCAGTTGTCAATGACAAAGGTTTTCTGCCCACCAACATGATGTGATTGGCTCCCAGTTAGATATTTGTTGGCTGTGAATGTTCCCTCTTGAACGGAATGAACTGTTTTTGCTCTGCTGGAGAAAGCATCTCAACCTTGAAGGGAACCAGTTTGTTTCCCGTCAGCAGCTGTTGTCAGGTGTGACTTTTAATTAAATACGTCAGAGACTATATAAGTGTGAACAACCTTGTGCCTCCTGCAAACCTGGAGAAGGAAGGTGAAGAAGCAGAATTTTGATAATCTCAGCAAAGGGATTAAAAAGCCATTGTAGTAATGTGACTGGACAGGTAATCCAGAGCCCTCAGACTAACATTCTGGGGAAATGGGTTCAAATCCCACCATTGCAAATGGTCAAATTCAATTTTAAGAAACCCTAGAATTAGAAACTAGTTTATTATTTACGTGTACATGCTCTCGATTGTGGTAAAAGTAGATTGTCATTCACTAATGTCTTTTCGGGAAGGAAACATTCCATCATTGCCTGGTCTGTCCATGTGACTCTAGATCCACAGCAGTCTTAACTGGACAACTCGTAACTGCCCTCCAAAATAGCCAAGTAGCCACTCACTTCAAGGGCAATTAGGGATGGGTTATGAAGATTGGCCATGCCTGTGATACTCACATCCCGTGTCCAAATAACAGGGAAGGAGCTGCCTGACCTGCTGGGTTTCTTAACCCATTTTGCTTTTATTGCTTTGCATTACTCAACTTTGATCTCACAGATCTGATGCCTTTCTCACTTGAATTCCACTGACCTGAAGACAGGCAGATTTCAACACCTCACCATCACCTCTCACAGGACTTTGGGAAAGACAGAGCATTCCAGGAGGAGTTACCATAACTCAGCGAATGCCCCAATTCCTTTGTTAATGGAAAACTGAAAAAGGAACAGGCACAGAAAGAATACTCTGATTAATAAACAAACCTGGATCCTCAAGCAGACTGGGGATTAGGGCATTGTTTCGAGACAGCTTCTGTTAGCAGATGGGTAATGTGATGTCGTGCCATCAATAACAAGTTTGAAGCATGTTGCGTGAAAGAAATGATTGGAGCTGAGCAGCTGGAGTATCTTTTGGAGCCGCGTTAACACCTGCATGTGTGACGTGACACATATGGTCAAATTCAGCAAGACAAGCAATGGAGAAAGTGATTGCACATATAAACAACCTCAGAATATCGCACAGCTGAGGAAGTGTTTTTTTCTCAAGTGTAATCATTGTGGCAGTAACTATGTGCCAAGTAAGATCCATAAGCAGTACAGTGATAATAAACAAATTGTCCAGTTTTGGTGATGTTATTTGCAGGATTAATAATCATCCTCAGACAAATGGAAAAACTAGTATCTAAAGTCAGCTATAGAGTCCACTAAGCCCACTTCACCTTTTATTAAGTTCACTATGCTCCTTCTTCTTCACCAAGTCACCAGACACTGGAGAGAACTCCCCTGAAATTCTACAAAATAATCCCAAGGAATGCTTTCCATCCATCACCATCAAGGATACATCATCCATCAACCTCATTCCATAGTACTGACCATCCAACATTGTGGCTCTCCCTCAGTACTGACCATCCAACAGTGTACTGCTCCCTCTGTACTGACCATCTGACAGTGTGACACTCCCTCAGTACTGACCAGAAAACTTAAATATCATCATTGAGTCTGGAAGGATTTAAAACAAAGCTGGAGGATATTTCTAGCTTGTTTTTCCCCGAAAGACCCTTATGGAGAAAGTTCAGAAAAATGCAAAGTATTGAGGAGCTGCAAAACACTTTGGATTGTTTCTAGAATTAAACATTTACTTTAAAGATAATATAAAATGAGGGGATTTAGTTGTCAGTAAAAGTAGAAAGAAGCAAATTCTGTCCTGGCGTTGAAAGTCTAAGCTCCCTACAATAAGAAAATAATGTTTAGTTAAGAATGTTCTTTTGGCATTTGTTACAATAAACATTTCAAAACATGAAATATTGTTGTGTTTCCTTCTTTCAACTAATAATTGGAAGTTCAAATTTATCTTTAAAGGTTATCAGTCTCTGCAGAGATCACACCACAATCATGAAGTTGGATGAAGTGATAAAAGTTGAATGTAATCATTGAGTTGATAAAAGGACAGATTTAATACAACAAACATCAAGTTCTGCTCCAATCACTGTCAGGAACACCGTGACCTAATTTCTTCCTTTGCCTGCAGTAAAGATTTAATTGAAAAGAGGAGAAAGGGTGAACCAGTTGTTATATAACTACAAAACATCTGCTGCTCCATCAGTATCATGCACATTGATTGGCCACTAGCTAATGCTTCTGAAATGCGACTTTACTTGTCCCTGGATTAACGCATAAAAGTTAATGCATTATACAAAAAAAACTTCCTATTTTGAAACCTACAAGAAATAAAGACAGATATTGACAACAAAGGGCTCAAAAGAAAAGCCAATAATGAAGAGGACTGAGAGTGCACTGTTGTACAAATTATAATGAGATTCATTTAACTGATTCCATGAAGACAGCAGTCTGGAATGAGAATGTGAAGAGAGAGCTCTTAGACACTACATCAGAGCCGTGTTCAATTACCTACCATGTAGGAGGGAAACAATCACATAGTGGTAATGTCACTGGATTAGTAACCAGGAACAAAAACAGAAATTGCTGACAAAACTCAACAGATCATTCATCAGAATAAATCTGTCATCAGATTTGAAAGATTCATTCTGCTTTCTCTCCACAGATGCTGCCAGACCTGTTGAGTTTCTTTCACAATTTCTGCTTTTGTTTCAGATTTCCAGCATCCACCCTTCTTTGTTTATTGTAGTAATCCAGAGATCCAGGCTAATGATTTGGGGAAATAGGTTCAAAATTGGCCACATTATGATGGTTCATTGGTTAGCACTGCAGACTCTCAGTACCAGGGACCTTGGTTTGATTCCAGCCTTGGGTGATTGTCTGTGTGGAGTTTACTTGTTATTCCCGTTTCTGTTGGGTGCTCCAGTTTCCTCCCACAGTCCAAAGACTGGATTGGCCGTGCTAAATGTGGGGTTATGAGGATAGAGTAAGAGGCTGGATCTGGGTGGGATGCACTTCAGAGGGTTGGTGCGGATTCATTTCAGATTATAGGAACTCTCTGATGTTAGAATTTGAATTCAATTAATAAGTAAGAAATTGAAAGCTAGCCTCAGTGATGGTGACTATAAGACTGTTACCAATTGTTGTAAAAAACCTATCTTATTCACTAATACTCTTTAGGGAGGGAAATCTGCCATCTTGACCCAATTTGGCCTGAATGTGACTCCAGACCCGCAGCAATACTGTGGACTCTTAACTGCTCTTTGAAACGAGTTACCTGGACACAATTGAGATTGGTAATAATTGCTGGCGTTAAAGCCACATCCCATGAAATAATTTTAAAAACATATAAATGTAAATAAAGGAGTACTTTGATGCATTCGGAGTTGAAACATCTTACACTAAAGCAGTCTCAGGGACAGTGTATGCACAGATAGCCACAGTCCACATCCTCCAGTATCAGTATCTCAATGTGCAAATAGCAGGATGAGCTTAAAGCACAAGATAAAGCAAAAAAGATTGCAGAATGAGGAAGTTACGTACTTGAAAGAACTGAATGTAAATAATTTAATGTGCTCAGTTGGTTTTAATGTTAATATTCTTCACAGTAGAATTGCCAACTACTAATGTTGGATTGAATCGATAAAATCATCACAAGTGATGTTTGGTCAGAGTGCAGTGATCAAGATCTTGTAGCTGACGAAGCTGTGCCTAGGTACCTTTGTACCTAAGATGGCACTGCAAGTGGTGACTTGGAAATGTTTCATTGTATTCAGTTGAGCACATGTGACAATAAAACTAATTCAGTTCAATTCAAGTGGTCATCGCAGAGATGAGATAATGTCAGACTAAGAGCCCCATTGAATCTTATAGCTCAGTCGGAAGCACGCTTGTTTCTGAATTGTGAGAGTCTGGTTCAAGTCCCACTCTATACCTTGAGTACAAAAATCTATGTGTGCTGTTGGAATGCTGCATTATGGGAAATGCCAGCTATGGAATGGGACATGAATCAGAGGCTCCACCTGCCTGTTCAAGTGGGTGTCCCATAGCACTATTTTGAAGAAGAGAGTTTTTTTTGGTGTCCTGGCAATCTTTCGCCTTTAATCAAATCACACAAAATGGATTAACTGACCATGATCACTTTGCTGTTGTGGAATTTTCTGTGTACAAATTAGCTTCTGAGTTTCTCAGTTACAGGGATGTGAGGAATGCATTGGGAAGCAAGTCCCACTGCTCCACGGGTAGTACCAGTGGATTCATGGTTTTGATTCAATCATCAAATGGCTGTTGTTGCACTTTTATGGTACTTTCCAGAATAAAACAGACTTTCAGAGGTTTTCTTTACCGAACTCAAAATAATCCATTTATTATTTTAAAAATCACTCTGAAGAACAAGTGACAAAACTCATTACCATCTAAGCTTTGATCCAGAATTAGGACCATATCCCCTTTAAATCACAAAACAAACACATGCAGAGAACACCAAAGATGCAAAGACTCTGCAGAAATGGTAATTAAAAGAAGGCAAAAGAATAAAATTGGCCAAAGATCTATGAACAGCAATAGAGAATTTGATGCATTCTCTTGCTCTACTATTTTCTTGTTGATGAAATTGAATTGCCAATAACTGTAGACCATTGAAAAATAGAGTAGTCCCCTTGTACTGGTGGGGGATATGGTACAATAACTACTGCGAAAGCCTGATACCGTGGATAGGTGCAAACCAATTCATTTAAATGGGAAATTCACCTTCCCTGTAGTTCCCTGCTCCCTGGTTCTGGAATGTTCCCTGTAGTATGTTCAAGTCGCGGTAAACCATGTGTAATTGAAACTGCAGAAACCAACTCTGCGGATATGGTGGTCACCCTATATTTCAAAAAAGTATTCAATTCAGATGGAAAGTATGATGGAATTCTTCAGGTAGTGGTCACTGTTCATCTTTTCAGGCTTCAGAGGATAATCAAAATATAAAGGTGTGGAAACTTTAGCAGGTTCCCAAATACTTCAACCAAGAGGGAGACAGATGGCCTGGCACCTGTATTTTGACTTTTCCTTGTTCTTCATCCTCTAGATTTGTGAAACTAGAAAATAAAGTCCAGATAGTGTTGCTGGACAACCATCAGCAGACAGTCCCCAGTTGTCTCTTCAAAGTCAGATGTTTCAGCAATTAAGGCGAGTGATCTGCAACTCTTAGCTCTCTAAAAGCTTTGGTTGATTATTTTCCCAAGGTCATTTGATCTTCAGTAAACATCAAGTAGATTGAAGTCCACATTAAACTGTTGACCTCATTTCCAAGGAATGGCATGGGTTCTCTTCAAACCATTCGTAAAAATCATTTTTAAACCAGAAAGTGCCTCAACAGTTCAAAGTCTTCCAGTTCTCCATATAGACCATAAATATTGAGATGTATTACCAATACGATCGCAATTATGACGATGTTTCAAAAGTATTTCATCAGTTGTCAAGTGCTCTGAGAGCTCCAGTGGTCATCAAAAGTTTATCTCTCAGGAAAGATTCGGACTATTGTCTTTTGCTGCTCTGGTGTTTTGGGATTACGGGCTGATTTTCCGAATAATCCTGCAACCTTTGGTTTGGCTGTCTGTGATTCGGTCTCAGAGTCAGAAAGCCCTGACTTTTTAGCCATAGAGTCATACAGCATGGAAGTAGACCCTTCAGTCCAACACGTCCATGCCAACCATAATCCCAAAATAAACTAGTCCCACCTGCCTGCGCTGGCTCCACATCCCTTTCAAGTCTTCTTATTCGTGGATGTATCTAAGTGTCTTTTAAACATTGTAACAGTACATCCGCCACTTCCTCTGGAAGTTCATTCCACACACAAACCACTCTCTGTTTAAAAAAGTTGCCCCATATATCTTTTATAAATCTTTTTCCACTCACCTTCAAAATATAGTCTTAAAAATCCCCACCTTGGGGAAAAGACACTGAGTGTTCACCTTATCTATACCCCTCATGATTTTATAAACCTCTATAAGGTCACCTCTCAACCTCCTACACTCCGGTGAAAAGAGTCCCAGCCTATCCAGCCTCTCCTTATAACTCAAACCCTCCATTCCTGGCAATATCCTGGTAAATCTCTTCTGAACCCTCTCCAGCTTAATGATATCCTTTAGTCTTATTGCTGGCAGTCCTTTTGTGCTGATCTCTGATTCAGAATATTCCGGGCTGGAACTTGTTGAACGTTCTGTCCACTGGGTGTGGTCTGTAGTGTAAGATAATGGTTATGAAAGTGTCCATTTGAGTTGTATTGTTGCTCCTTGTACTCTGAAATCTAATACAGGCACCGGACAGCTGCCTCCTTGGAGTTATTTCAGTTTCAAAGTTTCTTACTCTTGAACTGAATGCTAAGTTCGACCATGGTTAGGTCACTTTTGGAATACTGAGTACAATTCTGGTTTCCCTCTTATTGGAAGGATGTTGTGAAGCTCGAAAGGCTTCAGAAAAGATTTACAAGGATGTTTCCAGGGTTGGAGGATTTGAGCTACATGGAGAGGCTGAATGGGCTGGGGCTGTTTTCCCTGGAGTGTCAAAGGCTGAGGAGTGACATTATAGAGGTTTATAAAATCATGAGGGGCGTGGTTAGGGTAAATAGGCAAAGTATTTTTCCCTGGGACGGGAGAGTCCAGAACTAGAGGGCATTGGTTTAGGGTGAGAGGGAAAAGATTTAAAAGGGGCCTAAGGGACAATGTTTTCTTACAGAGGATGATGCATGTGTGGAATGAGCTCCTAGAGGAAGTGGTGGAGGTGGTACAATTATAACATTTAAAGGGCATCTGGATGGGTATATGAATAGGAAGGGTTTGGAGGGATATGGGTCAAGTGCTGGCAAATGGGACTAGATTAGATTAAGACATCTGGTCGGCATGGACGAGTTGAGCCAAAGGGTCTGTTTCCGTGCTGTACATTTCTATGACTCTATGACTCTATGTTATGATCACCATTCCCTGAAGAAAGACAAACAAAAAGAAAAATAACAAGAAATAAGAAAAAAGAAACTAAATTTTATAAAATACAGCTATTGGGGGCAGGAGGGGGACTCTTGTGACACAGTGGTAGCGTCCCTACTCCTGGACCAGGAAGCCTGGGTTCAAGTCCCACCTGTTCCAGAGTTGTGTAATAACATCCCTGAACAGGTTGATTAGAAAAATAGGTGAAATAAGAAAAGATATAGTATTTGGGTGGAGCATCGTGTGGAGCACCTGCCATCCCATGTGATTATACACCTTACCCCCAAGGTGTCCTGCCCTACTCCCAGGATTGGAGAAGGGTGAGACATTCCAGCCTCTCAATCCTTGGGATTTTTCTGGAATTTCTCTTTTTCATTGCCACAGAGATGCAGTAAGATGGCTGCTAATTTGGCTGTGGAAGCTGAAGAGTCAATTCAAGGCTTTCTAGCCTGAGAGGAGTAGCAATGGAAAGCAGGTCAGAGAAAAGTCATTCAATTCTCTGTGACACAGTGGCTCAGTGGTCAGCACTGTTGCCTCACAACACCAGGGACCTGGACTTGATTCAGCCTCAGGCGACTGTTTGTGTGGAGTTTGCATATTCTTCCTGTGTCTGTGCAGGTTTCCTCCCACAGTCCAAAGATGTGCAGGTTAGGTGAATTGATCTTGCTAAATAGTCCATAGTGTTCAGGATCTGTAGGTTAGGTGCATCAGTCAGGGTTAAATGTAGAGTAAGAGGGTAGGAGAATGGGTCTGAGTGGGTTACTCTTCGGAGGGTCAGTGTAGACTTGTTGGGTCAAATGGCCTTTTCCACACCGTAGGGATTCTATGATTCTATGAACTTGGATGCACCTCCTCAAGTCTATCAAAAGACAAAGTGGCCAGATGTCACTGTCAGCATGAGGTGGACAGGGGCTAAGGGATGGATCACATTTGGCTGTGCTGTAGGCAGAGCTGCCTGAAACCGTGGCAACACAGTCCACTTGCAGTCAGGTAAACTAGTAACCATGGTGTATGAAAACAGGGGTCATTGTCCTGCAAGTGCGATCAAGAGGCTCTTCATGAGCTGAATTGCCTTCCCCTCTCACTGCTGGTTTGGAACCCAACTTCACCAAAATAGCAACCAGCAGGAGCAGTGGCAGGAAACCAGCACACCCTTGGTTATGTTCAGGAATGCACACCCACCCCCTCTGTTTGAGTTCCTTCTCTCCCTGCGATGCAGAATTTCAGCAGCTGCTTTATCGCCCTTCCCCTTACCCCCTGTCCACCCCTCCACCAAATACACAAACCCCTGGGAGTGTCGGGGTGGGGTGAAGTATTAGGAGTCCAGCGATGACCGTCCCTAAATAAGACAGGCCGGTGCATGTCACAGCATGCTGTCTGAACACCCCCGCCCTGTGTCTGATGTGGGACATTCCATACTCCAAACAATGGCAATGCCACTGTCCAACACAAACGGGCAGGGAATTCAGATTATAAATATTTATTTATGATAAACGGGCCTTTGTTCCAAGTTGTTAAAATTCCTGAATCAACAGCACAACACTAATAATTCAGCAACTGTTGCTGACAGCAGTTTTTCAGTGGCAGGAATCCAAATTGGCAAGTCACCCAAAGTCTGAGTGCCAATATCACGCTGTGATAAGGGTCATTACTCAAACAGAGATTAAATCCTGCTGAGCCCATCCATGGACTGTTCTTTTAAAAAGAAACAACGTATATTTACAGGATGCCCTTCACTCAATTCAAAGTACTCATAACCAATAATGTGCATTCATACTATCATGTAGGAAACAACAGCAGTCAATTGCACACAGCAAGATCCCATGATTGGCAAAGTCAGGTGTCCTTAGAGAGGGAGCACATGGCATTTACCAATACTCTTGATACCTTTAGAGAGAGGCAGGTACAGCAGGTGCTTTATCCCCCCTTCCAACTCCATTTTGATTTAGATTGCCCCCCCATCTCCCTCTACCTACCTCCGCATGCATTGCCCTAAATGAGTTTGTATGTAAATTAATTCAACGGAGAATTTGGGTCATTTACTACTGATAGTTACTCTGTCAAAATTATGGTGGGGAAAGCTGTTCGGTTGTGTGTGATAGAATTCTCAGATGTTGATTAAAAATGATGTAGCGATGTTTGGAGGCGTTCTCATAGTGTAGTTGTAGTGACTCTGTCTCTGAAAGAGTCCCACCTGCTCTATATTAACATTTCTGAACAGGCCAATTGGAAATTATCTACAGTAATGTTAGCTGAGAGATATATATTAGCCAAGAAAACATATTAGATTCTGCAGCTGTTCCTCTAATAACAATCTGGGAACTATTTACATCCACCCAAGAAGGGAGATACGTTTTGGTTTAATGATTCATGTAAAAAAAACCTCAATACTGACCCTCTAACAGTGTAGTTCTCCCTCAGTACTAACCCTCGAACAGTGTCATGTTCCTTCAGTACTAACCCTCTGACAGTGAAAGGTTCTCTCTGAACTGACCCTCTACAGTACAGTGCTCCCTCCATGCTAACCCTCCGACAGTACAATGCTCCCTGACCCTTCGACAGTGTGATGCTCCCTCAGTACTGACCCTCTGACAGTGTAGTGCTCCCTCAATATTGACCCTCCGACAAAGTGGTGCTCCCTCAGTACTGACTCTCCAACAATGCAGTGCTCTCTCAGTACTAATCCTCCAACAGTGCGGCACTCCCTCAGTACTGACCCTCCGACAAAGTGGTGCTCCCTCAGTACTGACCCTCCGACAGTGCAGTGCTCCCTCAGTACTAATCCTCCAACAGTGCAGCACTCCCTCAGTACTGACCCTCTGACAGTGCCCACTCCCTCAGCACTGGCCCTCTGACATTGTGGAGCTCCCTCAGTATTGATTCTTCGGCAATGCAGCGCTTTCTCAGCACTGACCTGTGGACAATGCAGTGCTGACCCTCCGACATTGTCGTGGGGTGTATTACTGCTCCTTCAGCTTCTGGAATTGGGGTGTTCTTGTGGAGACTGGAGACTGGAGAATGCTGAGTTTGGATAACAAGAACAGGGGAAATAGAGAGCTGTGGCAGGTGGAGAATATCATCAGTTTTTGGCAGCATCTTTTGCTTCAATTAAAACTAGAATAGGGAGATTTTAGAAGTTATTTTATATCATGTTGCTATTATCTGATGGAACTGTTGAAACTGTCATTCCTACCCGAGGTGCACCTTAGTCTACCAAGCAAATTCTGTCCCCTAGTGGCTAGAACATCACTTCACACAACTTCAATAATAGCTTAGCATTGTATTCTGCAGTTAATATTAAATGTTCAGAAACATAGAGCATAGAACAGTACAGCACAGGAACAGGCCCTTCACCCCTCCATGTCTGTGCTGACCACGATGCTATTCAAAATTAATCCCTAAATAATCTGCCTGCATTTTCTCAAATGTCTCTTAAACATTACTATCGAACATCCCTGGCTGCGTGTTCCAGGTACCTACTGTTCCTTCTAGATTTGAGTTTTGAAGGAATTTCCCCCAGTAGTTATTGGGAAAGAGCAGTAAAGTTCCCGTTTTCCTGGGATACAAACTGAAGAACTTATGCCATTGGGAAGGAAAGATAAAGTTTAAAAAAAGAGGTTCAGCAATATCCGGACTTCTTTCGGGAGGTGAATAAAATTCCCTACATCCAGTGAGGCTGTGTGCACATGCAGACCTTTCAAGGATCTTTCAGTTTTTAGTTATTCAGAGAGAGTGGTTTTCCGTCCCTTAGGAGATTTTCTTTCTTGTTAGATTGTATCAATTTGGTTTATTCTGAAATATTCCTTTAAATGTCCACCAATCTATTATAATCCCCACAGCATGGAAACAGGTCATTTGATTAGATTAGATTACATTACTGTGTGGAAACAGGCCCTTCGGCCCAACAAGTCCACACCGACCCGCCGAAGCGCAACCCACCCATACCCCTACATTTACCCCTTACCTAACACTACGGGCAATTTAGCATGGCCAATTCACCTGATCTGCACATCTTTGGACTGTGGGAGGAAACCGGAGCACCCGGAGGAAACCCACGCAGACACGGGGAGAACGTGCAAACTCCACACAGTCAGTCGCCTGAGGCGGGAATTGAACCCGGGTCTCAGGCGCTGTGAGGCAGCAGTGCTAACCTCTGTGCCACCGTGCCACCCAGCCAGTCCACACCAACCCTTCAAACAGCATGCCACCCAGACCCACCCTATCATGTATTCCTGCATTTTCCCATGGCTAATCCATCTATCCTGCACATCCTTGGACACTATTTGGCATGTCCAATCCATCTAACCTGCACATCTTTGAACAATGAGAGGAAACCAGAGCTCCCAGTGGAAACCCCTACAGACACGGGAAGAACATGCAAACCCCACACAGACAGTTGCCCGAGGCTGCAATCGAACATAGATCCCTGACGCTGTGAGGCAGCAGTGCTAATCACTGACCATCACGCCAGGCTATTGATCTGTCCATTGTTCTAATTTGCCTGCACATTGCAGATTCTTTATTCATTATTCACTCATGGGATGAGGGCATCACCAGTATTTATTGCCCATCCCTAATTTCCCAAAGGGCAGTTGAGAGTCAACCACATTGCTGTGGGTCTGGAGTCACACGTAGGCCAGACCAGATAGGGATGGCAGTTTCCTTCCCTGAAAGACATTAGTGATCCTTATGGGTTTTTCCAACAATCGACAATGGATTCATGATCATCGTTAGGCTCTTAATTCCAAATTTTTGTTGAATTCAAATTCCACCATATGCCGTGGCAGGATTCGAACCTGGGTCCCCAGAACATGACCTGGGTCTCTGGATTATCAGTCCAGCGATAACAACACTAGGGCATTGTCTCCCCCAATAACAAATAACAGTAACAGAAATTGTGCTATGTATTATGATAAGAATTTTTTTAAACACTGTGTTCTGAAGAAGAGCGACTGGACCTAAAATTTTACCTCTGCTTTATCTCCAAAGATGCTGCCAGACCCGCTGAGTTTTTCCAGCAATTTCTGTTTTATTTCTGATTTCCAGCATCCACAGTTTTTTTTTGCTTACAATTCGGATGGCTCTGCTTTTAGGCGTTTATGTATGTTTAAGATATTAACTTTGGACTCACTTTTCGCTCCCTCAAACTGAATGTAAAATACAATCATATAATGGACAGAGAGTTCCCTATTTCAGTCTGTACAAAGGGTTTTCCTATTTAATGACAGCCAGTTTGCAAGCTCTGAGGTTGGCCTTTAGATTGTTCCTATATCAAAGTTGGGGAAATCCTGTGGTTTGAATTTAGCAAGTTATAACACATTGCCTTGGTATCGAGGAATTCTCCATGTGACCCCTACACGACCCACCCAGTGAAGCTTTGCTCATCATAGGGTAACTATGGATGGATAGCAGATGTGCCAGGAATAAGCGTAGTAAAAATCTTAGTTTGGGATATAACTACAAACTAAAAATGTTGGCAATGCTCCACAGTTCTGGCATCAATTCTGATAATGGCCCCCCTCACAAACTTCAGAAGCAGTCTGATAGGGGGCAGGGATGCTTGAAGTGATGGTACTCGGCATGGTGTCTGTTGCCTACCCACCTCTGCTATCATGTTATCATGCTGATAGGGGTGATGGAGGGGCGCCATACCATACGACAGTGTTGTGTCCAGTTATAACCTGGAGTTCTCTGCACGAGTTCAGGGTTAGAGTCTTCCCATTTGCCGCCCTATGACCCCTGAAAGCATCACATGATTAAAACCTTGTCACTACAATGGCTTTCTGCCACTCTCACCAGGGGATCCCTGGTTGTTGCTGACAATCCTGACCCTGCTCACTCACCCTCTGGTCCTCCTATATCACTGCTCCCCATCTGGGAACCCATTACAGTATCTTCAGAAACACTGGTCAAAGCATATTATCTGGTTAATTATTAAGTATGTGAGCCCAATGGTGCCTCAGTTCCTGCATAAAAAGTGACTACACTTTAAAAGTACCCAGACCAACCTTGATTATCCGAACGAGATGGACAGGGAGTATTTTTTTTGGATAATTGAGTGTTCGGATAACTGATTAATTGGATAAAGGATAACGTTTTTATGGGACCTTGAGATCTACTTTGGATATTCCGAAATTTAGATAACTGATGTTCGGATAACCGAGGTTGTCCTGTAGCTCATTTGCTCTAAAGAATTCTGGGTCATCCAGTGGTTTTGCAAGGGGCTCGCAATTTGTAAAACCTTTCTTTTACTCTCTCATTTTTTTTTCATTTCTTTTCTCTGTTTAATGCCATTTCTGGGATTCTATCACTGGTGACATTAGCTATAAATTGTCCTATTCACTCTGTTATTTTTGAAAGCCACTTTGCACTAGCAGCAGCATGTCATGAAAAAGCTTTGTTATTTTTGAAATAGGACTGTAGCACCTTCAAGTGGGGAGGAATATGTGAGTCATCAGCTTTCCTTTTACAAACAACGATTCTGTTAACAACAGTGTTGGTCATTGAAATAACTCCACAGAGACCAGTATCCGTCATCAAGTCACCCTTTATTTACACATGGAAAGTCCTTGACACTGATCCAGCTTCTTCAGAGCAAATTCCCCCCCCAACCTGGCTGACCTCATTACAATCACTACATCCCTCCTCCTCTGAATCCGAGGACGTAGGCCAGATTTCTTTTTGTAGCTCCTCCTACAGTGTGTCAGCACCGGGTCAGGTTCCTCCAAATCTGCCCCTAGGTATCGCACAACAACTCTCTTCTTGCGCCCGGAGCATCTTGGAAGAAATTCATTCTCTTCTTCAGGCGGCAAGGCGTCGAGGCGGCGACATCAGCCGTGTCCATCTCAGATTCTGAGGTAACTTCAAAGCTTGACGGAGAGGGAGAATCCATGGGTTTCAGAACAGTTGGAAAGGTTATCGAGGAGCAAGGCATATGGTGCTTCCTCACCGTTTGTGAGTTTGCAGCTTTCATATGGTCCAAGTGCTTGTTCAGGACCGTCACACCTCCCTGAACTTTATACATCATGGGACCTGACTTTGCATCGACCATGCCTCTTAGCCACACAGAGCCATTCCCATGGTTCCTACATCAAACTTTGCCCCCTGAAGTAAACTGTCTCTCTCACTTAGAGGAGTGTTGCATCTGGCATCATCATTCTTGCAGTTGTTTTACCCTCCACCCCCAGATCAGATTTAATCATGCCCATCAGCCATGATTGAATGGCGGAGTGGACTCGATGGGCCGAATGGCCTTACTTCCGCTCCTATGTCTTATGGTCTAACCTGGTGCAGAGACTTCTCCCCGTTAGTAACTCTGCTGGAGCTATCCCTGCAGTCAAATGAGGGGGTGGTCCTACAATCAAATAGGACAGTTTGGTATCTTTAAGTCTGCCTTCAAAGTTTGGACTGCTCAAGGGCAGCATAGTGTCTCAGTGGTTAGCATTGCTGCCTCACAGCACCAGGGACCTGGGTTCGATTCCAGCCTTGGGCAATTGTCTGTGTGGAGTTTTCACACTCTTTCTGTATCTGTGTGGGTTCCTTCTGGTTTCCCCCCACAATCCAAGGATGTGCAGGTTAAGTGAATTGGCTGGACAAAATTGCACCATAGAATTCAGGGATGTGTAGGGTAGGTGTATTAGTCAGGGATGAATCTAGAGCAATAGGGGAGGGGAATGAGCTATTCCTTTGGAGGGTCTGTGTGGACTTGTTGGGCCAAATGGCCTGTTTCCTCACTGTAGGGATTCTATGATTTCTTCCTGCCAAGCCATTGGATGATGGATGTTATGGAGCCTTCCTTACATGTCGAATGTCATTCAACTTTAGAATGTACAGGTACTTCTCCTATAACATGTATTTATTAAAGGCGATTTGTCTGTAACGTGATTTGTGAATTGCTAACCTTTTTTTTAATAAAGGGAACTCCCGTGCGCTGTTGCGTGATTCCCATCCCCGGCAATAGGTGTCACGGAGGACTGGACTCCGTATCAGCATCACCTGGTCAATCAGCTTATGTGCTTTTTGGTGAAGAGCTACATGAAAGAGATTGTGAAATGTTTGTGCTAGCGGACTTGGAAAAAGCATCGTGGAAATGTCTCTGCAGCCTGAGCGCAAGAAGCTGGGAGCAATCTGTTAATTTAAAGACTTAAAGAGTTGAGATAAGAGTGGAGTTTCACTGGAATTGACTAACAGTAAAAGGACAGTGTTGAGGAGCAGTTTGAAACTTGGTGTGGTTGTTCGTATTAAGAGCCTTTTTCTCTATTTTTGTTTAAAAAATATGTTTCGATGATAAAGATCATCTGCAGACTCATGTGATTCTGTTTCAGTGATTAATCATAATGACAACCAACCGCATAAAAATACCAGTACATGGTCAGTCAGCTGCTCAGGGTGGTCAGAGTCAGGAAACTCTGCACATAGTGGGTGAGAGAGAGAAAGGTACTTTTGGTGCATGTGTAGAGATGTCCTGAGGGGGTGAGTAGGTTGTGCAGAAGATATTCAGGATTAGTCAGGGTCAGATGTTAGCGAGGATGAGAGTGAGTTGGGAAGATGTTAAAGGAACTGGTGAGTACAGTAACAGATATAGAGTGAGTGTGAGGTATCAATAAGAAGATGGTGGCAGAGTGGAGACGGTCATTGATCTCCTTCCTACATTCGGTGCATTCCTTCAGATGACTGAGCCTACACTGGCCTGCGTGGTAACTCAGGTTGGCGTGATTCCAGTAGAATGGTATCCTCAGTTGGCCTGAGAGAAAAGGACATCCTGTCTCAGCATCATCCCATCCCCATCAGCAGCATCTCCATGTCCCTGTCCACAAAGAGACACACTAATCTTCCATTGTCTGCCACATCTAGGGCCAATGTCAGGAACCATGTAGGCAGCTCCAGACTGACAGCTCTTGTCTGGGTGTACAATATCTTTTTAAAGATGGTGCTGCACCACAGATGTTGGTCAATTCTGGGATATCTGGAAAGCGGTGAGTTGTTTGGAAAAGTATGATGGTGCTAGAATGTGTGAGAGAAATCAAGCAGGTTTTGTAAAATAAGATGATAGACCTCCCCAAGCATCACGATGTGAAACCCTCCGAGAAACTTGCCAAAACTGACAGCTAAAGAAATTCAGATTCAGCCCTTGATCTATCAAGGCAGATTTCATTCTGGGCTCTAATTTGTACAATGTTACCATTGGATGGGATCAGAAGACTGGCTAGAATGTAGTGCAGGCAGCGTGTATAGATGCCAATCGAGAGTAATCAGTTAAAGATTCTGATGAATTGCACTATACAGTACCATACAATAGGTCAGTTACAAAATTTACTTAAACTGTGCTAACATTTGTGTTAGGCTAACTATTATTTTTGTTTCGATTTTTACTGGTATTTTTGGTGGTTTGTCCAACCCTGTTTTACTCTTACACCCCATTATTTCTCTTGCATGACTTTCTATAACATGGTGTTGTTGGGAATGCAACCACGATGTTATTGGAGAACCACCTGTATGGATCCTTTATTGCCTCCCCCTAGAAGACCACTCTGCCAGTAGATATACAGGAGATTCAAATAGACAAAATACATGATGCAATTTTCAATAAACTACAGATGCCATTTTTCGCTTATGACCAGAAGGACCATGGGAAAGATGACTGATTTCATTCTTTCCAATAAACATCCTTTCCCATGGTGAGTCATAGAGTCAAAATTAAAAAGAAATTTTTCACTTGATGTCATAGAATCATACGTCACGGAAACAGACCCTTGGGTCCAACTAGTCCATGCTGACCAGAAGTCCCAAGCTGACTTGGTTCCATTTGCCAGCATTTGGCCCTTTTCCCTCTAAACCCTTCCTGTTCATGTATCCAACCAGATACCTTTTAACTGTTGAAATTGTAACAGTCTCCACCATCTCCTCTGGCTGCTTGTTCCACTCACGCACCAATCTCTGCATGAAAAGGTTCCTCCTCAAGTCATTTTAATATCATTGCCCTTTCACCATAAACAATAATCATTATGTGTGAGTTCCTTCAAGCATGTGGATTAGGATGTGCATCTTTCTAACTTAACTGAAAGAGCCTGGTTGTGTGAGTACTATGAAGTTAACAGCATTTCTGCAGTTCTTTATAGATTAGATTAGATTACATTACAGTGTGGAAACAGGCCCTTCGGCCCAACAAGTCCACACCGACCCGCTGAAGCGCAATCCACCCATTCCCCTACATTTACCCTTACCTAACACTACGGGCAATTTACCATGGCCAATTCACCTGACCTGCACATCTTTGGACTGTGGGAGGAAACCGGAGCACCCGGAGGAAACCCACACAGACACAGGGAGAACGTGCAAACTCCACACAGTCAGTCGCCTGAGGCGGGAGTTGAACCCGGGTCTCCGGCGCTGTGAGGCAGCAGTGCTAACCACTGTGCCACCGTGCCGCCCCTGCTCCTTGGATGCTGCCTGACCTGCTGTGCTTCTCCAGCGCCACACTTTTCTAACCCAGGTCTAACCCTTGCAAGCACCGTCTTTATTCCGACAAAATTCTCGTAACATTATCACAGTGGGTGGTGCTTGCTGCATTCATTCAAGAATTAACCTTTTCAGAGCCTTTTATATCCATAGTAATCTTGAGCAAGAACCTCATAGAGTCATAGAGATGTACAGCATGGAAACAGACCCTTTGGCCCAACCTGTCCATGCTGACCAGATATCCCAACCCAATCTCGTCCCACCTGCCAGCACCCGGCACATATCCCTCCAAACCCTTCCTATTCATATACCCATCCAAATGCCTCTTAAATGTTGCAATTGTACCAGCCTC
>NC_057728.1:50363092-50382006 GCF_004010195.1 Chiloscyllium plagiosum
GATGCTCCAGGGAAAACAGCCCCAGCCTGTTCAGCTTCTCCCTATAGCTCAAATCCTCCAAACCTGGCAACATCCTTGTAAATCTTTTCTGAAGCCTTTCAAGTTTCACAATATCTTTCCAATAGGAAGGAGACCAGAATTGCACGCAATATTGGCCTAACCAATGTCCTGTACAGCCGCAACATGACCTCCCAACTTTCCTGCTGGAGACTATCAGATTCAGCATAAACCAGGGATCAAACCTGAAAGCTCTTTGTCCTCAACTATCATTTCATCATTGAGTCAACTGAATGAACCCACTGAGAGATCTCAATCTCATATTTTCTCAAGAAATGGGATCCAGTCTACAGCAGGGTCATTGAATTATTAATTTCACCCATTCCTTGTTACATTTCACAGATAAAGACATGTGATGAACAATTCAATTCACCTCATCTCTGGAGCTCCAGAATCATAATGTTCACCAGGATCACATTGCTCTGAAGTGAGAAGTCATTGTGCAAAATACTGAAACACACGCATCATCAATTAAGAGCAACCAGAACATAGTTTCTCAGTTTTCGGAACATCCAGTTCAGAAGCAAGAAAAGGTTATTTTACAGCAAATCACAGAATCCCTGCAGTTCAGAAAGAGGCCATTCAAGTCTGCATCGACCCTCTGAAGAGCATCCCACCCAAACCCACCCCATATGGTATTTTATCATTGGCTGACTCACCAAACCTGCACAGTCATGGATACTATGGAGCAATATTTAGCATGGTCATTCCATCTAACCTGCATATCTTTGTACAGTGGGAGGAAACCCACGCAGACACAGGGCGAATGTGCAAACTTCACATAGACAGTTGCCCAAGGTTGGAATTAAACCTGTGTTACTGGCACTGTGAAGCAGCAGTGCTAGCCATTGAGCCACTGTGCAACCACCATTTTGTCCCTCTGGCCTGTTTTGTAATTCAGTAAGATCATGGTCGATCTGTTTGCATTGTGAATTCCAGACTTGCATCTCCTCCTGATAACTACTGATTTCATTTCCCCAAACATCTATCCACCTCTACCTTAAAAATGTTTCATTATCCCACCTCCACCACCTTCTGAGGCAGAGAGTTCCAAATTCAGACATCTCTCTGAGAAAAAATGATTATTTTCACCTTTGTCCAAAAGCAGGATCCCTGGTTTTAAAATTGTGCTCCATAATTCCGGACTCACTCACAAGAGGAAACATTTTTTCCGTGTCCATCTTGCCAAAAGCATTCAGGATCTTATTCACTTCAATCATGTCACCCCCCTCAATCTTGTAAGTTCCAGTGAAAACAAGCCCACTCTCTCCAGCCTTTCCTCATAAGACAACCCACTCATTTCAGATGTAAAACTGAAGTGCAATATCCTTACTTTATGTTCAATTCATCTTGTAATGAATGATAACATTCCATTAGCCATTTTGATTATGTGCTGTAAATGCATTCAATTGCTTTGTGACTCATTCACTAAAACAACAACTTGAATGCTTCTGCTTCTCAGAATTCTGCAGTCAGTATTCATTTAGGTAATATCCCATTGTTTAGTCTTTGTGCAAAAGTGAACAATTTCACATGTTCTCACCTGACACTCCATCATATTTTTGCTCACTCACTCAACCTATCTGTATCCATCTACAACTTCCTAATGTCCTCTTCACAACAGACTTTCCTTATCTACCTCTGTGTCATCTGCAAATTTATATATGATGTCTTCAATTCCCTCATCTATGATGATGATATAAATTGTAAAACATTGAGGCCCCAACACAGATTCCTATAGGACCCTACACATTACCTCCTCCCTAACAGAAAAGGACCTTTTTATGCATATTGTCTGTTTTCTGCCAGGTAGCAATCTTCTTTTTGTGCTACCAGTTACCCCTTAAGCCATGTGATTTGACTTTGCACAATGATCTACAATGTGGCACCTTTCAAATACCTTCTGGAAGTAGTGAACATCAATGGGCTCCCCTATATCCACAGTGCATGGTATACCTTCAAAGAATTCCAATGTATTGGTTAAACACGATTTTCTTTTCACAAAATCATGCCAATGTTTCCTAATTACCTTGACTTCTTTGTTTAAGTATACCTTCTTTAACAATCAATGCTATTCAATTGCCATGGCAGATTTCAAGATAAGTGGCCGACAGTGTGTTATTTTCTGCTTCCCTCTCTGCTGATGTAGGGCGATTGTAGTTAGTATTCACCATTCTGATGAAACCTTTCCAGAATCCAGCAAAATTTGGAAAATTAAAGCCAACACATCTACTACCTCATTATCCTTAATAAACCCTAGGATGAAAACCATCAGGACCCAGGGATTTATCTGACCGTATTTCTCTAGCTGATCGTTTACGACTTGCTGCGGCAGAAAAATAAGAGAAAACTGAAGCCGTAAGAACAAAATACAAAGTGATGACAGGGTAGGGGACTAGAAGAGATTATGTGACTAAAGAGATGATTGTATAAGGCTAACGTCATTCTATCATAATTCCTACACCTGACTTTTCAGGTAGAAACTGCTAGTGATGAATATTTCCACTACCTCCTGGCCAACATCCCATCTCCTATTTTTTTCCCTGTTGTATATGATCTATTCATTTACGTGTGCAGAGCCTTTAAACTTATTTTTATGCAGACATGTACAAGCTTAATCTTAAATGAGCTGACTGGTGGACAGCAGCCTTGTTAGTTTGGTGGCTGCAGCTTAGAGGGGACATTGCTTTTGACGCAGCCTTTTGTTTCATTACCTGTCCCACTACCATCTCCTGTTCTCTTGCACCAACATCCCATTTGTGATTTACATTCCCCTATCTTCCATCTTATCCTTCCCCTTTTGCTCTCTTTTAAAGGTTACATATCCTACCTCAATTACCACCTTTTATTGTGCATTTAATGCTACTTTATGAATTTAGGTTTCAATCAGACTGATCATGGAGAAGACAAAGTCAAGGTCTGTCTTCAGGTTTACATTTCAAATTAACATTGTTTATTAATCTTTTATATTTATGATGTCATGCATGTTGGTAATCACCTACTAGGCTATGACACAGTTACATTCAGGAATAATTTCTTCAAGTGCTCATGACCATATGTTCTCTGACCTTCTCCTGGAGAGTCACATATTTCAGTATGTCTCCTTCCAGAGTAATTTAACCACACACACTGTGGTATTTATACCCAGTGATGTTCAACACTGTGACATTGGCATCAGTTTGCTCCTAGATGCTAATCCTTACATAACTTATTTCCCCCAACCTTTCTCTGCCTCCAAACTTGCTTAAAGCCCATTACATCTCTAACTTTGTCCAGTTACGATGAAATGATCATCAATGTAAAGTGTTAAGTCTGTTTCTCTCTCTCCTATAATTGATGCCTTGACCTGCTGAGGATTTTCCACAAAAGTGAAGCTTTTATTTAAATATTTACGATATGATTAATCATGGTTGATCAGGAGGCAGGAGGTGCCTGCAAGGCTGAAACATGGAGGATTGGTTTATTTCCCTTCCTTCCTTTGATGTTGAAACCCACGCAGTTGGAAGCTCTGTACTAATTCCAATTTGTGAACTTCCCACGTGAATCTTGCAAGCTCTCCCACAAATTTGCGTGTGCCCTATTTTACATCAGAGCAAACCTGTTTAAACGCTGTTGGTTGGGAATCCTCACCTTTGATCTGCAATGGAGAATAACTGAAGTAAGCTTTTAATCAAAGAACATAAGCAGATCAAAGTTGACCACGGAGACTTGAGATTCAGGTGTGCTAGCGGCATTAAGCTGTGTGTGAAAGTAACCATTTGGAGCATGAGGGAAAGCTGTCAGAGGTGAACGGTGCATTCAGTTGTGTCAAGAGAAAGGCTTGGAACCAATAAAACGTTGTTAATTTGCAACATTCTGACATAAGTCGACTAGACCTGGGAGACAGTGGTGTAGTGGTGATGTCACTGAACTTGTAATCCAGCCGCTGACGCTTATGCTTTGGCAGGTTTGAGTTCAAATCCCACCGCAGTGGTAAATAAATATGGAATAGAGAGCTTGTCTCAATGATGATGACCATGATAATCATCATTGATGGGTGCAAGATCTCATCTGGCTTGCTAATGGGAAGGAAATCTGCCAACCCTATCTCGTCTGGCTGTCGTTGACTCACAACAATGAAGTTTACTCTTAGCTGCTCTCTGTAAGAAGGAACATGTTGCAGAAACCGCATGGTGATCAAAGATATAGCGTCACCTTAAGATTAGATGGCGGTTGTTCAGAAGTGAAATGAGGAAGCAGTATTTTTTTTCAGCCTGTTTATGAAATCCAGAACGTGGGACTGCAGTCTTCCTGAGAACTGTGGATGCTCCATCATTGAATATATTTAAAGCCGGGAAAGCCAGGTTTTTAGTCTCTCTGAAAACCAAGAGATGTGTGAGGTGGGAAGTGAAGTCTCAAAGCTGAAGATGGAAGGCAAAGCAATGGTCTACTCCTGCTTCTCTTTCTTGACTTCATGTCCACCCAAAAAATCTGGAAAGCTCATCCCAAAAATGATGCAGGTTACCTGAAACTTTAGATTTTAGATTAGATTCCCTACAGTGTGGAAACAGGCCCTTCGGCCCAACCAGTCCACACCAACCCTCCGAAGAGTAACCCACCCAGACCCATTTCACTCTAACCAATGCACCTAACACTAGGGACAATTTAGCATGGCCAATTCACCTGACCTACAAGACTGAGTTTTGTTGATTATTGAATGCTTAGAAAGTTGGGAGATGGGGCCAAAGGTGGATAAATGAAGTTAAAATACAGATTATTTCAATTTGATTGGACGGGAGAGCAAGTACAAGAGGATTATGTACCCCCCTCCAACTCCCACCATCCCTGTGGATCCTAAAACTTTATTAAACAATTCATCACTCTAGACACACTGGCCAAATATTAAAACGCATCAGAACCTAAAGTCAGTGGCAAATGCAATCCTCAGCCATTAAGGTCGAATATGCCTTCCCCCACCTCCTCCCCTCTTCATGATCTGGAGCTGGAAACTATACCAACGAGAGGGTTTTGGGGGTGGAGGGTGGGTTGGGGCATGGGAAGGTATTGGTGCAGGTACATGCCCCATCCCCAGCCCCCACAAAGAAAAACCCAGGCTCTCAAAGCCATCTGTATACCAAGCTTTCTGAACAAAGCTAAAAATTCTAAGTATGATATCTGGGAATAAAATTTGAGAGGGAGTAATACTTGGAACAAATTGTTCATTTGTGCATGTCACTGTTTAATTCACAGAATCGTAGAGTATCATCATGCAGAAGGAGGCTATTTGACCCACTGTGTCTGCACCACTCTTTAAACGAGCGTAATAACTTACTGTCAATTCCCCCATTCTGTTTCACATTTTTTCTGTCCAAATAATCATCCAATACCCTCCTGAATGTTTGAACTGAACCTGCCTCCAACACATTTCCAGGCAATGCACTCCATACCTAAAGTATTCACTGTGTGAAAATGTTTTTCTCACATTCCATTTACTCCATTTGCAAATCACTTTAAATCTGTGCCCTTTGCTTCTTGAGCAGGGGCTTTTTCTATACACCTCATGATTTTGAAAACCTCTGTCAGATCTCCTTTTGGCTTTCTTTTCTCCAAGGGGAACAGTCTCAACATCTTCAATCTATCCTCATATTGAAAGTTCCTCATTATTGGAACCATCCTTGTAACTCTCTCCAATGGGTTTGCATCCTTCCTATTACGTGGCCCTCAGAACTGTACACAATCAGTCTTAGTGTGCAATTAGGAGGTTTGCATTAAAGAAACATACAACCACAACATGGTGGCAGCAATGTTTGTTTGAAGATCAAAGGAAGAGCCTCAGAAAAGATTTTGTATGCTATAAAGGTTGTGTGCATATTGAAATCCCAAGAGGCAATCTGTCTCTCAGTGGCATTGGCTGAAAAATCAGATTCGTGAGTTTGTGTTGAGCACAGGACAACAAAATGTAGTCATAGATTCAGATGCAGGAGGTTGTGAGCTTAAATCCAAACAAGCTGTAAATTTGAATTAAATCTATCTTGAGATTTGTGGACTGATAAATAAAATAACATCGACAGCTGTTTTCAGCTTGTCACAAAAATCTAACTCATTCACCAACATTCATCATTACCCTTCCCTACTTGTTCAACATGTAACTGCAGGCACACACTCTGTGGTTCACTGCTGTTGACTATGTGTAGTTAGTTATATAGCAGTGGTGTATACAGTTCATTCAGAGTGACCCAGTTGCTGTGGCAACATACAATTTTCAATGCATGTTGTGGCCTGGAGCTATGAACCGTAATAGCAGAGGCTCCAATTTTCTTTCTATCATGCGGATGGCCAGATTCTCTCCCATCTTACTTGCTTCCATTGGCATTTATTCTAAGAATTTGCTGTTTCAACATATTTGGCAGTCTAATAAGGGCATCAAATCCTTACAAGATAAGAGGAGGCTATTCAACCTATCAAATCCATGCTGGCTCACTGCAGAGCAATCCAGTCTATCCCATTCCCTTGCTCTCTATCTGCAATCTTGTCTGCTTATTTTTTCAAGTGCCTATCCAATTTCCTTTTTAAAGCCATTGATAGTCCCATTCCCCATGTAGGCAGTGAGTCCTACTTGCTGTGGAGAAAGTTCTTCACATTCCCAAACCTGTATCATTTTCCCAAATTTTATACCCTAGTCCTTGGATCATGATTCTGGATTAGTGGTGCTGGAAGAGCACAGCAGGTCAGGCAGCATCCGAGGAGCAGTAAAATCGACGTTTCGGGCAAAAGCCCTTCATCAGGAATAAAGGCAGAGAGCTGAAGTGTGGAGAGATAAGCTAGAGGAAGGTGGGGGTGGGGAGAAAGTAGCATAGAGTACAATTGGTGAGTGGGGGAGGGGATGAAGGTGATAGGTCAGGGAGGAGGGTGGAGTGGATAGGTGGAAAAGAAGATAGGCAGGTAGGACAAGTCGTGGGGACAGTGCTGAGCTGGAAGTTTGGAACTAGGGTGAGGTGGGAGAAGGGGAAATGAGGAAACTGTTGAAGTCCACATTGATGCCCTGGGGTTGAAGTGTTCCGAGGCAGAAGATGAGGCGTTCTTCCTCCAGGCGTCTGGTGGTGAGGGAGCGGCAGTGAAGGAGGCCCAGGACCTCCATATCCTCGACAGAGTGGGAGAGGGAGTTGAAATGTTGGGCCACAGGGCGGTGTGGTTGATTGGTGAGGGTGTCCCGGAGATGTTCCCAAAAGCGCTCTGCTAGGAGGCGTCCAGTCTCCCCAATGTAGAGGAGACCGCATCGGGAGCAACGGATACAATAAATGATCTTAGTGGATGTGCAGGTAAAACTTTGATGATGATCCCACCTTCTTTGTCTATCACACATCCTGGAATGAGCCTCAAATCCAGAACTTCTGCCTCAGAGACAGGGACACAACCCATTGCATATCTAGAAAGGATAGACCGAATCTAAAAGTTGAAGTTCTAAATTGGAGGAAGGGTAATTTTTGAAGATATAAGGCAAGAACTTTCAAAAGCTGATTGGGGGCAGATGTTCGCAGGTAAAGGGATGGCTGGTAAATGGGAAGCCTTCAGAAATGAGATAATAATAGTCCAGAGACAGTATATTCCTGTTAAGGTGAAAGGAAAGCCTGCTAGGTGTCGGGAATGCTGAATGAAATTGAAGTTTTGGTTAAGAGAAAGAGGGAAGCATATATCAGGTATAGACAGCAGAGATTGAATTAATCCGTAGAAGAGTATAAAGGCAGTAAAAGTATACTTAATAAGGAAATCAGGAGGGCAAAAAGGGGACATGAGGTAGCTTTGGCAAATAGAGTTAAGGAAATTTAAAGGGTTTTTATAAATACATTAAGGACAAAAGGATAACTAGGGAGAGAATAGGACCCCTCAAAGATCAGCAAGGCAACCCATGTGTGGAGCTGCAAGAAATGGATGAGATACAAAACAAATATTTTGCATCAGTGTTTACTGTAAAAAAGGATATGGAAGATATAGAATGTGGGGAAATAGCTGGTGACATCTTTAAAAATGTCCATATTACAGAGGAGGAGGTGCTGGATGTCTTGAAATGCATAAAAGTGGATATATCCCCAGGGCCTGATCAGGTGTACCCTAGAACTCTGTGAGAATCTAGGAAAGTGACTGCTGGATCCCTTGCTGAGATATTTGTATCATCGATAGTCAAGGTGAGGTGCCAAAAGACTGGAGGTTGGTTAACATGGTGCCACTATTTAAGAAAGGTGGTAAGGAAAAGGCATAGAACAATAGACCAGTGAGGCTGACATCCGTGGTGGGCAAGTTGTTGGTGGGACTCCTGAGGGACAGGATTTACATGTATTTGGAACAGCAAGGACTGATTAGGGATAGTCAATATAGCTATGTATGTAGGAAATCATGTCTCAGGAACTTGTTTGAGTTTTTTGAAGATGTAACAAAGAGGATTGATGAGGGCAGAGCGGTAGATGTGATCTATATGGACTTCAGTAAGGCGTTCAACAAGGTTCCCCATGGGAGGCTGGTTAGCAAGGTTAGATGTTATGGAATACAGGATGAACTAGCCATTTGGATACAGAACTGGCTCAAAGGTAGAAGACAGAGGGTAATGGTGGAGGGTTGCTTTTCAGACTGGAGGCCTGTGACCAGTGGAGTGCCACAAGGATCAGTGCTGGATCCACTACATTTTGTCATTTACATAAATGATTTGGATGTGAACATAGGAGGTATAATTAGTAAGTTTACAGATGACACCAAAATTGGAGGTGTAGTGGACAGCGAACAAGGTTACGTCAGAGTACAATAAGATCTTGATCAGATGGGCCAATGGGCTGAGGAGTGGTCGGTGGAGTTTAATTCAGATAAATGTGAGGTGCTGCATTTTGGAAAAGCAAATCATAGCAGGACTTATACACTTAATGGTAAGGTCCTAGGGAGTGTTGCTGAACAAAGAGACCTTAGAGTGCAGGTTCATAGCTCCTTGAAAGTGGAGTTGCAGGTAGATAGGATAGTGAAGAAGGTGTTTGGTATGCTTTCTTTTATTGGTCAGAGTATTGAGTACAGGAGTTGAGAGGTCATGTTGTGGCTGTACAGGACATTGGTTAGGCCACTTCTGGAATATTGCATGCAATTCTGGTCTTCCTACCAGAAAGATGTTGTGAAACTTGAAAGGGTTCAGAAAAGATTTACAAGGATGTTGCCAGGGTTGGATAATTTGAACTATAGGGACAGGCTGAATAGGCTGGAGCTGTTTTCCCTGGAGCGCAGAGGCTGAGGGGTGACCTTATAGAGATTTATAAAATTATGAGGGGCGTGGATATGATAAATAAACAAAGTCTATTTCCTGGGGTGGGGGAGTCCAGAACCAAGGGGCATAGGTTTAGGGTGAGGGGGGAAAAATATAAAAGGGACCTAAAGGGTAACTTTTTCATGCAGTGGGTGGTGTTTACATGGAATGAGCTGCCTGGTACAGTGATTGAGGCTGGTACAATTACAGCATTTAAACGGCAACTGGATGGGTATAAGAATAGGAAGAGTTTGGAGGGATATGGGCCAAGAGCTGGCAAATGGGACTAGATTAGGTTAGGATATCTGGTTGGCATGGACAAATTGGACCAAAGCGTCTGATTCTCTGCTATACATCTCTATCACTCTATCACTCTATAACTCTTAGTTTGGAGGGATATGGGCCAAGAGCTGGCAAATGGGACTAGATTAGGTTAGGATATCTGGTTGGCGTCTGATTCTCTGCTATACATCTCTATCACTCTATCACTCTATAACTCTTCATTTATTTTATAGAGTCCCCCTACCACAAGAATAAAGTTTTCAGGTAATTTGCCACAGTCCAAAAAGCACCATCGGCTTAGAGCTAAATTGGTTGCGTTTAGCTTGAAGGACCACTCCACAAGCATGTGTCAAGATGAGGGCGCAGTATCTTCATGAAGACCTACTACCCACTAATACGGTGGCTCAGTGGTTAGCACTAGTGCCTCACAGCACTAGGGTACCAGGCTTGATTCCAGCCTTGGGTGACAGTGTGGAGTTTGTACATTCTCCCCGTGTCTGTGTGGGTTTCCTCCACATTCCAAAGATGTGCAGGCCAGGTAAATTGGCCATGCTAAATTGTCCATAGTTGTTAGGTGCATTCGTCAGGGGGGGGTGGGTTACTCTTCAGAGGGTCAATGTGGACTTTTTGGGCCAAAGGACCTGTTTCCACACTGTAGGTAATCTAATCTAAAGGAGCAGGAGGAAACTCATCACGATCATGGCTGATTGTTCAACGCAATAGCCTAATCCCCTTAACCTTTGATCCCATTCACCCCAAGTGCTATATCTAGCTGCCCCTTGAATACATTCAATGTTTTGGCATCAACTATTTGCTGTAGTAATGAATTCCGACAGGCCCACCACTCTTTGGGTGAAGAAATATCCACTCATCTCCGTCCACCCCAAACCCTCAGACTGCGACCCCTGGTTCTGGATGCTCCCACCACCGGGAACATCCTCCCTACATCTATCCTGTTTAGTCCTGTTAGAATTTTTTAAGTCGCTATAAGATTCCCCCCTCACTCATCTGAATTCCAGCAAAAACAAGCCTAACCTCCTCAATCTCTCCTAATATGTCAGTCTCACCTGGTAAACCTTCATTACGCTCCGCCAAGAGCAAAAGAATCCTTCCTCAGAAAAGGAGACTAAAACTGCACACAATATTTGATCGTGCACTTATTGGCTTTATTCTACACCACACTCTCGACATCTAACCAACTGACCTGAACAACAGTATTTATTTACAATCAATACACTTTTTAACATGCTCCACTAGAGGGAGCAGGAAGACCAGACATTTTAGGACAAGTTTATGTAAATCATTAAACTGCTTTCCAGTTCACTTAAGATTGTTCATAAATTATGAGCAATTTGCACGAATTATTTGATAGTAGATATTTTGCAACACGTTTTCCCCCAAAAGACACAAAATTGTAGGTTGCTATTTTTTAGGACGTTCAATTAATGCAGGACTAAAACATCACAGGTAAATGTGAGATCACACATCGAGAGATTCTGTCAAATCCAGATCATTTACATTTTCAGAAGTTTCTATAAACATTTATTCAGGACAAAATTAATAGTCACTTAGTAAAATCAGATTTAATTAAATAAGTACAGAGTGCATTTATTTAAGGCAAATAGTTTAATCTAACTTGCTGGAGAATGGTGAAAAGAAAACATTGTCATCTGGACAAACATAAAAATTCCAAATTTCAAACAGCCACAATAATTCGTACCGCAGGAGAAAAGGCTGCTATTTTAGTTTACAAGTTGATGCTGATTAGCCAAGGTTTTGCCATGAATAGAACATAACCTTCCTCAGCCCCTGGGTAATTTAAAAAATGTTCAAAGCTTGAACATGTTCCTTTTGCTTGCAGAGAACAGATCCCTATGTATAAGTGTATCTTACTGCTAGCAAATGTAAATGAATCATATTAAGAATTGAACGATTATCTGAAATTGATTGTTATTATAACACCATAAGACATCAGAGCAGAAATTAGGCCATTCAACCCATCATGTTTGCTCCTCCAATCAATCATGGTCGATGAGTTTCTCATTTCCATTTTCCAGCTTTTTTTCCTGTAACCCTTGATCCCCTTGATACTCAAGAACTTATCTATCTCAGTCTTAAATTTACTCAATGACTTGGCCTCCACAGCCTTCTGTGGCAATGAGTTCCATAGATTCACCACTCTCTGGCCGAAGAAGTTTCTCCTTATCTCAGTTCTAAAAGGTCTTTCCTTTACTCTAAGGTTGTGCCTTCAGGTCCTTGTCTCGCCTTCCAATGAAACCATCCTACCAATACCTACTCTATCCATGCCATTCAGTATTCCGTATGTTTCAATTAGATCCCCCCCTCATCTTTCTAAACTCCATCAAGTATAAACCCAGAGTCCTCAAATATTCCTCGTATGTTAAGCTTTTCATTCCTGGGGCCATCCTATTGAAACTCTCCTGAACATGCTCCAGGGCCAATACGTCCTTCCTGAGATATGGAGCCCAAAACTGTACACCATGCTCCAAATATGGTCTGACCAGAGCCTTATAGAGCTGCAGAAGTATATCCCTACTTTTATATTCAAGTACTCACAAAATAAATGCCATCATTGCATTTGCCTTCCTAATTACTAGCTCAACCTGGAAGTTTACCTTGAGAGAATCCTGGACTAGAACCCCCAAGTCTCTTTGCACTTCAGACTTCTGAATTTTCTCCACACTTAGAAAATAATCCATTGCCTCTATTCTTCCTACCAAAGTTCATTACCTCACATTTTCAGACATTATACACCATCTGCCACTTCTTTGCCCTCTCTCCTAACCTGTTCAAATCCTTCTGCAGCTTCCCACCTCCTCAATGCTACATGTCCCTCTACCTATCTTTGTATCATCTGCAAACTTTGCCAGAATGCCCTCAGTTCATTCATCTAGATCATTAATGTATAAAGTGAAATGTTGTGGTTCCCAACACTGACCCTTGTGGAACATCATTAGTCACTGGCTCATACCCTGAGAAGGACTCTTATATCCCCACTCTCTGCTTTCTGCCAGACAGCCAAGCTTCCATCCATACTAGTATCTTGCCTCTAACACCATGGGCCCTTATCTTACTCAGTAGCCTCCTGTGTGCCACATGGGCTCCACCACAAGCTGCTGCATTGGTTCACTCAAGATAGTTCAACAAGTGCTGCCCAATTGAAGAATCACATTCAGTTTTACTTTGGGATTCTGAGTATGTCATGTATTCTGATTGCTACAGGCAACCTGAGCAAACATGCTGTTTGAGTTAATCAACCAAATCTTTCGGATATATAGCCTCCATATCTGGCATCACACAGGCACAGAAACACAAACATAACTTTTCTCAATTGTGTGGGAGGCAAAATGGGTTTGTTTCTACCTGATAGCAGCATCCTGTTTATGGAAAATACCACTGCAATGGCACTGCAGCATAGTAGAATGAAACACTTTTCTGAGATACCTTGCCTTTCCAGGTTAATTTAAGGAAGAGCAGGCACTTTCTAGGCTCACTGATGAGTTCGCACAACATAGCAAACAAGGATCTGATCAGGATTTGATTGAGGAGACTTTAGAACAGTGATAGTGTCAATAGACCACAGACTCAGGCTAAAGTTCTGAGGGCATTGGTTCACATACCACCATTACAGGTGGTGAAATTTGAATTCAATAATAATCCAGCATTCAAGAAAAAAAATGCACCTGATGTCTGGGCCAGGAGGGGGCAGATGGGACTATTTAATTTGGGATTATATTCAGCATGGTTACACCAAAGGGTCGATTTCCATGCTGGAGGCACTATGTCAACTGTCACAAAAATCCATCTGGTTCATAAATGTCTTTTGTCACAAATTGGAGAAAATCTGCCATCCTTAGCTGGTCTGAACTGCATGTGACTCTAGCCCTACAGCAATATGGTTGTCTCTTAATTCTGTCTGGGTAATTAAGGATAGCAATAAAAGCTAGTCTAGTCAGTGACACCCACATCCCAAGGACAAATCAAATGGATCGCTACTTTCCAGCAGGATAATGTTGATGCCTCAGTTTCTCTGTCAAATTGCAAGGAGCAATGCAACCAATTTGTAATCTTCCTGATTCATAGTAATCACACTTCATAGTAATACAAATTTCAATATTCTCAATTCACAGTAATCCAAATTTTCAATATTCTCAATTTGCAGCAATCCTCATTCACAGTGTTCACAATTCACAGCAATCCTCATTCACAGTGTTCACAATTCGCAGCAATCCTCATGCCTAGTGTTCACAATTCACAGAAATCCTCATTCACAGTGTTCACAATTCACAGTAATCCTGATGTATTGCTCCAGATTCACAGCAGTCACAGTTCATTGTAAACCTGATTTGCAATGTTCTTGATTCACAAAGTTCTGGATTTGTGATATTCAAAATTTGTGGTGCATCTAATTAACAACATTCCTGAACCAAATTACTTTTAGTTTGTAATATGCATGAATCACAGTATTCCTAATTCATTCTTAATTCTCCGTATTTCTGACTTACAACTCAGGGACAATCCATCATTTAACCACACCTAGATCACCGTCTTCTGTGGCCTCTCTTTCTAAACAGCATCTCTATAGCTTTTCAGCTCTAATCAAATGACTGAAGTACTGGAATTCTATTTCCTAAATGTCATTTTCTAAGAGTTCTTCTTACTCTTGAAATTTCAAGCATCTCTTCATTTGCTTGTGGTCACTCCACATTTCAAAGACCTCTATTATCTTCCACAGAGTTTCACTTATTACATCACTTGCATTTAATATTATTTCAACCTAGAAAGAGAAAAGTTTGTCAAGCATTTTATCATGAAGGAAATGCCATTTTTAATCACCTGCTAAAAGACTTTGATGTCATGTTCAGTGCAGATTTGTGTTATGTTGTGCTTGAGCATGCAAACCCAGCTGCCCACTGCAGGACAGTGGTTGTGAATTCCATATCCCAAATCGTCCCTGCCCAACATTCCTCAAATACCAGGAAAGCAATTGGTCACATTTGAATAGCATTATACTTCTACAGCTGCGAAGATAATGTCCAAGAAAGAAAGTGTTGCTGACTGGCCCATTAAGTTTCCAAAATGTTGGGCAGGAAGCAAATGCTGCTCAACCACAGCAGCAAGAACTTCCACTGATATTGCTTTCCATCCATTGACTCTGTCCATACTTCCAGAAGCCTCACAAAAGTAGCCAACATAATGAAAGACTCCTCCCATTCCTGGTATAGTCTCTGCCACTCTTTTCCATTCAGGCAGAAGGTCCAAGTTTAAAAACACATGCCAACAGATTCAAGAACAGCTTCTGTTATCAGAATTATGAATGAACCTCTCATATATTGAAGTTGATTTTTCTCCACACCTGCTCTACAGCTATAACTATATTCTGCAACTATCCTATTGTCCTGATCTACTTATGTAAAGTATGATTTGTCTGGATAGCACACAAAACAATACTTTTCACTGTATCTTAGCACATATAGCAATAATAAATCAAACCAATTCAAGTAAAGTGAAGAAAACCACCGCAAGGTTTTTCACAGTATAAGAAAACAGGCTGATAATGGCAAATCAAGTATCCAGCACCTACGGAATTCTGCAAATCATAAAAAAGGCAAATTAATTTGCAGCAAGTCGGGGATACGGTGGGCGGCACAGTGGCACAGTGGTTAGCACTGCTGCCTCGCAGCGCCAGAGACCCGGGTTCAATTCCTGCCTCAGGCGACTGACTGTGTGGAGTTTGCACGTTCTCCCCGTGTCTGCGTGGGTTTCCTCCGGGTGCTCCGGTTTCCTCCCACAGTCCAAAGATGTGCAGGTCAGGTGAATTGGCCATGCTAAATTGCCCGTAGTGTTAGGTAAGGGGTAAATGTAGGGGTATGGGTGGGTTACGCTTCGGCGGGTCGGTGTGGACTTGTTGGGCCGAAGGGCCTGTTTCCACACTGTAAAGTAATCTAATCTAATCTAATCTGATACTGTGAATTATGAAATCGCTGAATCAGGAATACTATGAGACAAAAATACTGTGAATCAAGAATAAAATGAATTAGGAACACTGGGAATTCACAGTGATTCAAGAGTCCTGTAAAACAGGGTTACTGTGAATGTGAATCAGGAATACGGTGAAACAGGAATACTGTGAATTGTGAATGCAGTGAATCAAGAATATTGTAAAACAGGAATACTGTAAATCATGAATGCAATGAATTAGGAAAACTGTGAATTAAAAATACAAATGATTCACAGTATCCCAATTCACAATTTCCTAATTTGCAAGCCTTTGAATTATGGATGCTACAGACAGTAAGACAAATGAAGGGGTGCTTAAAATTGCAAAAGCAAAAAGTTCTCTTAAAAAGTGGCATCCACAACAGCAAATGTCAGCTTTTTTAAAAAAACAATTATCACTGCTATAAAGCTACAGAGATTTATAAAGCTGCAGAGATCTCTTCCAGACAACAAAATGGAGGGCAGCAGAGAAAGGGGTTGACGTAGGCATAGTTGGACCAAGAATATCACAGAGTGATCGCAGAGGAGCTACATCAGGTGTGTGAGGATGGGGGAGTGACAGAAGGAGAATGGCACCATGACAGGAGATATAATTGGATTTGCAGCAGTTCCAATCATTGCATTTTGGATTTAGTAATAAATGATTAAGGTTTCCCTGAATGGTCCATTTCTTCCCCTACCACCCCCCCCCCCTCCCCCCCCCCCCCACAGCTCCCCATCCTCCTGCACTCTCTGCTGTGTAATTAACCTTCCTTGAACTCGCAGTAACAACAACTCTTTGCTTGATAAGATTCAACATTCCTCAGGAAGCATTCAGTCTGACAATTATGGCTTGCCATTGATGTTAGGGTGAACTCTCCCTGCTGGCCTCTAATTGCAGATGGTAAGCCTTAGATAGTCTGTAACAAACTAAATAACCAGTGAGATAGAAACAGCAAGGCAAGTTCAACTGCTTCAATGATCTACTGAAGACTTAATGACACGGAGGCACTGATGATTCATTTCCTGTTACAGTGATATTCACTGAGTCATGTATCATTTAAACATTACCTGTCTGCCCACCCTTTCTTCATTATTATACAGCCCTTGGAAGCATGACAAATGAAACACCAGAGTCCCAAAACAAAGGAAGATGAAGTGAGGATCTGATAGCATTATAGCAAACCAGAACAATTTAAAAGTAGAGTTTAAATGTCCTATTGATTTCTAGTCTGCTGTGCTTATTGATTTGAACAAAATGATTATTTAGTGAGCTGTTAAACTCTTTAGTAAAGCAATTATTTGGGGTCCAGTGGGTAACATTTCAGGCTGTGGCACCTAAATTCTGCTTAGAGGTTATATCTTCTCATTCCAAAAATCAGAAATTAAATGAGAAATGGTCAAAGTGATGTTAGAAGCTGTGACCTGGGGCCCATCACATGGCCCTGTGGGAAGTATAGCAATAAAAAGAAAACCTTTCATTTCTAACATGTCTTTCAAGATTTCACAACATCTCAAAGTGCTTTATGAAGCAAATGAAGGATTGTTGAAGTGAAGCCACAGTTGTGATTTATGAAATTCAACAGCCTGGTTGTGCACAGCTAGATCCCGCAAACAGCAATGTCATAATAGCTAACCCATCAATTTTTGTGATCTTGTTTGAGGAATAAATTTGTTCCATTACTCTTTTTCAAATAATGCCCTCAAATCTTTTATATCCAAATGAAAGGGCATGCAGGGATTTCAGTTCATCATCTGATCTGAGAAACTCCATCAGTACAGATTGTTCTGCTATAACGTGTGTTTTGTTAATGTGAATTCACTCTAAAGCGACTAACGAATTAGGGGACAATGTTTGTAAAGTGCAAACCTTTAAGGCATTTATTGGTTATAATATGACTCCAGTCCCATTAGTTTAAATGCTGCTGTTATTACACAATTTTCTTATAACACGGGATTGCATGAGAATGGAACTACCGTGTTATAGCAGAACCAACTGCACGAGTCAGCCTGGATTAAACATTAAAGACTGAGGATTTTGAAGTCACAACCTATCAGCTCACATCCAAGCATGGTACCCACTGAGTCATGAAGAATGACTTTACTTTATGCTTGTGTTATTAATGATTCACCTTTATAGCAAAGGCAAGAAATGTCTGTTGGTTAATATTAATGGCAGACATTTCATGCAGTTACATGACATTCCTCTGTTCAATATTATTATTGTGGGGTTTACCAATTTAAAATCCATGGCTTTAAAACCTGTTAAAAACAATACCCAGAGAAATATAATATTGAACACCATTATTTTCAGAAAGGAAAGGTGAGCTGCAGTAGGAACAAGTGGGACCTTGTTTTCTCACTTTCAGGTCACACTGACAAACCTGCATCATCAATGATGGGAGGATCAAGCACAGTAGTGCAAAAGATAAAGTATTCACAACAGTCTTCAGCCAGAAGTGCCAAGTGATGATCCAACTTGACATCTCCTGAAGTACCAGCATCACAGATCTTCAGCCAGTTCAATTCACTCCACTTAATACAACAAAGTGGCTAAAAGCACTGGATACTGAAAAGTCTATGGGCCTTGATAACATTCCAACAATAGCACTGAAAATTTCTGCTTCAGAATTTGCCATGTCTCCCCCAAGCTGCACCAGTACAGCTACAAACATGACATTACCCAGATACATGGAAAATTGCCCAAGTATGACCTCTACACAAAATGCAAGATAAATCCAACCTCATCACACTCCTCTCTATCATCAATGGATGAATGCAAAGTGTCATCAACAGTGCTATAAAGCAGCACTAGCACATCAATAACCTGATCACTTACACCCAGTCCGGGTTCTGGCAGGACCAATCAGCTTCTGAACTAATTCCAGCAAATATCTGGCAAATGGAGTATAATGTGAGAAAGTGTGATATGGCAGAAAAAGCGAAAAAAGAGTAATTACAGAGCTCTGACATGCAGAAAAATCTGAATGCCCTAGAATATGAATTGCCTACGGTTAGCATACGGATACAGAAAGTAGTCAAAAAAGTTATTAGAGTGTTATGTTTTTATTGAGAGAGGAATTATATGCAAAACTAGGGAGGTTATTAGAACATAGAACATAGAACAGTACAGCACAGAACAGGCCCTTCAGCCCACGATGTTGTGCCGACCAATGATCCTCATGTGAGGTAAACCTAATGTATGAACTCTCAAATTTCTGTGACCATATGCATGTCCAGCAGTCTCTTAAATATCCCCAATGACCTCACTTCTGCAACTACTGCTGGCAACGCATTCCATGCTCTCACAACTCTCTGC
>NC_057728.1:50382012-50397568 GCF_004010195.1 Chiloscyllium plagiosum
ACTTTCAAGTTCGACCTTCCAAAATGCATCACCTCGCATTTATCCAGGTTGAACTCCATCTGCCACCTCTCAACCCATCTCTGCACCCTGTCAAGGTCACGCTGCAGCCTACAAAAGTACTCAATACTGTCAACGACACCTCCAACCTTTGTGTCGGCTGCAAACTTGCTAACCCATCCTTCAATCTCCTCATCCAAGTCATTAATAAAAATTACAAAGAGTAGAGGCCCAAGCACAGAGCCCTGTGGAACACCACTCACCACAGACTTCCAGGCAGAATATTTTCCTTCCACTACCACTCACTGTCTTCTGTCGACCAGCCAATTCTGTATACAGACAGCTAAATTTCCCTGTGTCCCATTCCTCCTGACCTTCTGAACAAGCCTACCATGGGGAATCTTATCAAATGCCTTACTGAAGTCCATATACACAACATGCACCGCTCGACTCATCAACTTGTCTAGTAACATCCTCAAAGAACTCAATAAGATTTGTGAGGCATGACCCACCCCTCACAAAGCTGTGCTGACTGCCTTTAATCAAGCCATGCTCTTCCTATCCCTCAGAATCCTTTCTAACACCTTGCAGATGACAGACATGAGACTGACTGGTCTATAATTGCCGGGGATTTCCCTATTTCCTTTCTTGAAGAGAGGAATTACATTTGCCTCCCTCCAGTCCTCCAGTATGACTCCGGTGGAGAGCGAGGATGCAAAGATCTTCGCAAGCGGGCAAAGCAATCACATTTCTCGCTTCCCAAAGCAGCCGAGGACAAATCTGGTTCTCTTATACCGAGTATTGGTGAGACCGCTTCTGGAGTGCTGGGTACAGTACTGATCGCTGTATTTACCAGGTTAATGCATTGGAGGCCATTTCAAGAAGGTTTCCTTTACTGATACTTGGAATAGAGTCAAGATTAGAGTAGTGCTGGAAAGGCACAGCAGGCCAGGAGGCACCTGAGGAGCAGGAAAATCGATGTTTTGGGCAAAAGCCCTTCATCAGGAATTTTTCCTGCTCCCTGGATGCTGCCTGACCTGCTGTGTTTTTCCAGCACTACTCTAATCTTGATTCTAATCTCCAGCATCTGCAGTACTCACTTTCGCCTGATACTTGGAATAAGCAGCTTGTCTTACGAGGAAAGGCTGGACAAGGTACAATTGTGCCATCTGGGGTTTAGAAGACTCAGACGTGACTTAGTTGAAATAGATAAGATCCTGAAGGGACCTGCCTGGGTGGATGTAGAAGAGATGCTTCCTCTTGTGGGAGAACCTAGAACACAGGGTGATAGACTTAAAAAAGGGTCTCTCTTTTGGACCAAGATGAGAATTCATTTCCTCAAAAAGTGGTGGATCCAAAAAGTTTAAATATTTTTAAGGCAAAGGCAGATAAATTCTTGACTACAGAGGGGAAGAAAGATTATTGAGGGTATGGATGAATGTAGAGTGGAGGCTAAATTGAGATCACGTTATCGTATTATTGAATAGCAGAGCAGGCCAGAGGGTCAAGTGGTCTATTCTTCTCCCTTGTTCATATGTTTGTGTGTTTTTGTGCTTATTGTCATTATTTAAAAGATCATAACAAAACACACACTTACAGAACTGAAGAAACTATTCAGTCCCTCATATCAGTGATAGATCTTTGCTAGAATAATCCCAAACCTAATGACGCTCTCTCATGCTCCCCACATGGCTCAATATCTTCCTCTGCCTCAAATACTAAACTACTCTTCCCTTCATAGATAAAATGGTCTCAACACTTCTTTGATATATCAATCTGGAAACGAATAAAATGAATTTAAATTGATTTACGACCCCTTATCACTCCCTCACAAACCAGAAAATAGGTTCAATTATTCACCCTATCAAATGTAGTCATATTTTAAATCTTCTTTTATTTTTTATTCTAATCTTCTCTGCGTCTGTGCAGACTACCCCAGCAGCTCAAGCCCCTCATAGCTATGGACCTCAACCCTGGTATTACTCAGTAAACATATACAGTCTACTTTTTATTGCTTTAATGTGCTTTCTATAACAGTCTGTACTGTGGAATGTTGACTTTGATGTGTTCATGACCACATTTAGCCAATATGTGCAGTCAACATTTGCAGCAATTTTCCGACAGTTTATTGAGAAGCAGCAGCTTAGATAAGCTAATTAGGCAAAGAAAGGGAATGTACAATACTAGAGAGATGGAGGATCAAGGTTAAAACTGTTCTGTAAAATGAAGAAGCATCACGAGCACTCCCATGTCTCAGACGTCTTGCAGCCTTTCATGAAAATCTTTAGTGGCAGCACCTTTCTTCTTCTCTTGGGCTAATGGAAGGAATCTTCGGGTCTTCCCCCAAGAAGATGGTTCTCGTCCCCATGAGTCCCCTCATAACCATCCCTCCTATCTACCTCTGCTGATATATATTATTCTGGGAGTTGACCTTGAACCCTGTGTTAACCAACTGTCTAAAACCTCTCAACCAATGACCGGGGCTGCCACTCATGATGCCAGGATGACCATTGTAGAATATCCTTTATTACTACGTGTACTCACAGAAGTACGGGGAAAAGGTTTTTACAACAGCAGTGTCTAACAGTGCCATGTTCTGTACAGGTACCTCTGTTCAAATCTTGGATGTAAAAGAGGAATAAAAGGAAAAGTAGTAGCATTATTTGCAATGTTGAAACAATAAGCTAGAAATAAGATAGTTGTAACATAGGATTAACATTACAGTCCAGTAAAGAATTTCAAATAGTAGTAGCTCAGCACATAGTCTGACCACTTGCACCAGGCCTCAGTCCAGCAACTGTCCTGTTCCATGCCAAGCCTCCAGTCTGCTCTGCACTGGCATTCAGCTGCACCAAGATAGGTTGCACTGCTCTAGGGTTCATTCCCTTCGCACTGCAATGGGACTTGCCTCTCCTCGCACTGGTCCAGGACTTGCCTCTCCTCACGTTGGTCCAGGACTTACTTCCCCCTTACGTTGATCCAGGACTCGATCTCCCCCCACGCTGCTCTGAGACTCACTTCCCTTTGTGCTGCACCGGGACTCGCTTCGCCTCGTGCTGCTCTAGACTGTTAAAGACAGAGAACAAAAAAATTAAAGTAACAGAACAGGTGGAGTAGAGGAGCTCCAAGTGGAGTGGCCTACTTGGCTGCTATCTTGTCGATTATACCATGGTCCCCTTGAAGATTAGTTGGCATTCCTTCGAGGAATAAAACCCTGTTTTTGAAAACGTTGGACTCAGTGTGGTTAGTGTTGCGCCCAATAAATGGGTCTTGACCTTATTTCCTTCCTTCTGTTTTCAAATATTAGAGATCTGTTTATATTTGTAGAAGGCTAGTTACTGCTGTAACACTGAGGCTGCACAGGAAATGCTAAATGTGAAACATTGAAAGAAATTGAATTTTAAAGAGGGTCCCAATTTCCAACAGAACTGACCAATCTCCAATATCAGTTCATGTTAAACAGTCATTCGATAATTAGAATTTGATTCTTGCTGAAAAGACAGACATTTCCAAAGCTTTTGGTCTTGTATTCATCAGGACAAGTACAGGAATGCTGAGTTTTAAATGATCCTAACAATTTTTACAGCAGGAATAAACAACACAAATTACCTGGGAAGCAATCAGCATCCTATTCACTTGCAGTATAATTGTAATTGTTAGAAATTTGCCAAACTTGCATTTGTCCTGATGAGTACAAGATGAAAAGCGGCTTGCTTTCCAAACAATTAGCTTCCTTTTCTCCTATAGTATAATTTATCATAAGCTTTGAAATTTAGCACTCTTGAAATTGTCCTGGTGAATGCAAGATGCAAAACTTCAGAAAAATATCCACCTTTTCATCAATTTGTATTGCTTTTTGTTTTGCTTTTATTCTCTAGGCCTTCACATATATACAAAAATGTCCAAGCTGCTCAGTCACAATTTTATAAAGAACACTTGATACATGAGAGACCACAGACTGCCTTTGGCTGCTGACATTAAGGGTCAGGCATTGTTTAATCGATTAATAAACCTTTCTACTCCCATCTGTTTTGAACATCTTTTTGTGAGCTAAGTTCTATTCCAATGTCTCAGTGGGTACATTTCTGTATTCCTTTCCAATGCTTAAATTGAAGGACACTCTGTTCCTTGCCATTACCTACATAAGAGTGAAACAGAGCAGATAATGAATCAATGAAGCAGCTAATTCTGAAGCAGACACGCATATAGCTTCAAGGTCATGTCCCTGAATATACTGCTGCAAATAGATCTTTGGCAAATCATATTAAATAAAGCACTCGCAGGATATAGGAGGAACATTACAAAGAGCATTAGATTTTGGGTCCATTTAAACAAAATATTAAACATGAGTTCAAGGCAGTTCTGTTTCAAAACAACTGTAAACTGAATTAAGGCTAATGATAAAGGTATGCTGTGTAAAAGGGATGTCAGGCCCCAAATGGATTCTGAAATAAAATAGATTTCCACAGGGGCGCTTGCTCTACATTGCTGTGATGTTACATCAGATCCTGATTCCAGATTCAATCTGCATTTACTGCATAATTGGAGTGCCTTACTGAATGGAATAAGGACCCTGTTGTGCCTTTTAGTAGACAGATCAAATTATTTTACCCTTCAGCTTCTTCAGGTAACACATTTTCACCCTTAGTTGTTCAAGATATTTATAAGAACATGCTATAACCACCAAAGTTCAATACAAATTCAAAATATACCCTTGAGCATTTTGTTACTGTTATTACTATTATTAACAATAAACTATTGAAAGAATAATGTTTGATTGGAATTAGAGATATTAGGAATTGGAACAGTGTCTCGCACCTGTTCATTATTTTTATTCCTTCATAGGATATGGTAATGTAAGCCATGCCAGCATTATTTATTCATCTCTAATTGCTGAGTTTCAGGATTTTATCCCAATGATACTGAAGGAACAGTGATATATTACCAAGTCAGGATGATGAGTGACATGGAGGAGAACTTGCACATAATGACATTCTCATACTGAAATGAAGATCAAATAGAATAAACCAAATTAGAAATATAGAAAATAGGTGCAGGAATAGGCCATTCTGCCCTTTACGCCTGTTCTACTATTCAATATGATAATAGCCGATCACCCAACTCAATACCCTGCTCCCATATTCTCCCTAAAAGCTTTGATCATTTTAGTCCTAAGAATGATATTTAACTCCTTGAAAGCAGTCAATGTGTTGGCTTCAACTGCTTTCTGTTGCAGAGAATTCCATTAGCTCACTACTCTCTGGGTGCAGAAATTTCTTCTCATCCCGGATGTAAAAGGCCTCCCTCTGGTTCTGGACTCTCCAATCATTGATAGCATCCTTCCTGTTTTTCCTCTGTCTAGTCTTGTTAGAACTTTACATGTTTCCATGATATGACCCTAATTCTTCAAAACCCCAATGAATGTAGCCTAACCAATCCAATCTGTCTTTGTACATAAGTCAGTCTGGTAACCTTCATCACATTCCCTCCCCAGCCAGAACACCTTTCCTCAGAGAAGGAGACCAAAACTGCACATAACATCCCAGATGTGGTCTCACCAAGGCCCTGTAGAATTACAGCAAGCCATCCTTGTTCCTGTATTCCTGTTGAGAAAGTCAAAATATCAGTTTCATTCTTCACTACTTGCTGTACCTACATACTCACGTTCAGCAACTGGTGAACATGGACACCCAGGTTTAGTTGCATCTTTCCCTTTCCCAATCTATCACCATTCAGATAATAACCTTGCCTTCCTATTCTTGCTACCAAGTTGGATAGCCTCACATTTATCCACACTGTATGACATCATCTGTCATGCATTTGCCCACTCACTCAACTTGTCTAAATCACACTGAAGGAACTCTGCATCCTCTGCTGTCCTTATCCTTCAAGACGAAATAGAAATAGAGGTTGTGGGTTTGAAAGGTGCTGTTGAAGGAGTCTGACAAATCTCTGCAGTGCATCTTGTAGATGGCATACACTGCTGCTACTGAGCGATGTGGACAGTGAGAGTAGTGTTGTAAGATGAATCCTCACCACAATACATTATTATGTAAGATTCATTTGGAAGATTCGCCTTTTAAAGCTGGGATCCTGAAGGTGTAGTTGTTTACACCACCCTAGTGTCTGGTCTGATGTGATAGACAAAAACCATTTCATAGTCTAATGAAAAGGGGCTCTTGTCTTAAATGACATACAATTTACTGTATGACAGGAACTAGGTACAAGTTATATTGGTATGATGATGGTAGGCCACAGCTGGAGTACTGCTTACAGTCACCTCACTATAGGAAGGATATGATTGTACTAGAGGGGGTGCAGAGGAGATTCACTAGGATGTTGCCTGGGATTAAATAGTTTAGCTATGAAGAGAGGCTGGATAAGCTCAAGTTGTTTTATTTAGAATGGTGAAGGCTGAGAGAGATATCTGACAGAGGTGTATAAGATTATGCAGCTGTTCACCTTAATTGAACAAGGAAGCATAATTATTAGGTGAAGAGTAGGAGGTTTAGAGGTGATTTGAGGAAAACATTTTTAACCTCAAGGTATGGTGGGAATCTGAAACACACAGCCTCGGAGTGTAGTTGATTTGCAAGACCTCACAACCTTTAAAAAGTACTTAGAAATGTCATGATATTCAAGGCTATGGTCCAAGTGTAGATTTAGAGTAGTTTTTGTTCATGCAGAATTGATGGGCCAAAGGGCCTCTTGTGTACGTATAATTCTTTGATAGACATTGTCACCAAAACATTGAAGGTGACCATTATGTTAGGTCATACTCCTTCATGGTCCAAAACTGTTCCCGTGCCCAGTTCCATGCATCACCATTATATTGGTCACTGGATTAATGCACTCTTCAGAATTAACCCTTTAAGACATCCCTACACAACAATAACTGAACCTGAATTTTAATAAAGATTTTAACATACATAATATACTCATTGAAAGTATAGTTCCTTCAATAGGCTAACTTCAAAGAGTAAGTTGTTTGGGTGTAATGAAAGTATATTCCCCAAAGTGGGAAAGGTAGGACAAACAATCTAAATTTTCCTGGGTGACAAAGGGGATAGAAACTAACATTAGAAAGAAAACGTATGTTTGTAATTGGCTTGGGCAGAAAAACAATTGCAAACCTAAAGAAATACCAACTGTGTAGAGGATAAATGATAAAGAAAACAAGAGAATTAAAGAGGAATTATGAAAGAAGACTAGCAGCTAACAAAAAGAGGAATCCCAAAGTTTTCTATGGGCTTATACAATGTAAAAAGTTAGTTAAGGGAGGAGTAGGGCTGATCAGAGACTGAAAAGAGGATTGACACAAGGAGGAGAGGGCTGAAGTGTTAAATGAATACTTTGTATTTGTCTTTATGAAGGACAAAGATGCTGCCCAGGCTATGGTGACAGAGGAGGAAACATGGTCACTAGAAGGGTTCAAAGTTAATAAGGAAGAAGTTTTGATAGACTATTGGTACTTAAAAGTTGGCAAGCCACAAGGACTAGATGAGATGTATCCAAGGACTTTGAAGCAAGTGTGTGTAGAAATTGTTGGGACACTGGCCACAAACTTTCAGTCCTCCCTCAACTTAGGGAGATACAAGAAGACTGGATAATTGCAAACATTATGGCCTTGTTCAAGAAAGATTAATCCCAGCAATTACAGACCAGTCAGTTTAACTTTGGTGAAAGCTTCAAGAAAACAATCAGGATATAACTAGTAGTCCTAAGGAAAAGGGATGTTGACTGTGAAGAGTCAGTGTGGATTCTAAAGGGAAAATCATGTTTCACTGAGTTGTTGGAATTTTTTTGAGGAGGTAACATAATGGCTTAATGAAAGTTACACTGTTAATGTGATATTCATGTATTGCCAGAAAGTGGCAGTTTCTCACAAGAGACTTATGAAGAAAGATATAGATCATGGTATAAAGTGACAGGAGCATCCTGATTACAATATTGGCTGAGTGATAAGAAACAGAAAGCAATGGTCAATGAATATTTTGGGCTGGAGGGAGATTTGTGTGCAGTTCCCCAGGAGTCAGTTTTAGGACCCTTGCTTTTACTGATATATATTAATGATCTGGATCTTGATGTGCAGGCGACAATTTCAAAGTTTACAGATGCCATGAAACTTGAAAGAACTGTAAACTGTGAGGAAGGCAGAGTGCAACTCCAAAAAGATGTTCACAAGTTGATAGAGAGAACAGACATGTGCAGATGAAACTCAATGTGGTGAAAAAATGTCAAAAGACATCACAAAATAGGCGGTGCAATTCTAAAAGAGCTGCAGGAACCAGTATATCTGTGCACTATTTATTGAAGGTGACATGACAGGTGGAGAACAGTTAATAAAAGATGCAGTGTCCTCGAGTACAGTGATAGTGACATAGAGTACAAGAGCACTAGACGTGATATTGAACTCATATAATATGTTGTTTAGACCTCAATTGGAGCACAGTGTACTGTCCTGGGTGCCACGGTAAAGGATGTATTGGAGCAAGTACAGAAGGATTTACAAGAATGGTTCCAGGAATAAGAAGGTTCATTTATGACCATGGATTGAAGAAATTGGTACTGTTGTCCTTGGAGAGAAGAAGGCGAAAAAAAAGGTTGTAAGAAAAGTCTTTTTCGAACAATGAGTAGCTATAGCATGGAATGCACTGTCTGGAAATATGCTGGAGGTAAATTCAATTGTCGCATTCAAGAGGGTATTGGATCATTATTTGAATAGAAATAGTATGGGAGGGGATGGGGAGAAAGCAGGAAATTGGGCATTTCATAATGATGGTTGCTTGAAGAGCCAATGAAGACATGAGGAGCCGAACGACTGCCTTCTACACAAAACAATTCTGTAAGTCTTTGATTTTTGGTGCTCTGTTGAACTACATCAATGTTTGGTTAAAAATAAGATGGAACATTTCACCCATATAAAGGTAGAAACACAGTATATGGGTCACGCACTGAGAATGAAAGGGCACAAATTTAAAGTCATTGATTAAAAAAAAATGAAAAAATGTATATTTCACAAATCCAATAATTTGGGTTTAGATTAACAGGAGTTAGAGTTTTATTTGAAAAGGAACAACTTGCAAGGTTACAGGAAGAAGATTAGAGCATGGCATTATGAGAAATGCCGATTCAGAGTTAAAAATCACACAATATCAGGTTATAGTCCAACAGGTTTATTTGGAAGTTCTGTGATTTTTAACTTTATCCACCTCAGTCCAACACCGGCACCTTCACATCATGGCTACCATTCAGAGTGACAGTGCAGATTTGATAGGCTAACTAGCCTTTTCTGCCCTGTAGTACATGTCATTATCTGATAACTTTCCCAGTCTCTCTTGGCTATGCACACGCAAAGCAGTCAGTTCGTCAAGTCACAGTCAAGCATTGTAGATTGCAATGTCAGGTCGACACGCTTGAATTTTGTAAAATATTTAAGAGGGTCAAGGTGAAATTTCACACAGCTCTCATCTTCTTTGAAGCCTCATCCATGGTGAGTCAACTTTATTTGGACATTAAGTAAATCGGGTAACATTCACGATAAGGTAAATGATCATGCTGTGTTGAAAAATAAGCCTCATAGAGCGTTCTACTACATTTCCATTAGGGGAAGGAAACTTGAGCCATTGAAATTTCACAGTGAGGAGTCATTAGAATGAGACCAGGGTTGTAATGTTGCAAAGACAGTCTTCTTCACACAAAGAGCCATAAGGTTTTGGATTCTCTACTCAAGAGAGCTGTGGATACTAGGTCTTTGATAATATTCAAGACTGAGATTAATAGATTTTTGTATACTCAGGAAATTAGGGCAGTTGGCGGTAGAGCAGAAGGTAAATTGAGCAAAAAGATCAGCCATAATCTTACTGGATCGAAGAATAGGCTTGAAGAGTCAAATGGTCTCCTTCTGCTTCCATTTCTGTCTTGCTTTGGAAAAATTGTGGCATTTACACTGAGATATAGAAGAGAACATAATGAAAAGTTTTGAAGGTCAGTCAAAGTCCTAGCTTACTCTCCCTATTGGCATTGTGGGTCCACCTACAGTAAATGGAGTCAAGAAGATAGTTCACCACCACTTCTCAAGGGGATCGAGGGATGGGAAATAAATGCTGCCACAGCCAGCAATGCTCAAATTCCACATATGAATAAAAAAATAAAACTTGATGAAAACAGAAACATAATGCAGAAACTATTCCCATGCACTTATCAAGACAAACACAAGAATGCCAAATTTCAAACAATCTCAAATTTCACATTTTAACATTTGTCCTGATAAGTGCAAGATGAAAGGATTCAAAAACATGAGAAAACGGTGAACGGTCATTCTAATAGTTAGTAAATTGTTGACAGAGAGATATCAGGCTCAATTTCAACCAACACAAAAACTCACTTGCATAGAGTTAACATTAAGAGACGAATCGAGAGTGTGGTGCTGGAAAAGCACAGCAGGTCAGGCAGCATCCGAGGAGCAGGAGAGCTGACATTTCGGGCAAAAGCCCTTCACCAGGAATGTATGTCAAGATATGTTAAATTTTAGTATTTCATGGAAGGTGCAATCTCCATTATAATGTAGGAGTATGACAACACTTCACCAGTATGTCATTGACTGCAAACATTAGGGATTTCCTGAGGTCTATACAGTAATCAGTAATTTAATTGCAGAAAGGTTTTCAAATGCTGTACCTTTGTTAATAAACCTAATGTTGGTTTATAACAGGGAGATGGTGATGCAATGGTAATTACACCGTGCCAGTAGTCCTAGAGCCTTAGGCTCATGTTCTGAGGTCATTGTGGGTTCAAATCCCACCATATCAGCTGATGGAATGTTAATTCAGTTAATAAAATCTGGAATTTGGGATCTAATCTCAGTAATGGTGACCACATGGCTATCGTCAATTGTTGTAGATAGACGCTTTTTCAATAATGTCATTTAGGTAAGGAAATGTGCCATCCTTACCTTGTCTGGCTAGAAGATCACAGCAAGCCAGGCAGCATTAGGAGGTGCGGAAATCAATGTTTCTGTAACCCTTCTGCAGGACCCTTCTTCTTCTCCTGAAGAAGGGTTACACCTGAAACACCAGCTTCTGCACCTCCTGATGCGGCCTGGCTTGCTGGCCTCTACCAGCTTCCTGCCTGTCTACTTTGGATTCCAGAATCTGCAGGTTTTTTTGTCTCTAATCCTTACATTGTCTGGCCTACACATGACTCCAGATCCATTACAACGTAACTGATCCTTAACTGCACTCTGAAATGGCTGAGTTGACCACTAATTTCAATGGGCAATTAGGGATGAGGAACAAATGCTGCCCTTACCAGCCCTGCCCACATCCCATGAAGGAGAGGACAGGGGAAAATCAGATGAAAAAAAGTAGCATCAATCAAAAGGAACAAATGGTAAATAGTAACTACAATTAAAAAGTTTCATTTCAGGGTCAAATTAAGTCACTTGAATGTCTGCAAGAACAACTTCATGTGATTGATCCTTCACAGCAATTATTCACAATTTTATTCACTATTGTACCATCTGATGAAACAGGGAACAATGTTATTGTGACAAAATATCATCAGTGTTGCATCTCACACTCTTTACTTCTCTGTCTGGAATGTGTTAAACAATGTGTTGAATTTATTCTACTTAATTGCAACTGAGTGTTGTAAATGATAATAGATAAAGCTGAAATCACAAAATTAGTCAAGCTTTGAATTACATTCATAAATGACACTGAAACCTTCTACTATGGCTCCAAACCCCCCAGGAAAATATATATCCTCACGGTTCTCTCAAACCATCCAAAATTCCATATCTAATCCTTTTAGAACTCATTATATTCCACACTTGAATTTAAAGTAAGGAGAACCATACACGAACACGTTCCCGGGATGTAAGTTCTGACATAGAGGAGGCCTTATTATCCTAGCCAAAAGGACTGGTGAATACACTACTCATATTCTGCTGCCTGTGAGCAGTAATTCAAATGCAAATACCCTGAATCAAACAGTGTTTCATTTTTCAGAGTGCTGAATAGGTCGTGAAAGAAAGATAATGTGATCACTTACTTAAATCACAGTGGTGTGACAACAACTTGCATTTATGTAGCATTTTTATCAGTCACTTGGTACTTCAGAACCTGAATATTGTTGAAAAAAGAGCGATGTTGTCCAGCTTTTTCATTCTGCATTCATCAGGATAGATACAAGAGTGCCAAATTTTAAGTAATCACAGCATCCTAGCCTGGAGAACCATTAGTTCCTCATTGCTTTCTTTACGGCAATGCATTAGTGAAGTAGAGTAAATTTGCCGATCTGAGTCCTTTTCTCCATGATATAAATCGTTGAGACCATTTGAAATTTAGCATTTTTGCATTTGTCTTGATGAGCGCAAAACGAACAGTTTTAACAACATGTTTTCTCCATTCAGCAACATTTTAATGCTTTAAATACAGAGTCTTTGATAATATTCAAGGCTGAGATCATTAAGATTTTTGTATATTCAATGAATTAGCGGATTGGAGATACAGCAGATGGTAAATTGATGGAAAAGATAGGTCATAATCTTATTGGATCAAAGAATAGGCTTGAAGAGTCGAACGGTCTCCCGCTTCCATTTATCACTTTCTTTCGGAAAATTGTGACTTCTGCAATGAGAGATATAGAAGAGAATAAATGAAGTTGTTTGAAAGTCAGTCAAAATCCTGGTTTAACATCTCTATTGACATTGTCAGTTTACCTATAGCAAATAGGCTGCAGTGGTTCAAGAAAATAATTCACTACCACTTTCCCAAGGGCAACTAGGGATGGGCAATAAATGCTGGTGCAGGCAGCAATGCTCAGATTCCATAACTGAATAAAATAATGAAATTTGCTGCAAGGAGAAACATATCGGGGAAGGTATTTCTCTCGTGTTTATCAAGTCAAATACAAAAATGCCAAGTTTCAAACAATCTCAAATTTCATATTTTTGGATAAAAAGATTCAACAACATGAGAAATTGGTGAAAGATTGTTTTAATTGTTGCTAAATGGTTGACAGGGAGATATTAGGCTCAATTTTAACCCGAGTTTCTTCATAGGAATTGAATACAGAGATATATAAAGAGTCATTAATCCTGATGGCCAAAGGTTTGGTCAGAGAAGCAGGTTATAAGTACTATCTTAAAGAGGGAGAGAAAGGTAGAGAAGCGGAAAGGTTTAGGAGGGAACATTAGGGTTATAGCATGTCATAAATGGATAAAACCACATGAAGAGTTTCCAATATGTTTTCAAGTCAGGATTGTATGTGGTTTGAAATTGAACTTCCAGGAAGTGGTATTCCCATGTATCTGATTCTCTTGTCCTTCTTGGTGATGGAGGTTGATGTGTTTGGAAAATGTTGCCTAAGAAGCCTGATGAGTTGCTGCAGTGCATCTTGTAGATAGAATACATTGCTGTCAGCATGAATTGGTGGTTCACTCTTAAGTGCCCGCTGAAATAACCGAGTGAGACATTTGGTTCAAGGCAATTGCGGATGGACTCTTTAGGTAGTACAGCACTCCCTCAAACAGGGCAGCACTCCCTCAGTAATGATTCACAGGTTTCATTAAAAATGTGCTGCCATTAATGTGGCAGACATATTTTCTATGAATCATAGAATTCCTACAGTGTGGAAACAGGTCATTTGGCCCAACAAGTCCACACTGACCCTCTGAAAAGTAACCCATCCAGATCCATTCCCCTACCCTATTACTCTATATTTACCCCTAACTAATGTACCTAACCTACACATCCCTGAACATTATGGACAATTTAACATAGCCAATTCACCTTACCTACACATCTTTGGATTGTGGGAGGAAACCCACATAACACAGGGAGAATGTGCAAACTCCACACAGTCACCTGAAACTGGAACCGAACCCAGGGTCCCTGGCACAGTGAGGCAGCAGTGCTAACCACTGTACCAGTGCCAAGAAGGCATTCCAGCTTGTGTATTGTGTCTAATTCTGCAATCAATCCTGTAATAAAGATGTCAAGGTGTAATTGGGGAAAAAAATAGAAAACGTTGAAAAAGCTCAGCAGATCAGGTAGCATTTGTGGAGAAAAATCAGAGTTAATGCTTCGGGTCAAGTGACCATTCCTTGAATATTAAATGCTGACCATTTCAGTAATGTCCAAATGCCACAAATGAGTAAAAAGCATGATGGTGATATGGTACTGATTTATCATAACATCAACAGGGATGAGGGCCTTTGGTTACATGGAATGATGACAGTGTTCTACTCCTGTATTTATTGGAGTTTATAAGAATGAATAGCAACTTCACTGAAACACACATAATTCTTATGGGAACTTCAAACAATGGCACAGGTGGCTCAGCAGTTAGCACTGCTGCCTCACAGTACCAGGGACTCAGGTCCAACTCCAGCCCTGGGTGAATGTCTTTTGGAGTTTGTACATTCTCCCTGTGTCTGCATGGGTTTCTGTCCAGTGCTCCAGTTTCCTTCCACAATCCAAAGATGTGCAGGTGTAGGTGGATTGGCCATTTTAAATTGCCCATTGTTCCCAGGGATGAGTGGGTTAGCCATGGGAAATGTAGAGTTACAGGGTAGTGGGCCAAGTCTGGGTGAGATGCTCTTTGGAGGGTCAGTGCAGACATGATGGGCTGAATAGCCTCTTTCTGAACCATAGGCATTCCATAACTTTATTGGTAGAGTGCAAAAATGGTGTTTCCCCTTGAAGGAGACTCCAGGTAGGACTAGACAGCAGCAAAGAAAATAAGATTAGGAAGAGGCTACTCAGCCCTTTAAGCCCTTCTCCCCATTCCCTTTGATCTCTTTATCAATGAAAAATCCTGATGATGATGATTTCAGAGAAATTTAAAAATCAAGAAAGGTAAAAATCGCAGAACACCAAGTTATAGTCCAAAATGTTTTTTTTGAAGTACAAGCTTTCAGAGAAGTTAGGCCGGGTCTGCCCTGCTTCTTGCTTTTGCCTTTAACTTGATATTGCCTCCCCTGGCCACATTCCCTGCCTCAGCTCGGGACTCCCAAGCGGGACCCCGCCCTCCCGCCTAGACGGACAGCCGGACCGACCAATCGTAAGAAGAATGGGCGGGTAGTAGGCGGGGTCGGGAGCGGGCCAATCGATGGCGGGGTACGGGGCGGGATATGCCGGACGTCACGTGATGAGTGGTGCTGGCGGCCGAGGGAGTGAGTGGGAAGCGGAGACAGAGTGAGGTGGAGTGGCTGGCCGACCAACTGGCGTCTACTCCCCTCACTCCCGTTCTACGGGGTGGAGAGAAGGTGATTTCCATCGCGTGGGGGTGCCGCCGCCGCCCCTCCTCCTCCTTCTGAAAGCGGGTCTCTGGCTGTGGCAGGTGGGTGGGCGCGGAGATCCTTGGAGCCCCTCTCCCTCCCTCCCTTCCTCTTGAGGGGTTTGAGGAGGAGGCCGGAGGGTGAGGGAGGACAGTGAGGCGGCGGGAACCGTTGAATCAGGCGCGCGCGCTGCCCACGGGGCATCGGGCACGGGCGGCACAGTGAGCCCGTAACTCCGTCCCGCACGCGCCCAGCAATTCCCCCCCCCCCCCC
>NC_057728.1:50401906-50476964 GCF_004010195.1 Chiloscyllium plagiosum
GTGCCCAACCCCATCCCATCTAACCGACCCCACCCTCACCCCAGTCTTGTCTGACCACCTCAAACTCTGCAGCCAACCACTCCCTCTTTCTGGACCCCTGCTCTGCCCCCATCTTTTCATCACACACCAGACCCCACACACTTCACCTTGTGCCCTCTTTCTTCTGTCCTCTCCTTCCCCATCCCTCCTTTTCTTGTCAAGTCCATCCCTATAAACCCTGGGATCTCTTACCCTTTTCCCACATCAATCCTGATCCCTTCTCCAATTCCCTTGACCATGTCCTCCTCCTCCTTGCCCTGTCTCCTTTTGTTACTTGCTTCCCCAAATATCTCCCCCACATTCTATGATTAAAATATGCCTAATCTGAATGTTTTAGAATGTTCACATCTGGCTACATAATTTTTCTTTTCATAAACAACATTCTACACCCCTATAGGAACATCTGGAGAGAGCTTGTTCCTCATTTTCCCAGTGATAACTGCTGTTTGACAGTGAGGCACCACCCTCCTATTTGTTAAAATGCCTGCTTGACCCTTTACACTAGTGAAAGAGAAGGGTGTGGACAGATCTGAATGTAGGCTGTCCATTCTCCCCACCCACACTAAATGCTGCATCTTGCCAGCAATTTTTTTCAACTTAAAATTATGGATGGAACAGATATTACTTTGAAACCCTTCCAGACCTGGTTTGTAGTTGACATCTACCATAGCTTAGTGAACATCTGAATGAAGATTGTCAAGGAAATTTGTGATTGACGTGTCATTTCTGATCAGTCTTTTTTTTTTGTCCTTATTGGAAGTCTGACTTTGCAACTTTAAACTAGCTGTAATTTATACTGAGCCAGGATGTACTAACTAATAGAATAAAAACAAAATACTGAAAGCACGTAGCTTACTTTCTGGAACAAATTAATACTTGTGCTTTTTGCTGTTATTCAACTTGCAGGTTTAAAATAAAGTTAGCTCCTATTTTGTAGTATCGATCCTCTTGATGGATCAGAGGAGACCAGGTTAAGAAGATAGTCTACTTTAGTTGCTACTCGATCTATTCAAGCACATATTGATTATCTGACTGAACTGTTGACCATGATATCAAATATGTTGTCCTGGAGTGATGTCAAAATAGTCTCCAAATTTTATGTTAATAGGTACAGAAAAAGCATAATTTTACAATTACAGTCAGGCTGTTGACAGATACCTGGAAATACTTCTTTTGGACAAAGGTTGACTAAGTTTGATACCCTTCCTTAAAGGGCCATTGATGCTGATTGAATTGGAATCTTCAAAATTGCATGCGATAGAATTTGTTAGATGCAAGTAATGATATATAGGAATACACAGATAATGATAGGAATTGATCTATAGGTCAGTCGTCTAGTTAAGTTGTGAAACAGTTAGTGTTCCTCTTATGAGAATTGCATGAAGTGTTGCTACTGCAGATTCATTGGCAGCTATTCTATGAATAGGGGCTACTGTGTTAAATGTCTTGAAAGTGCATCAGGTTAATATTACTGGCGGATTGAAATAGGCTAGAATAAATCCCTGCTTGCCATTTGTGGTCAGTCAGAACTGTTCAGGCTGGGTGCAGAGCTGCTGGCAAGCTAGGCATTGCCAGGGAAGAGTATTTTCAGACACAAGTATTTTAAGAGCCAGTTGCTTCAAATTAATGCTGGTTGAATTACTTCTGTTTATGTAACAAATCATAAACATTCAGTGGTGATTTACTTTGTATCTCATTTTCTACTGTGTTTTGGTCCTCTACAAACACCCAATAAGGGGGATAAAAGCAAACTTTGTAACTTTTCCAATTCTATGCAGTATTTTTCATATGTTTTTTGGAAACTAGTCATGTATAGTTACTTGCATCATGCACACCAGGTTATTTTTGGTGCACGAGCACAATGATTATTGATTTTGGACAAGCAGCTTGGAGGTTGAGAACTGAGATTCCACTGTAGTAAATTCTGAAATTCATTCCTGATTATATCATCTGCATGAGTCAGGCGTTTGCTTGACATTACAAATACAAATATTGTCTAAAGTTGTTTCCATCACCAATTCGACTTGCTTTCTTGTGACTCTAATAATGCCCTCCATTCCATTTCAGAGCAAATAAATTGAATCAGCTCTTCCTGCAAACATTTTAAAGAATACTTTAATAGGTATAATGGCATTTTGGTGTTGCCATGCATGTCAAAGCTTTAAAGACATGCGACAAGTTTGAGTTCTATAGTTTGAGTTTAGGCTTAATCCTATTGAAGATGTATATCTGTTATGTTGTCCTCAAAGTGTTGGCCTTGGGTTGGTTGGTGGTGCTCTTGCATCTGTATCAGAAAGATGAATTGAAGTCCCATCTCAAGACTCGAGCATGAGAGCGTAAAGCAACCAGTACAGTACTGAGGAAGTGCTTCATTGTCCAGGATGCTGCCTTTCAGTGTCCTGAACAATATTTCTTAATCAGTGTATTACAAATTATTTTTCTGGCCATAATCTTATTTAGCGAGTTTTGAGAAGATTTGTAGCTCAGGTTGAGATTCTGGATGTAGTTTTGCTGTTTGACGTGGAAGGTTCACTTCCAGACGTTTCGTTACCCTACTACGTAACATCTTCAGTGGGCCTCTGAACGAAGCACTGCTGATAATTCTTGCTTTCTATTTATGTTTGGGTTTCTTTGGGTTGGTGATGTCATTTCCTGTTCATTTTCTCAGGGGGTGGTAGATAGAGTCTAACTCGATGTGTTTGTTGATAGAGTTCCGGTTGGAATGCCACAATTCTATTTTGTAAATGACATTAGTTTTGTTTGTTGTCTGTATAGGGTCTTTCAAGTTCATTAGCTGCTGTTTTAGTGGCTTTGTGGGCCACCCGCGCCCCCCCACCTTCCAGGCATCATGGTAGCCCACAAACCTACCAACACACTAAGACAACAGCTGATGAACTTGAAATACAGACAACAAGCAAAGCTAATGTAATTTACAAAATACCGTGCAAAAACTGTAGCAAACACTACATTGAACAAACAGGCAGAAAACTAGCCACTAGGATACGTGAACATCAACTAGCCACAAAACGACATGACCCTCTCTCACTAATATCCTTACATACAGATAAGGAAGGGCACCACTTAGACTGGGACAACCCATCCATCCTAGGACAAGCCAAACAGAGAGAGACATGAGAATTCCTAGCGGCGTGGCATTCCAACCAGAATGGTTGGAATGTGTGTATACTGGTGACTTTACTTCCTGCATTACAATAATGACTGTTCGAAAGTACTGCGTTGACTGTAAAGCACTGTGGGACATGGAAGTGTTGAATGGTACTTTCTATATATGTTTCCTTCTAAATCACTGGTGAAAATCATATTCTCTGAAGACAATAGTATTTTAGGACTTGGTTTGTATTTTGGTCTTGGATTTAGTTGATAATTTCAGCTTGAGTTTCAAGTGTATTCCTATTCCAGACATGGTGTAATGTGCATTTTCCTTTTTGAAAGAAAAGTGAGTTTGCACATATTAAATGGTTGTAGGATTCCACAATATTTTTCACCAGTATGCAAGCATTCTTTCAGTTTGTCACAATGCTGAAATCAAGATATCCATCATGTGGCCCACCAGAAGAGAGAACTTTCTTGCACTCATTCTTCCAATTAAAAACATAAGTTCAATGCAACAAATAATACAAATTATGCCTTACTTTGTACTTGATTCAGGTTTGTGGTCAGTGGATCTTAGAGTTTGAACTTTCTGAGAGTCATTGGATTGGCTCATTGCAGAATTAAAATCAGTGGAATTAAAGGAGTAGAATTTTGGGATATGGAGGAGAACAAGTTAGCAAAATCAAGCTTCTCATGAATATTATATTTGGAATACTTAGTGATCTTGAACTGAAGTTTAATGTAACTCTTTTCTTGTGAATTAAAGGGGAAGGTTCTCTCTCTTCCCACTGCTTCCCCCCGCCCTCCAAAAAACCCTCACTAATGTACCAGATAGTGAGTTTTGAATAAGTTATACTGTAATAATATCTATTAATTTGGTGAGGAACAGTATTCTTTGCAAAGCAGTATTCTCTGGCAGTTGCTGAGCTGCTGATTAGTTAGAATGTTGCTGCTAATTTACTTAGCGTTGTTAGAATCATTCTGGTTAGTTGTATGTGCACTTATTTGGAACAAAGAACAGTACAGCACAGGAACAGGTCATCAAGCCTATGCCGACACATGATTATTTTCTAAACTTAAAAAACCTGTTGCCTCCATGCAGTCCCTCTATTCCCTGCCTATTTATACATCTCTCAGATGTTATTGTTGTATCTCCTTCTACCACCATCTGACAGTGCATTGCAGGCACTTGCCCACCTCTTCCTCCTCTTTCCCCCCCCACCCCAAAACCGAATGGGGGGAAGAGAAACTTCTCCCACATCTCCTTTAAACTTACTCCCATTCATCTTAAACTGATGTCCCTTCGTAATTGACATTTCTACCATGGGGAAAAGTTAAGAGTGTGATGCTGGAAAAGCACAGCAGGTCAGGCAGCATCCGAGGAGCAGGAAGATCGACACTTCAGGCAAAAGCCCCTCATCAAGAAGGGCTGATGAATGGCTTTTGCCCAAAATGTTGATTTTCCTGCTCCTCAGATGCTGCCTGACCTGTGCTTTTCCAGTACCACACTCTTGACTCTCATCTTCAGCATCTGCAGTACTCACTTTCGCCTACCTTTGAGAAAAGTCTGCCGACTATCCATTCTATCCACGGTTCTCATAATTTTGAAAACTTCTATCAGTTCGCCCCTCAGCCTCTGACATTCACATGAAAACAAACCGAAGGTTTCCAATCTCTCATAGCTTTGAAGATTTATATTTTTGCTGATAAATGGCATTTCTTATTATTGTAACTTTGTTATCCCTTTAATGTAATGGAATGACTCAGTGCTTTGCAGGACCTTTATGGAGCAAAACTCATTGACACTGAGCAGCATACAGCATTCGTCCTGAATATCAGAGGGTTGGTCAGAGTATTAGGTTTTAAGCAATGTCACGAAGATGAAAGAAAAGACAAATGTTTGGAGAACCCCGTGTCTAGGTACCTGAAAGCGAGGCTGTCAACAGCAGAGGGATTAAATTGGAATTGTTCGCTAGGCTAGAATTTGAGGAATGTAATCTGAAGTGGCGTGCAGAAGGAGGTCATGGATGGGGGAAGGTGTAGCCATGAAGCAATTGGAAATAAAGATGACATTTTGAAAATTGTGATTTCTTCACAAAAGGGCAATGTGGAGCAAGGTGTACAAAACTGATGGGTGTCTGGAATTTGCAGGGAATTAGAGCACAAGTGGAAGAATGGTCTTGAGATATGTGGATTGTTGATTGTGAGAAACCACACAAGTATGTTGGAATAGTTAAGTCTAGAGGTAACAAAGGGTGCGTGGGAATTTCACCAGCAGATAGATTGAGACAAGACTGAAGTTGGGTAGCGAGCACCTTTCATGCTGCAAACGTGTGGTTCTGGGTCAAATATAACACCACATTTATGGATTATCTTGTTCCGCATCCAACATTTTCTAGAGGAGAAATGGAAAGGCAACAATTCCTATGAGTCAAAATAATGGCTTTTGATTTGTGATATTTAATTGGAAAAGTTTTAAGTGCATCCAATGTTGTGAAATATTTTGTAACTTCTGTTCTTAGTACATATCAATTCATGGCCATTTGACTTGTATGCTGGCAGTACAGGAGTCTCCTAAGGCATTTCCCCCTCAAACAAGTATGTTTTTGGGAGGGGATTTGTGGCCTCAAGGGAAAGCAGCCAGATCAGTGTTACCACAAGTGGCTCTGTTGTTCAGCAGAGAGAATTGAAATGTAGGTGAGCATTTGTGATAGGAGACTATAGCCAGGAGCGGCCAGTGGCTCAGTGGTTAGCACTGCTCCCTGACAGCGCCAGAGAACCATCTGCCTGTGTGGAGTTTGCACATTCTCCATGTCTGTCTGGGTTTCCTCTAGGACCTCCCTTTGCCTCCCACAATCCAAAGATGTGCAGGTTAGGTGAATTGGCCCTGTTAAATTGCCCATAGAGTTCAGGGATGTGTCAGTTAGGTGCATTAGTCAGGGGTAAAATATAGGGTAGGGGAATGGCTCTGGGGGGTTACTCTTGTGGAGGGTCAGCGTAGATGTGTTGGGCTGGAGGGCCTGTTTCCACACTCTGGGGATTCTATGATTTAGATAGATGTTTCGCCTATACATATGGCCGCAAGTGAGACTCCTGGATGATATGTTGCTTTCTGGTGCCAGGGTCAAGGATGTCTTGGAGTGGGCACAGCATATTCTGATAGGGGAGGTTGAGTGGCCAGATGTCATGCTCTATTATTACTAATAACGTAGGCAGAGAGCGAGATGAGGTGTTACAAAGGGAATTTAGGTAGTTGGGTAGGAAGTCTACAACTGTAATCTTTGGGTTACACGCTGTGCCACATGCTAATGAAGCCAGAAATAGGAAGATAATACAGTTGAATATGTGGCTAAAGAGCAGATGTGGAAGGGAGGGCTTCAGATATCTGGATTATTGGGATCTCTCCCAGGATAGGAGAGACGTGTACTAAAAAGACGGATTGCGCTAAAACTGGAGGAGCACCATCCACCTTGCAGGTGGTGTAATTTGAGGGGAAGGTTGATGGTAAGTCAGGTGAGCAACAGAAAGTACAGATAGGATCAGAATAATGAACACGACAGGACTGGTCATCTGAAGTGTATTTATTTTAATGGAAGGAGTATAACGGATAAGACCGATGAACCTAGAGCCTAGGTTAGTACATGGAACTATGCTGTTAGAGCCATTATGGAAACTTAGGTGAGAGAAGGGAAGGACAGATAGCTCAATGTTCCAGGATTTCAGTGTTTCATTCAGGCAAGAGAGAAAGTTGAATAACTGAGAATGTCACAACTGTACCAAGCGAAGACATCTTGGAGAGGCCAAATGCATTCACTTCAGCTGGTCTTGTAGGAGCAAAGGAAACTGAACTAAGCCAATCAGTCCCACAGCCTGCTCCGCCATTTATCGAGGTCATAGTTTATGTTTGACCTCAATGTTTCCTTGTATTATCCCCACATCCCTGAGAAGTTGATGGATCTTTGTCTTGAATATACTCAGTGTCTGAACCTTCTCAAAAATCTGCAGTTGAGAATGCCAAAGGTTCACCACTCTGGATGACGAAATTCGTCCTGGTTTTGGTCTGGCCGAGAGATAGGGATACTACAATTGCAAGATCCTAGTCTATGTCAGGTATATCCTTTCATGCTCCAGTTGTAGCAGAAAAGAAATATGATAGGTAGAAAATGATTGATAAATGATTTTTGTTTTTGAGAAGTTTTTTTCAAAAATGTAACATAACTGTACTAAATGAACCTTACTGTTAAAGTTGGTCTGAGCCCTGGAGACATCCACCAACAGTGAAAGCAAATGTTGCTAGATTTCCATACAATAACATAGGTATAACCTCAGTTATCATTTTATCAGGAAAGATTCATCAGGCTGGGGCCCCTTCCTGGAGAAAATATTTCCACTAACTGGTGAGGCTGTAAGGACTAGCATGGATCTGTTGAGTCAAAAGACATTTATCTGCATTATAAATGATTTTTAATTCTTACCTTAAATCACTTTGAATGCTTGTTCTGAGCCCTCAAAAGACTATTTCCCTTTATAAACATTGGAAGCAATTCATGTTTGAATTGCACACTCCCAATATGCTAAATACAGCAATGATGGGCTTTCACATCCTGCTTTTGTGACACTGCATCACATGATGTTGCTATTTCTCGACGTTTTTTATAATACATCAGTAACTGCAAGGTTTTAAAAAATATTAATGTAATGTCCAATGCATAATTTTCTGAAAATGGTAAATAGTTTGTAGGAAAATTAGATTAGCGTAATTTCCAAACCTTTGAATTTTACTAAATTTATTACGTTTAATGAATTTGATCAACTATGATATTCTCCATCCTTCATAGTAAAGAACTGCTCAGCTAGAGTTAATACAGCAGAACTGCAACATGTAAAAATTATTCCACACACTTTAGCAGAGAAAAAAGTACTGGTAACTTCATTAAAAGAGCATCTCAAACCTTCATTAGTACGTATTATGTGTTTGGCTTCGTGTGATTCCGTATACCAGAAAAATAGGTTCAGGATCAAATTTGCCATTTCCTGAAACAAAGTTCAGCAGTAAAGTTGTGTGTGTGACTTAAGTCCAGGAACGTCTGACAAAGGGGATATACTCCGAATGCTGGAAACCTGAAATAAGAACAAGTGCTGAAAAACTTAAGAGTTCTGGATGCATTTGTGGAGAGTGAAACTGTTGTCAGACCAGGTGACCTCTCATCAGAATGGTTTTTCTCCATCAACCGATGTGCCATAACTGCGAAGCATTTTTGAACATTTTGTTTTGTTATTGTTTTCTATGACATAGCAATAGGATAAAATAAGTTGAAGTTTGAAAGAAAAGCAGTATGAAATATAAATGCAAATTTCTGAGTGAAGTTTGAATGCAGTGTTTCTGAGGAGAGTTCTGTGCTGCAGAAATATCGTTACTTTTACATTTCAAATCTTTTTCTTGTGACTTTGTTTACTTCATGTGCTATATTTTTGGGATTTGGCATTAGTGGCCATCTGTACTTGCTCTTGAAAATTGCTGATGAGCTGCTTTATTGTTTTGAAAGCATGAAATAGATGGGTTTTTAATATAACTGAACATATCAGTAACCTGTAATAAAGCATTTTAGCTGCTTCAATAGGTGTTTGGGGTAAAGTTTGACACCCTAGATCTCTAACTGATTGCATCTTGAATGGCTGGCTGAAATTGAGAATTTCTGACATGGGGGCAGAATTCTTCATGACTGTTAGATGAGGAACATGTTTGATTTCAACCGAATAAAAATTAAATTTGAAATAATATCCTGCTACCTTTTTATTGAATTTGATAAATTGTGTTCTTAATTCATTGTCTACTTTTTGCCAGTAGTAAATGTCTTATTAGTAACTTTAGTTTGAATAAAGTGAAAGATTAAAAAACTAACCAGTTTTTCAATTAATTTGTAATATACGTAGCAGCATATAAATGCATCAGTATACTTGACTGTCACAAAATACTTTTATGAAGCTAGAAGTATAGTAGAAATACTCTGATCTTAAAAATTAAATCTGCAAGAAATATTTAGGGAGAGCCAGTGCTCCTATTTGCTTTAGCCTTTCTATGATTCTCACAAATGGAGTCTCCCTCATGAGTTATCAACAGATTTTTCTTTTGGAGACACTAGACTGTATTGTGTGGTCATGAAAAGCTGGATTTTTTTTCTGCCTTAATGGCCTACTCTAGGTCAAACATTTGACATATGCACTATATTTTTTCCATTGTAACACAACACTTTGTCGTACAGCATTTTAAGCTTCTGTTTTCAATTAAACCATGAACTGAAGAATCCATTCTATGAATATTTGTTGATTTCTTATTTGACATGGATCTTTGCAACCCCAATGTATTTAAAAGCATTACTCTTAAAATGTCTTTGCTGTGATTTTGATAGCCAAGTATAAATGGTATGGATATCCTCTTTAATAGTGATTAATAATATGTAAAAACATATTTCAATATTTGAAGAGTTCAGACCTGAGTTATTGAAAGGTGGGAAAATAAGTGGGTGATGTTGCCAGTAGTGTTCTTTGGCAGCGAGGAATTGCCAGATACTGGGGTAGGAATTCGGCACCAAACTTTTACTACTGGGGAAAAAAATAGCGGCCTTTATTCTGTGACCTATTGATTTACCATTTACCAGTAGAGCTTAGATTGGGACTTCTGGAACTGTGGCTTAAACATATGTATCATTATACTGTTCAATTGGTTACAGCTTTAGTTTTTTTTAAAAGCAACTTTATGTTCTTGCCTCAAGAACCCTTCTGATCTTGCCCTGTCAGATGGCTTCCTTGCTGAGACTGCTTCTATTACAGTCAACTGCTCTGAAGTTTTGGGATTTTTGATAATGTTCGAATGCAGGAAGTTGCTGTCAGAATACTTTTTGTAAGGGTTCTAATTGAAGCCAGTGCAGCTGACATCTGCTTTTCAGGACTAACCTAAATTATATAGGTTATTTCCTTCTTGACAAGTCAATTTAAAAAAAAAACTTTTCTGAAGTTATCTGTTGTAAAACTTAAAACCCAAATCTGAAAATAATTCAAGAGATGAATAATAAATTTTGCATTTTCCTTCATTATCTTGTGTGTATTTGGTGAGTTGGGAACAGTTGAGTTATCTTTGCAATCAAAACAGAAAATGCTGGAAATAAATTGTCTCCACCTAAAGTCCTGAAAATTGGGTCATTAAGTGAATCAAAAGAATCAATATTAAAACCAGAGTTAGGTTCCTTTTGGACTTTTAGTGCCTGGGGGGGAAAATATACAGATTACAATACTGTATCATGTAAATGCAGCGCAGTGTTCCTAACTGGCAGAACAAAAAAAACACTGAAGTTAACAGAAATATTGTATGAATGCAATTGAGAAATTGAGACAGCACTTGCCAGTGCTGTGTGTGTGTGTCTCTCTCTCTCTCTCTGTCTTTCTGTCTCTGGTCAGAGTGCTTTCACTTTGTTTGATGGATGGCGAGAATGCTAATATGTTTAGTGTGCAATCTCCCAGACTCTGCCGTATGTGGGCAGGTGTTGTATTGTTGGCCGTTCCCCCCTCAGGTTGAAACAAAGCACAGAATGGCTTTATCTCCTCCATCTTTATTCTGGGCCATGGAGGGAGAGCAATCGCATATGTCTTCTCTGGGATAGCAGTTTCTTAATGAATTATATAGTCATTTTACAGGGACGAGCATCCAGATAAGGCAACATACATATTAATTGTGTGACTGTTACAATCAATGAGAATCAGTAGCAGAGACCAAGCCGTTTACTGTTATACAATGAATGTTCCTAACCTTGTTAACTGGATTCATACAATGGATACTTTTCCCCTTGTTAAACTGACCTCCTATACTGAGTGCTCTCAATATTATTTACTGGCTCTACATAATGACTGTTTTTCCATTTTGTTAACTCATTGCCCTTGCCTCCAGCACCCCATTGTTAACTAAGTTCTTATCTGAGTTGTGCTCAGCTGAACCTCTTTTTTTTCCCCACATAACTCTGAACTTAACTCTTGCCCTACCTGCTTATACCCCATACCATTCTCATTCCCTCCTTTTATCACTTCATGGTAACCACCAAGCTGGCACTACCAGCTTTCATAAGACTTTGACAGCCAATATTTAAGCAAGTTATTGACACACCGCATACAATGATTATAATAACAAAAATTGCTAGTCCGTTACAGTAACTAGAGTTTGAAGAATTCTCCCATGTAGGAAAAAAATCCATCAATAAAGTTCTTAAATTCATAGTCCTGAGTGACCACTCCATCCATTCCAAGTCGAGTGGAAATGAGCCAGTTCTCCAAAATCTCCTTTAGTAAAGTCCAACTTGAAAACAAAATTTAGAATGTTCCCACATCACTCCTTCGAGAATTCTGAATACTTGAGTAACAGCAGTTAAATGCTTCACAAAACTGATAAGACAGCCATCCTTCCAGAGATGCTTTAGATGGAGGATACCAGCACATTTGAGTGTGCATTCAGCAGCTGCGACTGCAGGCTAGGTGAACACAGCATTCTTTGCTTCTGCTCCTGCTCTGGTGTTAAATGTAACAAAGCCAACTGGCTGTTGTGATGTTAGCTTGATCAGTGAACCTTCATATTCCTTAAATGATCAAAAGACAAGGGAAAGCTCACGTGGTTTAATGACCGTAGGAAGGCCACTGACAAAAAGCGTACTGACCTCGTCTTCATTGTTGTTAACTGCTTCACTTTTCATGCTCATGACTGGGGAGCTGATTGAATCCTTTGGATCAGGTTGTGGAAGGGTGGGCAGTGGTTCGAAGCCATGATTTACCTGTGAATGGAGAAATTGGAGAGAAGATGTTAGCTGCTGAAAGTGTCTTTGCATTTCCTCTCTCATTCCTTCCTTACGAAGGTGGATATCAATATGAAGACAGTCACACATGTAACTACACTAAATTGTGCTGGCTGTTTCAACCTTTGAATTCTTGAAGTCTGTTACTTTGTTCACTATTTATGACATTATCAAGTTTTATACAATCCATAAATTTCTAAATTGTACTGCCTAAACAATTCAGTCATTTTTAAACAATCAGTGGTCCTAAAATCAAAATCTAGGGTAACTCATTCAGGTTATTCAAAAATTATTTTCCTTTAACAAATTGATATTTGGCTAATGTCAAACCTATTGCAAAAAATATTTCCAAAATCTAGAACAGCAAGTAAACAACAACAATTTTTCCTGAGCTTTAGCAATTGAAGAGGCAGTTTCCGTTCAGTTTAAATTTCAAATATTCGTGGGAAACAAATGCTGAGTATTTTAAAATATGTTTTCCAAATTAAACTTCCCAAATAAAGTAATCAGAATTACAGTAGCAACTTTGGTAGAGATCAACATTCTTTGAATTTGCAATATGAAGGGGGCCATTGAAGTCTTAAATCAACAGAATTTAAGCAGCCCACCCTCAAGTTCTAATGTTTTGTTAAGGTTTGAGAGAACATCAAACTCAAAATGCATTCTTTTTGTGAACATTCTGCATTAAAAACATAGCAACAAAGATATTATAATACAATACTCTCGTCTGGTTAAAGCATGACCACTGACCCAACTATTCCTTTTTAAACAGGCGTTGCAGAATTTCAAGCACATCAGGGGCTCAAGGCACTCAGTTTGTTTTAAGGTTACAAGTTTGATCATTTTAAGGAGGACATAATGTACAATTTCAATGTAAAAACAAAACCTGCCCACTACACAGCCCACAAAGCACGTTGAATTGAGATCCTGATTCAAACAAGGTAAAACAGTTACTTAAAAGGATTTTCCAAACCAGTATTTTAACAAACCAAAACTTTTAAGCATCAAACACACTCAGCATGGCACAATCTACATTGGGTTGAAAAAGGAAAGTTTCAATTATTAGTACAACCTTAATTTCAGCCTTTTTTTTGTTTTGCATCCTCTCATTGGAATTACACTTATAAAAAGAGAGAGTCCTCGCAGTGGATCATGTGGCGCCATAATCCAAGCCCCACACTTTCCCCCAGAACAAAGATTCAGAACCTCAAATTTTGCTACGAGGGGACTTTAGCCCCTTTCTCATTTTACTCCTCATGGAGCCTCGAACCCCACTTAAAGGCAGAGGACTTGAACCTCAAATCAACCCAGCCAGTGGACTTGAACCCCAATAACGTGCAGAGGACTCGAACCTGGATCACATTCCATCCCCACCCCTCCCCAATGCACTGCAGAGGACTAGGAACTCTGCCTGCCAGTGCGTTTGCAAAATTGTGTCTCTTGACTGAACTAATTACTGTTTGAGGAATCCGTAGAATAAAGAGCGATTGAACGAGGGGACCGTCTCCGGTAAACAGGAATATTGAGAGGCACTAAGGTTTAAAATCTTAGTTTGTGGGCCCCTCCATCTTGTGACAGCGATGTTCCGGGTGGCAGCTGACACCGTCCGATCGTAACTATCCACTTGGATCCTGCCGACTAGATCAATATTGTCATCCCGTTTGCCCCCTTCAGTCGAAGTAAAACGCTCAGACTCAGTATAGCTTTATCTCCTTCATCTTTATTCCGGGCCCTGGCGGGAGAGAGAACGATCACCCATGTGCACAGTGACATGTGTTCACCGTCTTCTCTGGAGTAGCGGCTTCTTAATGAATTATATAGTCATTTTACAGGGAGGAGCATCCAGATAAGGCAACATACATACTAATTGTGTGACTGTTAACAATCAACGAGTATCAATAGCAGTGACCAAGCCCATTACTGTTATACAATGAACGTTCATAACCTTGTTAACTGGATTCATACAATGGATACTTTTCCCCTTGTTAAACTGATCTCACATACTAAATGCTTCCAATATTGTTAACTGGCTCTACATAATGACTGCTTTTCCGCCTTGTTAACCCATTACCCTTGTCTCCAGCACCCCATTGTTAACTGTAGGTTATTATCTGATCTGAGTCATGCTCTGCTGAACCTCTTGTTGCATAAAACTCAAACTTAACACTCTCCCTGCCTGCTTATACCATGTTGGCTGAGTTGCTTGGAGGTTATTGGACTCTCTACTTTAACCACTCCATGTTCCTGACAAAATCTCTCGTATTAATGTCTTCCAAGTAGCAAGTCCAGTGCCACCATTTGTTGGTCGCTTATGTTTGAAGTGGAATCACTAGTGTGAAGTAAGGGACTTTAAAATGGTTTATCCTTCTCATCTGTTCTATCATTGACTTTTAAATGGCTCCTCTGCCTCATTGCTACATACAAGGGGTCTGTTTTTTTTTTAATTCATTCATAGGATGAGAGTTGTTGGCTAGGCCTGCATTTATTGCCCATATTTGTCCATAGGCTGTTAAAAGCCAACCACATTTCCCTGGGTCTGGAGACACATGTAAACCATTTAAGCATGACAGTTGCCTTCCCTAAAAGGACATTTAGTGAACCAGATGGATTTTTCCAACAATTGACAATGGATTCATGACCATCGTTAGACTCTTAATTCCAGATTTTTTTATTGATTTCAGATTTCACGATCTGCACAGTTTAAACCCAGGTTTCCAGAACACTTTTTGGGCCAAAATAATACCACTTAAGTCATTTGAATGATGTTAAAATTAATCTTTTAGCGTGATTACCGACCTTGTCAATTTACTAATGTTCAAGTGAAATTGCTAAATGGGCAACTTTAAAGGAGGACTTGCTCTATTAGTTTTAGTACTGCTGATAAAAATATAACTTCAAGGCTTACTTTATAGCAATTGATCTTTACTGAAGACTGCTGAGTCACACCTGCACATTAAGTTTTCAAATAGCCTGCAGCCAAGTAAAGATTGCAAAGATAATTTCTGGTGTAATGAGCACTGTAATTGTACAGCATGTTAATTCTGCCTTTCAGAATATCAGATTTGAATTTTTTGGAACTCTGTTAATCATCTGAGGGTCGCTGATTATTTTGTGACTGATACATTTTTAAATTTGATGGACGGAATTAGCAATTTGTGAAAATATTTGGCTTTAGTTTTGTCTTGTTTGCCAAGACCTGCAACACTTGAAGAACTTGTTCAGATTGCTGAATGCTGTGAAAATCTATAAAGCACAGATTGTCAACCGATTGTCTTCGTCCCGATGCACTTGAAATTTGCATCTATTTGTGATTGTCGGTTGTTGTTGTTGTTCATAGAGATTTTCTTTGAAGTAGCTCATCTGTTCTGAGAGGCTAAGACATCTGAAGGTTGGGTGCGATGTTGTGGAGGGATGTGCACAAAAATCAGCTGACCAGCTATGAGGTGTGAAACAACAGGAATAGATCATTTAGCCTTTTGAGCATTTTCCATGATTGTTAATTAGAGGATCTGTTGCCTCATTCCATGATGTCAGGAGTTTGCAAAGATACATCAATCTAATGAAAATTAAAAATCAATCCAGATACTACTGTTAAGAGTTTCAACCTTTCACTGTTCTTTGCATGTAGGTGTCTGGTGTAGTTTTACTCCTGAGAGATCTGCAACTAATATTGCACTATAAGCAGACTTGGATTTGAGAACAATCAGTAAAACGAGTTCATCTATTATGTTCAAAGCGTTATTAAATAATTAAATTAAATTATCCTGTGTGGTGCCATTGCACACCAGGTTCCAGTCACATTAGCAGCCTCTACCGTCACTAAATTTATTGAGCCATCTCCAAGAAAATACGACCCTCATTTGTATAACCCATCCTTGTATTAAATGTAGTGGTAAATTATACAGCAATCCCTCTAGTTCCTTTATTGTTCCTGGGTCAAAATCCTGAATTCTCTCCCTAGCAGCATTATGGGTCTTCCTACAGCACGATGGCTGCAGCAGTTCAAGAAGGTATTTTGCCACCATCTACTCAAGGGCAAGTAGGCTGGGCAATAAATGATGGCAAGCCAGTGACATTTATGTTCCATGAGTGAATTAAAAATAAATACTAAGGTGTAGTGTGCAAAATTATGAAATATGAAATCCAGCTAGGGCTTTGTATAACTGCATCATGGCTTCTAAGGTAAAGGCACTGTAGTCTGACAAGATAATTGGGCTGCCCCCTCAATAGGGATGACTGCTGGTTTAACCTGAGGATGACCACACTCCAGGTGAGGGGAGAGCTTGAGAAGGAGAGTTCTTTTTAGTAACCTGGCCAAAATGAGATTTGAACCCATGCGTTGGCATTACTCTGCATTGCAAACCAGCTGAAAAATGTGTTGCTGGAAAAGCGCAATAGGTCAGGCAGCATCCAAGGAGCAGGAGAATCGACGTTTCGGGCATAAGCACTTCAGCTCTGATCTCCAGCATCTGCAGTCCTCACTTTCTCCTAATTGCAAACCAGCTGTCCAGCTAACTGACCCCCAACTTCTACGCCCTTTTATTCTAGAGTTTTAATACAATGACCAGTATTCTGTTCACATTTTTGATTAAAGTGCCATGAGCAACTGCAAAATATAATATGTGCACCTACACTTCATAGAATCATACAGTACAGATCAGGCCTTTCAGCCCATCAAATCTGTACTACCAAAAATATACTAGTACCTACACAATTCCACTTTCCTGAACTTGGCCCTTGTTTGACATATCAAGTGATGATCCAAGTCCTTTAAGGATTGCGAGGATTCCCCCTCAACTACCCTCCTAGACAGTGCATTCAAGACCTCCTTACCACCTGGGTGAAATGGTTTTTTCATTGAATCCCCTCTCAACTTGCTGTCTTCCATTCTAAAAATTGTCCTCTAGTTATTGATCCTTCAGCTGAGGGGAACAGCTGTTTTCTATTCACCCTATCCATGCCCTCATACAGTCTGTTCTGCTGTAATGTACGTTTCTTCAACGCAAATTGGCTTAATGCGTTTTAAGAATTTACACCATTATTTGTAGAATGCAAACTTTGCTTACCTGTATTGGCTGTAATGTGATTCCAGTCCTATTAGTTTAAATGGCACGGCTATTATGTAATTTTCTTATAACACGCGATTGCACAATAGCAGAACTGTCATGTTATATCAGAACTGACTGTAATCTTACGCATCTCTATCAGGTTCACCTTGACCTTCTCTGCTCCAAAGAAAACAGCCCATGCTTGTCCAGCCTCTCTTCATAGCTGAAATGCTCCATCCCAGGCAACATTCTGATGAATCTCCTTTGTAACATCTCCAGTGTAATCATATCTTTCCTCTAGTGTGGTGAACAGAATTGCACATAGTGCTCCAGCTGTGGCCTAACTAAAGTTTCGTAGAGCTCCAACATGACTTTCCTATTCTTCTAATCGTGCTGCGTATTAACCTGATCTGCCACCTTTAGGGATCTGTGGACAAACAGCCAAGATTCCTCTGTTCCTCTGAGCTTCCTAGTCTTTGTATTCATTGAGTACTCTGTTGACTTGTTCCTACTTCTAAAGTGCATCACCTTTTATCAGTGTTAAGCTCAATCTGCCCATCTGTCTCTTTTGTTTTCCTGTAACCTAACACTTACCTCATCGGTGTCAAACACCATGCCAATCTTTGTGTCATCTGCAAACTAACTTATCATCTCTCCCATATGCTCATTTATAAATATCAGAAACCATGAGGGATCCAGCATTGATCCTGTGCAGTGGCTTTGCCACCAGGTTCCAGTCACATTAGCAGTCTCTACCGTCACTTTCTATCTCCTTTTACTAAGCCAATATTGGATTTATCTTGCCAAGTTACGGTGAAACTTAAGGGTTTTATCAGTTTCCCATGTGGGACTTTGAGGCCTTGCTGAACTCCTTATAAAGTTCATCAACTGTCTTACCCTCGTGTTAGATCTCGCAGTGGGAGAGCACTTTGGTGACAGTGATCACAACTGCCTCACATTTAGCACAGCAGTTACCGAGGGAAGATATTTAATTGGAGAATAGGAAATTGTGACGCTATCAGTCAGGAGTTGGAAAGTACAGACTGGGAGCAATTGTTCCACAGGGCACAGCAAACATGTGGAGACTATTTAAGGAGCAGTTGTTGCGAGTGATGTGCAAATTTGTTCCTCTGAGACAGGTAAGGGGTAAGATTAAGGAACCTTGGATGACAAGAACAGAGGATCTTCTTGTCCAAAGGAAGAAGGCAGCTTACGTAAGGTCGAGGAAGCAAGGATCTAGCACAGCTTTAGAGGATTACAGGCTTGCTAGAAAGGAGCTCAGAAATGGACTGAGGAGAGCCAGCAGGCGGCATGAAAAATGCTTGGCAAGAAGGATTCGGGAGAACTCGAAGGCATTTTACTCATACGTGAGGAATAAGAGAATGATCAGGGAGAAGGTAGGGCGATCAGAGATAGCGGAGGGAACTAGTGAGTGGAGTCTGAGCAGATGGGGGTAGACTTAAGTGAGTTTTTTGCTTCGGTTTTCACCAAGGAAAGGGAACTTGTTGTAAATGAAAACTTTGAGGAGCTGGGATACAGTGTTGATCAGATCAAGGTTGATGAAGTTGATGTGCTGGAAATTTTGGAAAACGTTAAGATTGATGAGTCCCCAGGGAAGCGAGAAAGGAGGTCGCTCCGGGAAGTGAGAAAGAAGGTTGCTAAGCCGCTGGCGAGGATATTTGCCTCCTCACTCTCCACGAGAGTTGTACCAGAGGATTGGAAGGAGGCGAATGTTCCATTTTTCAAGAAGGGTAATAGGGAAATCCCTGGCGTTTACAGACCAGTTAGTCTTGCGTCTGTGGTCAGCAGAGTTTTGGAAAGAATTCTGAGGGATAGGATTTATGACTATTTGACAAAGCATAGTGTGATTAAAGGCAGTCAGTATGGCTTTGTGAGGGGCAGGTCATGCCTCAAATCTTATTGAGTTCTTTGAGGGGGTGTCAAGACAGGTCGACGAAGTTCGAACAGTAGATGTGGGGTGTATGTGGACTTCAGCAAGGCATTGGATAAAATTCCTCATGGTAGGCTCATTCATAAAGTGAGGAAATATGGGATACAGGGAGGTTTGGCTATCTGGATTCAGAATTGGCTAGCTGACAGAAGGCAGAGAGTGGTTGTAGATGGACAATATTCTGCCTGGAGATCAGTGTTAAGTGGGGTCCTGCAGGGCTGTGTTCTTGGGCCTCTGCTCTTTGTAGTTTTTATAAATGATTTGGATGAGGAGGTTGAGGGATGGGTTAGTAAATTTGCCGATGACGCAAAGGTTGGAGGTGTCATCGATAGTATAGAGGGCTGCTGCAGCGTGACATAGTCAGGATGCGGAGCTGGGCTGAGAAATGGCAGATGGAGTTCAAACTGGATAAATGCAAAGTGATGCATTTTGGAAGGTCAAACTCGAATGCTGAATATAGGATTAAAGACAGGATTCTTGACAGTGTGGAGGAACAGAGGGATCTGGGTGTGCAAGTACATAGATCCCTCAAAGTCGCCACCTAAGTGGAAAGGGTTGTTAAGAAAGCATGTGGTGTTTTGGCTTTCTTTAACAGGGGGATAAAGTTTAAGAGCTGCGAGGTTTTGCTACAGCTCTACAAATCCCTGGTAAGACCACACTTGGAATATTGTGTCCAGTTCTGGTTGCCCTACTATAGGAAAGACACAGAGGCTTTGGAGAGAGTGCAAAGAAGGTTTGCCTGACTGCTGCCTGGACTGGAGGGCTTGCTTTATGAAGAAAGGTTGAATAAGCTTGGGCTTTTCTCTCTGGAGAGGAGGAAGAGAGGAGACCTGATCGAGGTATACAAGATAATGAGTGGAATAGATAGAGTCAATAGCCAGAGACTTTTTCCCAGGGCAGGATTGACTGGTACAAGGAGTCATAGTTTGAAGATACTAGGAGGAACGTATAAAGGAGACATCAGAGGTAGGTTCTTTATGCACAGTTGTGAATGCATGGAATGCATTGCCAGCTGTGGTAGTGGAAGCAGTGTCATTGGGGACATTTAAGTGACTGGACATGCACATAGATTGCATTAAGTCGCGGGGTGCGTCCGTTAAGTTATTATATTTTACATTTAGGATTAAACGTCAGCACAACATCATGGGCCAAAGGGCCTTTTCTGTGCTGTACTTTTCTATGTTCTATGTTCATCCGAACACCTAGTCATCTCCTTTCAAAGTTCCACCACTTCACCAAAATACCTCCACTGTTTCTAATCTGTTTTACCACTTTATGAAGTAACTTGTTTTGACAGTGATTTGCCTTGGATTTGCCATTGTTGAAGCTCATTTGCCATTGTTTTGTCCATTCGCCCATTTAATCTACTAAATATGTTAGTAATTTTATGCGTCTATCTATACTTTGTCTCAGCCACTTTAGTCAAGTTTCCCTATCTTGTTGACATTGTTAATGTGTATAATGAACAGTTGAAACTCCATCATAGATTCTTGCAGTGCATGCTAGTCAGATTCTATTATCTCTTAGTGACCCTGTCACTAAACCAATTTCCTAACTGGGTCAGTATTTTCTTTTAACTCCATAAGCTTCAGTGTTGACCAACTGTTTCTTATGAGAAATTTATGCCTTATAGGAATGTATGTACTCCAAAAACACATTTTGTTAGGTTAGTCAGGCAGGAAAAAAATTCTTTCAGTGGATCAGTTATCCTTAACAGTGGATTCTAATAGTCTAGCATCAGTTGCCAAGCAATCTGGTCATAATCCCCTAGCTTCCTCTATAGTGAGATGATGTGCAATCTGAAGATTTGAGTCAGGAGAACTTTGGAAAATTATCGTTATATAAGCTGCAACCCTCCATCCTTTAAACCAAGGAATGAAAACGTCTGATCTTGGGTTTATCACTTTTACTGTCTTTATTTTTGTTGCTGTTACATTTCTTCTGTTCATATTGGTGTGTCTCTGTCACCGATTCATTGTAAGTTTCCTTGGGATGTCTAGTATGAATTCTTCCTCAACTGTAATTACTGATGAGTTATTCAATGTCCCCATTTTGTTTTGCTTTGTTGAGCATATCAGTGTTATCATTCGTGAAAGAATCCACAATGGTCTTGAGCACCCTGATAAATTTGTAAAATAAAATGTTAATTTTATATCTCTTGCGAGTTTCTTTCCATACCCCCATTTTGTAACTCTCTCCTTTTGTCAATGATTACTCTCACTTTATTATATTTCTCCAAAGACTCGTCCTATTTTTATATTTTTATACATTTTATTTTCTGTTTTATCTTGCCTCTTATGGTTTTTGGCAAGATGACCTCTTGCCCATAATGGGTACAAGCTGGTTCTGTATATTTTTAAACACTTTTTACTCTACACTGTAGATTTAACTGTCTACAAATTCACTCAATTTGCTGTGGAAAATCTTGTCTCATCCCATTCCGGTTATTTTTACCTAGATCAAGAATCTTAGCTGTTTTACACTTTTTCAAACAACGTTGAATTGGAGTATATTATGGGGGTCAGATAAGTTTTTAAATTTACAAAAACAAAGTAATGTAGGTGCTAGAAATCTGAAATAAAAGCAGAAATACTTGACTAATCTGCTATCTAAGGATAGAAAGACAAAGCTAATGTTCAGGACAGTACTGATTCATCAGAACTGGGAAAAGTAAAACAATAACATGTTTAAGAAAGTGAAGTGGGGTGGAGAGTGGGGAGTGTACATTAAGTGCCAAGACTGATGAGATGAATAAAGTCAAGATGAGTCTGAAGGATGTATGAATGGCAGAATTATGCTGCCTCAAATGCAGAGCAACAGAAATGAGTGTTTTGTTTTTGTTTTTGCTTGGAAAAGGTAGCACTGTACAATTGCTAGGGAGAGGAAGCAAAACTATCTTAAAGAAAAGCAAAAACTATGGATGCTGGACATCTGAAATAAAAATAGCCCTTGAGAAACTCCGGTTTGGCAGCACTGTGGGGAGAGAAAGAAACATGACTTCTTCAGAACGATAATGTCATAATAAAGATACATTCCTCGTCTGACTAATTTGCATTCTTTTTAAAGTAAGGGAGAAGGCAATGCAATTGATGTATATATGGACTTTCCAAAGACAATTGTTAGTGCCACACATTAGACCTGTTGGCACAATTTAAAGCCCATGAAATTAAATAAACAGTGACCAGGGGACAGGAAACAGTAGTACAGTTGTATTTTTGGACTGGTTGAAAATATCCCCTGGTGTCCTGCTACAATTAGAGTGCAGTTTGTTTTGTATAATAACCTGCACTTTATATAGTGCACATTTCCGAAACTTGCAGATGAGGCAAAATATGGAAATATGATAAACAGTAAGGAGGATGGAACAGGGAAGGGTTTGGAGAAATGGGCAAACACTTGGCAAATGAATTTGAAGAGCAGGATGAAATGAAGCATTTTAATTGAATCGATTGAGCAGACATTTCAGAGATTGCCTTGCAGTGAACCACATTGTGTTTTGTCGTTGTTATCAAATATCAAATTCATCCATGTAAACAAATATGCAATCACTTATGAAAATACGTGGAAGATTATTCTTTCCTCCAATCACTCTTGGGTATGGATGCTTTAGGGAACACATTTTACTTTGAAGTTTAATTGAGAATGTATGATTGAGAAAAGTATCACTTTTGGAAGAAACTGTTAAATGAATAAGATCTTTGGAAAATGTGGTTTGTTAACCAATAGATGTAAAATATCCCCAAGCAGGAAGAGCATGGATTTCTCTGCACAATCTTTCAAATTAATACACTACCACCAAAAAAATTGGTCATTTCTCCCATTTGCAGTTTGAGATATGTGCAAAATGATGTTGCATTTACCAATGTAATTCATTCACATAGAACGAATTGCTCTTGGGTGGTTTATAGTATTGAGTACAGGTGTTTTACATGTATTAACATAAATTTTCACACACATTAAAAATTTTTAAAAACAGACAAATACTTTTGAAGGCAATAAAAAGCTGGTGGTGTTAGTAATTATTTTGCTGCAGAGAATGCATTCGATGGATCTGTATGTTGTAAAGCACAGCTAGTCTGGTGTACATCTACCTATTGCTTTACTGCTGTTGCCTTGTCAAAACCAGATTAGTGTGTCACCTACAAACAGTTTGAAATATCATTGCCAAGTAAGACCATGACAATGCCTAATTGGTCTTGTGAAATCATCATTGAATTACGTAGTAGTCTGGGCATGTTTCATTTAGAGAACTGAGCTTCTATCTTTTCAATTTGTATGTTTTTGCCTGATCGAAGGGAAATATTGTAGTTACTAAATATACTCTCCACATTGCCCTCACGTTTTCTTTATCACTCACTACAAGGATTTTATTTGTTAAACATTGGTGAATTGGTGTCATTGGCAGCCTTAGCATCAATCAAACTTTAGATTGGTGTTGACTGGGTAGAACACTGTTTGGCCAGCATACCTATAGTTTCTGCTCTTGTTTTGATTTTTGGCATTTTTCAGAATTGAGTATTTTTGTGTAATTTTGAAGCATTAGGTTGCTTTGAAATCCTGCATTTCCCATCTGCAGTTAATCTACAAATTGAGTATTGAGTACAAAGTGAAGATGAAAGTCTGACCGTTTCTAACTGTGCCAAAGGCATGGTCTTTGTTGAAAAGTTGTCTTTGCAGAGCTGTTCTTGAAGTTGTGTGGTTGAGGAAATACGTTGTTGGTCTGAGCTTGCTTTTCAGTCTGAATTGCTGTGCCCCTTATTAAACCAAAGACTGAGTATTTCAGTCTAAGGCTCTGCTTTTCTATCTTGATAAGTGGGTCTTCTAATTTACTTGCCAAACTGTATATTGTCATTGTTAGGCAAAATAATATATCTGTTATGATGCTGTGATAATTGAAAGCTGACATGTGCCTCATGTTAGGATGCTGTCTTTTAAAATCAAACACTTTGTTTTACATATTTAGTTGTATGAGACACATAATTCAATTCGGGCAGAGAATGCCTTGAGATTGAAATATCCAAATTGCAGCTGGCAGTTTTAGTTGTCCAGAGATTTTTTTATATCATTACCTTTTTAATTATGATGGTTGATTATTATTTTGCTAAAATGGTGGCCCTGGGTGCCAGTTCTGTCATATATTTATAACATTACATAAAGAAGAGTTTACTTACTGAGTTTGGAAATTTTGTACCTTGTGACATGAGTGCTTTGTGTGTCTCTGGATATGTTTTCTCCCCCACTTCAGTTCTAATAATATTTGAACATCTTGCAGTCTTCTCTGTTTGTTAATGGGGCTAGGTTATAACTATAAAAGCAAAACTGAGTCACTTTACATTAGTTGTGGTGGTGAAATTAAATTTTTCAATTTTTAGAGAGAATAAAGAAAATTTAATAGATCAGAATGTTTCAAATTACTATTTGGAAGATTCTAAATAACAGCTTGACCCTATTGAAAATAACATACCGTGGACAAGTTATTTTACTCTTTGTTCACTGGTACTGTGTAAATAGTATTTAGTATTTATTTTCCACTTCTACCAGTTCTAACTAGTGAAATGTTCTTCTGTAGTAGTGCATGAATATCTGTTGGTCTGGACTGTTCTGATAAAGATGCAGCGATATAACTGTACCTTAATTGCCCAGCTATTCTAATCTTTTACTTTGTCATAGAGAAACACCAACTGTTTTTTAGCATCATCTGACACCACTCCACTACTTGCAGAGCAAAGTCAAGAGGTGAATAGCCCACTAATGTTCCCATTAATCTTAGGATCACCATGCATCAGCAATTTTTGTAAGCTGGAGTTCATAAAGGAGTCATTTTTAAAACCCTTGTATGTTTGAGCACAACCCTACAATTGGGTGTAGTGCATATTAATTTTTTAAATAGATGTCTAAATTAAATGGTTAAATTTGACCTTCTCTTGCAAAGTAGCCAAAATGAATCTAAATTTAGTCTTTCAGACTTGATCTCCTTGTAAATAGATGGTTAGAACTTATACATAGAAATTACTCTAATTCCCTGTTGTAGGTCATAAATAAATGACATATAATGTGGATGTTGTCATCGTGCGTATTCCACTGGATTTTTAAAGCAGTTCTATGAAGGCTGTATTAACATGTAATCCCTGAATTTAACTTGTGTCAAGGTCATAAATATGGTTGAGCTGTTACTGGGAGAAAATTAATTCATGCAATGGAAACAATCAATTCTAAGCTTTGTCCAAGCTTATTTTTAGAGAATGTAAAGGAGTAAATCACTATGTTCTAGAAAGGTCTTAATTTTAGTATTTTTGAGAAATAGACTTGAATAAAGTGGAAAAATTAGTGATATAACTGCGTAACTGTGAAAGCTGTAATAATGCTGCTGTTTTGAGGAACTACACATTATCTTTTGGATTTAAAAGAATGCCTGGTGAGCATGAGTGTGAAAAGTTAATAGAAGATTAGAGTGGTGCTAGAAAAGCACAGCAGGTCAGGCAGCATCCGAGGAGCAGGAAATCAAAGTTTCGGGCAGGAACCCTTCATCAGGTTCCTGCCCGAAACGACAATTTTCCTGCTACTCGGATGCTGCCTGACCTGCTGTACCTTTCCAGCACCACTCTAATCTTGACTCTGATCTCCAGCATCTGCAATCCTCACTTTCGTCAAGGTTAATGCAAGTCTAACAATCTAGTAGAGACTGTTGAACTAAATGAGACTATTAAAATCAACAAATTAACTTTTAGAGTGGTACCTCCTGTATGTTTTTAATTTCATGAAGTTATACATAGGATTTTACAACAGTGGCCACTTGGCTTATTGTGCCTTTGGAAGAGCCATTGAATTAATCTCATACTGTACTTTCTTACAAAACAAAAATAACATTGAAATGATCAGCAAGTCTGTCTAAAGAAAGAGAAACAATTAATATTTCAGAATTATAGAATGACTCATTTCAAATTTCCAGCATCTGCTGTGGTTTGCCCCATTCTTTCCCATTTACCTGCAAACCTTTTCTCTCCAAATGTACGTTCAATTCCCGTTTAAACCTTAAGTGAATCATCATCCACCACCCTTGCTGGCAACACATTCCAGATCACCATAACTCTGTTTAAAATGGTTTCATTAACACTTTGGGGTGTTTTTTGAATTTTCATCTTAAATCTTAGTCCTTTGGTTACTAATTCTCTTGCCACTAGAAACCGTTGTTTCTTATTTGCACTGGATCTTATTTGATTTGATATATCTCTCATCAAATTTTAATCTTGATCTTCTCTGCTGGAAGGAGAGTGACCATAACATTTGCAATATTTATGTAACTGAAGTCTCTCATCTCTTGTATCCAAGTAAATCTCCTCTGCATAGTCTTTAAGATCTTGCAGATTCTCCTAATGTGTAATGCCTGGAATTGGACACAATACTCTATCTGGGGTTTAGTCAACACTTTGTCAAAATAGCTGGAGTTTAGTCAACTTTTCATCAAAGTTTAGCGTAGTCAGGTAATGGTATAAGAACAGTAAAATGTAATCTGAAAGTATTGACATTCGAGTATGCTAACAATGTAATCCTAAAGTTTTGGAATGACTCTTAACTGTAAAATGGCCTAAGGTATTAACATTCTCATTTGGTCTGCTGCTTTGGATCCAGAATGGAGAGGGTGCCAGTATGACTAGTGCTCTCAGTGCTTTCTAGTTTTGTGTGAAATACGATTGAGCAATCTTACCTTCCATTTGGTCATAGAATCATGGAGATGTACAGCATGGAAAAAGACCCTTCGGTCCAACTCGTTCATGCCGACTAGATATCCCAACCCAATCTAGTCCCACCTGCTAGCACCTGGTCCATATCCCTCCAAACCCTTCCCATTCATATACCCATCAAGATGCCTTTTAAATGTTGCAATTGTACCAGCCTCCACCACTTCCTCTGGCAGCTCCTGCCATACACGCACCATCCTCCGAGTGAAAAACTTGCCCTTTAGGTCCCTTTTATATCTTTCCCCTCTCACCCTAAACCCATGCCCTCTAGTTCTGGACTCCCCGACCTCCGGGAAAAGACTCCGTGCCCCTTATTATTTTGTAAACCTCTATCAGGCCACCCCTCAGCTTCCGATGCTCTAGGGAAAACAGCCCTAGCCTATTCAACCTCCTTGTAGCTCAAATCCTCCAACCCTGGCAAAATCCTTGTAAATCTTTTCTGAACCCCTTCAAGTTTCACAACATCTTTCCGATAGGAAGGAGACTGGAATTGCACGCAGTAGTCCAACAGTGGCCTAACCAACATCCTGTACAGCCACAACATGACCTCCCAACTCCTGTACTCCATACTCTGGCCACTAAAGGAAAGCATACCAATCGCTGCCTTCACTATCCTATCTACCTGCGACTCCACTTTCGGGGATCTATGAACCTGCACTCCAAGGTCTCTTTGTTCAGCAACACTCCCTAGGACCTTACCATTAAGTGTAGAAGTCCTGCTAATACTTGCTTTCCCAAAATGCAGCACCTTGCATTTATCTGAATTAAACTCCATCTGCAACTTCTCAGCCCATTGGCCCATCTGGTCCAGATCCTTTTGTAATCTGAGGTAACCTCTTCGCTGTCCACTACACCTCCAATTTTGGTGTCGTCTGCAAACTTATTAACTGTACCCCTTATGCTCGCATCCAAATCATTTATGTAAATGACAAAAAGTAGAGGGCCCAGCACCGATCCTTGTGGCACTCTACTGGTCACAGGCCTCCAGTCTGAAAAACATACCCTCCAACACCACGCTCTGTCTTCTAACTTTGAGCCAGTTCTGTATCCAAATGGCTAGTTCTCCCTGTATTCCATGAGATCTAACCTTGCTAATCAGTATCCCATTGGGAACCTTGTCGAACGCCTTACTGAAGTCCATATAGGTCACATCTACTGCTCTGCCCTCATCAATCCTCTTTGTTACTTCTTCAAAAAACTCAGTCAAGTTTGTGAGACATGATTTCCCACGCACAAAGCCATGTTGCCTATCCCGAATCAGTCCTTGCCTTTCCAAATGCGTGTACATCCTGTCTCTCAGGACTCCCTTCAACAACTTGCCCACCACCGAGGTCAGGCTCACCGGTCTATAATTCCCTGGCTTAGTATTATTGTTGGACTATTAATTGACACTCTAGTAGTCTGCGAACCCAGATTCGAATCCTGCCGTGTCAAATAGTAGAATTTGAATTCCATAACTAACCTGGAATTAAAAGTCTAAAAGTCACCATGGACTTATTGTCAATTGTTGTGTTTAAAAAAAAACCCATCTGATTCACTAGATGACCTTCACATGATCTGACCTACATGAGACTTTCAACCATAGAAGGGTGGTTGACTTTTAAACTGCCTTCTGGTCAATTAGCAAAGGGCAATAAAATAGTGGGCTAGCCACCGATTTCCAGTTCCCATGAATGATTAAAGGTAAACATGAAAATGCTTGATGCTGTAGCCAGATTCTGAAATGAGCAAGCCTTCCTTTTCCTGGCACAACTGTCTTCCACCTTAATGAGTACAATAAGTTACAATTTTGAGGGAAAATGGGTGATTGGGTTCAGGCTGCTCCGTTAGTGTTTGATTCGGAGATGCTGGTGTTGGACAACTACCTGATGAAGAAGCAGCGCTTCAAAAGCTAGTACCTCTAAATAAACCTGTTGGATTACAACCTAGTGTTGTGATTTTCAGTTAGTGTTTGCAGATGTGCTGTGTTGGTATTTCTATGATGCTCTTGATTATTTGAGGAGCTGCAATATAGTAATAACTGAAATTCAGCGAAGTATTCTTGCAGCCATCAGTTGAAAAAGTCAGGGGTTTTAAATAGTCAAACTGCATTGTTAATTTATAAGCCTTGACACACACCTGTGTTATGAATGTGTCGTTTCAGTATTGTATCATGTGTTAAGTTGTGAAGTTTGTGTTGGGATGGATGAATAGACTTTCAAATGAATGTAAAAACTAACAAACATTTTAACTTGTTAACCCTCGGGCTGAAACAAACCAGATTCTGAACAGAATTTAATTAAATGTTTTCTGTTCATTAAGATTAAATGTTTGAAGCGTTCTACTAAAAAAATTAGATGCCTTTTAAAAATAATGTTGTCTCTTTACGTCCCAACTGTATCTAATTTACAGAACAGTAATTCCACTAATTAGAGTAGGCGGACAGAGGTTATAAAGAGTAGTAATTTGTTTTAACTGATTTGTAGTGAGAAAAGCTGGATTAGTTCAGTAGTACCATACTTTTGCTTTTGTGGTGCAAAATGCAATTGTTTATTAATCAACAATGCTGTTCAGTTAATGGGACACTTAACCGTTCGTTGATGCTGTGTCATGTACTGTAGTTTAAATTGCTTGGAGTTTTACAAGAATGCCAGCTGCTTTTCTCTCTTGTGACTCAGTTCTGGCTTTGGATAGGGTAGGAGTGCAATTAGGTTACTCTTGTCTTCAAGGCCATTTAATTATTTCCATTTTAGCTGGAGGGCATTATGCAAAACAGTTTCTGAATTGTTTATCAACAAGTATAAGGAGCTTTTCTTGCAAACTTGAATGTTTCAGGAAATCTAACAGCAAAAATTTTTCCCTCCTAAATAAAGAAAAGAGAAATCTATTCCAGTAAATTTACCATGATAAGACAGTCGAATGTAAATCCATGGAAGCAAACTAGAAAATCTAGAAGCATGATTGGGACTGGTGGCCATAAAATGGATCTAAATTGTAATTTGTAGTTGAGATTTTTAAAAATGTGGGATTTGGGCATTGCTGGCTGTCCAGTATTTTTATTGGCTGTCCCTAGTTTCTTTTGAGAAGGTGGTGGTGAGCTGCCACCTTGAGTCTGCAGTTTACATACTGTGTAAGTTGACCCACAATGCTGTTAGGGAATTCCAGGATTTTGATCCAGGGTCCTATGACGATGCCAGATGGTCCATCCAGTTTCATTTCTTTGTGACTTTGTAGTATTTGATGCAATTGAGTGGCTTGCTGGGCCATTTCAAAGCGCAGTTGAGAGTCAACCATTGCTGTGGGTCTGGAGTCACATGTAGCCCAGACCAAGTGTGGATGGTAGATTTCCTTCCCTTAAGGACATTAGTGAACTGAATAGGTTTTTCTGACAGTCAACAATGATTTTGTGGTCGTCAGTAGATTCTTAACATTTTTATTGAATTCAAATTCTACCAACTGTCTTGGTGGTATTTGAACTTGTACCCCAGCATATTATCTGAATTTCTGAATTAATAATCCAGTCATATTACTACGAGGCCATCACCTCCCCATGGTTTACTTCATGTGGAATTTTTAATGATGTGGGAAGGGCTTTGGGTATATTTTTTTAACTATGTGAGTAACATTTTTGTGGTATTGGTTCATTGCTCTTTTGTTTTTCAGCCAGACAGACAAGTGGATAATGATATCTGTTTCACAGAGACAAGGTCTGACCTATTCATGAATAAATAGAAATCTGGCTATTCCAGCTCATCACATTTGATTCTGGCGTATCTTCAGAAACCTGGATAGGACGTATGGTTAGTAAGTTTGCAAATGATACCAAAATTGGAGGTGTAGTGAGCAGTGAAGAAGGTTCCCTCAGAGTACAATAGGATCTTGATCAGATGGCCCAATTGGTTGAGTGGCAGATTGCGTTTAATTTACATAAATGTGAAGTGCTGCACATTTGAAAGGCAAATCAGGCAGGATTTATACACCTAATGGTTAGGTCCTGGGGAGTGTTGCTGAACAAAGAGACTTTGGAGTGCAGGCTCATAGTTCCTTGAAAGTAGAGACACAGGTAGATGGGATAGTGAAGGTGGCACTTGGTATTCTCTCCTTTAGTGGTCAGTGCATTGAGTATCTGAGTTGGGCAGTCATGTTGTGGCTGTACAGGATATTGGTTAGGCCACTTTTGGAACACTTTGTGCAATTCTGGTCTCCCAGCTATAGGAAGGATGTTGTGAAACTTGAAAGCATTCAGAAAAGATTTACAAGGATTTTGGCAGGGTTGGAGAGCTTGAGCTATAGTGAGAGGCTGAATAGGCTGGGGTTATTTTCCCTGGAGTGTGGGAGGCTAAAGGGTGACCTGATAAAGGTTTATAAAATCATGAGAGGCATGAATAGGGTAAATAGACAAGGTCTTTTCTCCGGATGGGAGACCATAACTAGTGCGCATAGATTCAGGGTGAGAGGGCAAAGATATAAAAGGCACTTAAGGGGCACCTTTTTCGTGCAGATGGTAGTGTGTGAATGGCATGAACTGCCAGAGTAACTGATGGAGACTGGTACAATTACAACATTTAAAAGGCATCTGGATGGGTATATAAATAGGAAGGGTTCAGAGGAATATGGGTCAAATGCTGGCACATGGGGCTAGGTTTCTGTTGGATATGTGGTCAGCACGGACGATTTGGACTAAAGGGTCTATTTTATGCTGTACATCTCTCTGACTCTACGACTCTGATCTTTTAGTTGACCTGCTTTTGCCTGTGCACAATATTTTAGGATCTGTTAAATTTGAGTTGGTTCTGTAGCAGAAACAATTGAATGTTAAGGAATAAATTAATTGTTGATTTCTGTGTATTGAAGGTAGATGATTTGCTCTGAATTGTGAATGAGAGCTTCTTGTCAGTCAGAATTTTGAAAGAACTTTGGAATGGTGTTTTTTTTTAAGATTTAGTCTCCGTAATTCTTCCGAGCCATAGGACTGCTCTCTTTGATCTCTGCCTATAAACTATGTTGGTGTACCCCCTCTCACTACGCCTGATGAAGAAGTATTGCTACGGAAGCTTGTGATTTCACACAAACCTGTTGGACTATAACCTGGTGTCATGTGATCAGAGTTTTTGAGAATTTTGACTTTGTCCAACCCAGACAACACCGGCACCTCCTGATTCTTATCAAAGAGGTCACCAAGCCTCAGGCAAAGGGAGACATTAAGAAGGCAAGTCCTTCGTAGTAACGTCAGCCAGTGTGGGAATTGAACCCTTGTCAACTGAACTAATTTCTGAAAACAATTGTTATGTCCCTTGTTACAGTCTGAAACTCCATCTTTTGCTTTTTAGCTTGACATTGCAAGTAGGGAAAATGACTGCAACCATTATAAAAGATTCATTCACAGAGTACTGAGAAATCTGTGACAGGATTGGACTGTCCACACGGATTTATAAAAGGGAAATCATATTTGACAAATGCATTGGAATTTTTTAAGGATGTAACTAGTATAGTTGACAAGTAAGAAGCTGGTGATGGATGTGGTTTACTTATAAAACATAGAACAGTACAGCACAGAACAGGCCCTTCAGCTCACGATATTGTGCCGACCATTGGTCCTCATGTAAGGTAAATGTAATGTACGAACCCTCAAATTTCTGTGACCGTATGCATGTCCAGCAATCTCTTAAATATCCCCAATGACCTTGTTTCCACAACTGCTGCTGGCAACGCATTCCATGCTCTCCACTCTGTGTAAAGAATCCGGCTCTAACATCCCTTCTATACTTTCCGCCAAACAGCTTAAAGCTATGACCCCTCGTGTTACTTGGACTTTCCAAATGCGTTTAATAAGATTTCATGTAAAAGGCCTGCATATAAAATAATAGTACCTATAAGTGGGAGTAGTGTGATGACATGGATAGAGAACTGGCTGGTAGACAGGGAGCAAAGGATAGGAATAAATGGGTGGATACTGCAGGGTTCTGAGCTTGGAGCCAAGTTATTCAAAATATGTATTCATGATTTGAATGAAAAAACTAAATGGAATATCTACAAGTTTGCAGACTACACAAACCTAGGGTGGGAATGTAAATTGAGAGGAGAATACAGAGGTGCTTCCCTGTGATTTGGGCAAGTTGACAGAGTTGGCAGATGTGGTATAATGTGATGAATGTGAGATTATCCACTTTGGTAGCAAAAACAAAAAGGCATTATTATTTGCATGGTGATAGATTGGAAAAGGGAGGTTCAGCAAGACTTGGGTGTCCTTGTAAACCAGTTGCTGAAAGTAAGAATTCAGATGCAGCAGGTGAAGATGACAAATGGTATATTGTCTTTTATAACGAATACATTTGAGTACAGGAGCAGGGATAGCTTCCTGCAGTTGTTTAGGACCTTGCTGAGATTATACCTGGAGTGTTGTGTGCAGTTTTGGTCTCCTTACCTGAGTTAGGATGTTTTGGTTATGGAGGGAGTGCAACAAAGATTTACCAGTCTAACTCCTGGGATGACAGGACTGATGTGTGAAGAGTGACAGAATCAGTTAGGACTGTATTAACTGGAATTTAGAAGAATGAGAGGACATTTAGAAACATATTGGATTCTGACTAAATTAGAATAAATGCAGGAAGGATGTTCCCAATGACTGTGATGTCCAGAACCAGGAGGCACAGTCTAAGAATATGGCATACACCATTTAGATTAGGAGAGTTTTTTAAAATTCACTCGTGGGATATGGGCATTAGTGATGGTCAAACAATTATTGCCTTCTTGTAGTTGCTCTTGAGAAGGTGCAGTGAGCTGCCACCCTGAACTGCTGCAGTTCATGTGATGTATTTTGATCCACAATGCTGTTAGGGAGGCAGAATTTTGACCCAGTGATGTTGAAAGAACAGTGATATATTTTCAGGTCTGGAGTTTATATGGCAGCTGTTTATATTTGAGTTAGGACAGAATTGAGCTTTTAATCCACCTGTTTGTACACGTTAATGTTCTGCCAGAGCTGTCTCCAACCGTTTTCCATTTAACTCTATCAGCATACACACCCATTCTATTCCCCTTCTTATCCAGCTTCCCTTTAAGTGCATCTGTACTATTTGCTTCAATGGCCCCTGCTGGTAATGCATTCCAAACTTTCATTGACTAAAGAAGTTTCTCTTGAATTCCCCATTGAACTTTATAAATCTAATCGTCCTCAGAATCTTTATTTTGGCCTTCCTAGAAATGAGCCTTGATAGGGTTACTCCATGAATCTTCCTTTTTCTAAGGAAAAGAAGCACAACTTGTTCAGTTTTTCCCTTGATTCAAAGGCAGTTGTTGTATCATCCTTGTGAATTTTCTTTTGCCCTTTTCTGATGCCTTGTTGGACTTTATAATATGGAATCAGAACTGAGTCACAGCTTCCGGATGTAATCTAACCAAATTCGCAATTATTACAGTATTGGAGTAGGCTGTTTGGCCCATCTTGAATATACTGGCTCTCAAAAGGTGCTATTCAGTTAGTGCCACCACCACTGCCAGACTCTGCACGTTTATTCTTACTCAGGTCATCCAATTCCCTCATGATTGCTTTGATTTAACCTGTTTCCCGACTTAGGCGATTGACTGTGTGGAGTTTGCACATTCTCCCCGTGTCTGCGTGGGTTTCCTCCGGGTGCTCCGGTTTCCTCCCACAGTCCAAAAAATGTGCAGGTCAGGTGAATTGGCCATGCTAAATTGCCCGTAGTGTTAGGTAAAAGGGGTAAATGTAGGGTAATGGGTGGGTTGCGCTTCGGCGGGTCGGTGTGGACTTGTTGGGCCGAAGGGCCTGTTTCCACACTGTAAGTAATCTAATCTAATCTAATCTAATCAACCTAGTTTCCACCACACACTCTGGCATTGCATTCCATATGACAATTGCTGTGTAGAAAAAGGTTTTTCTTAAAGTTGTTGCTTTTGTCAGTTACTTGAAATTCTGTACTATATTAATCTCCATTCTCTCACCAATGGACATAATTCTACGTAGGTTTAACATAATTTCCTCATTTAAAAAAAAATCCATTCTTTTGAAATGAAGTCTAATACTTGGTTTGCTTAATTTTTTTAATCTTTATTTCTATTTTGTGATTCATGTCTGTATTCCTGAATCCCTTCACTTTTCTATCCTGGTTAGATTCTGATTTTAAAAGCACCGTGACTTTCTCAATCCTTTTACAAAAAATGCCCTATCTCACTTTTGTCTGCATTGAAATTTGTGTACCAGTTGAGCACTCTTCCTTACAAGCTTCATGACCTTTATTCTGCAATAAGATGTGGTGTCATATGCAAGTTTAAAAGATGTACATCTAATTCCTGAAACTTAACAGTGAACAACAGTAAAATAAAGCAAAGAACTGTGAATGCTGAAAATCTGAAATGAAAGCAGAAATGGCGTGAGAAACTCCAGGACTGTGGAGAGTAGGTGGAGTTAATGTTTTAGGTCCGTTAACAATTCTTCAGAGCCCTGAGTTCTGAAGCTGACTCACTGGACCCAAAAGCTTAGCTCTGCTTTCTCTGCACAGATGCTGTCACACCTCTTGAGTTTCTCCAAAGCTTGTTTTTGTTTGATACATTTCCACCTTCCTTCAGTTCTAAGGAAGATATGTTTGTCAGATCTGGCCATCAAATTTATTATAATATCCTAGATCAGATCACCAAATTATGATCTGGTTAGGAACCAATAACCTTTATTTTTAAAGTAGGCAAAACGTGTGCTCCAGGGACTTTAAGAAAATAAAGCCACAAGATTCCACAGTTTTGAACAAACAAGACGACTGAACCATACAAGTTATGATCTACAATACGTGTAACCCTGTTTCCAATACTTTAGATTTAAAATAGTGTCAACGAAACAGATGCTTCAATCCATCCAGTCCATGCCAATTCCAAACTAAACTAGTCCTACCTGCTTGCTCCTGGCATGTTCTTATCCAAGTGTCTTTTACATGTTGTAACTGTATCCACATCCGCCACTTCCTCAGGAAGTTCATTTCATACACAAACCACACTCTTTGTAAAAACGTTGCACCTCATCTTTTTAAAATCTCTTTCCTCTCACAAAAATGTGCCCCCTAGTCTTGAAATTCCCCCATGTTAGGAAACATGTCTGCCATTAACCCTATCTATACCATTCATGATTTTATAAACCTGTAATGTTACCTCTCAACCTCCTCCACACTCATGAAAAATGTTTCAGCCTATCCAATCTGCCTACTAACTTCTAGACCTTGTTCTTGAGTTAGTTCTAACAGCACAGTGCCATCCAATTGCTCATGATTCTTTTCTAGTAGTACAGCTAATATCCTAACATGCCAGTTCTGTCGCTTCAACTCTGACCTCAATTGTTTTTCTGTGATATTCAAACTGTCCTGAGTAATTTACTGAAAATGTGCCAATAAGTTCCAACATTATTGAGCAGAATTGAATGTTGCCATCCACTTGGAGCTCCCTGTACTACTTAGTTGGTGTTTCCATTTTCCCAGAATACTAAAATTTAAAATAAATAATGCATGCAAGAGGATTAATCACGTTCAACTCAATGTTAACACTGTTTCTTTCCCCAGGTACTGCCTGACCTAATATTTCCATCACTTGGTTTTTTTCTTCTGATTGCTTTCTTGTTGAACATCTGGTTGTTTGTGCAATTAAATCACATTAGCGGTACATTTGTTTTAAAATAAAGTACCGACACTGGTATTAGCAGTGGAACCAACTTAACCGAAAATAAAACTATTCATATTCAAGTATTTGTGATTAATATGGTTTACTATTTTCTGGGATTCAGTTTTACTGGTACAATGTTCCTTAGTGGTTTAGGTTGCATTGTGAATTAGCTTACTGTTACAGAAAGCAGTTGCTACTTGTACAATATAATTCTCAATTAATTGAAGCTTATTAACCAAAGTTTCCAGGCTTGCTGCCGAAGTATGATGCAATACTCAGGAATTAACTTCCTATTAAATTACTCCTACATGTTGAATATGTGTTTGAGGCAAATTTAAAAAGAATGCTTGGTATATTTCATGTGTCAAGAAGATTCCTAATATCCAACTGCAGCGTAAAAATGAAAGATAAACTTATTTGTAAGATAGTCTCCCATCTAAAGCTGTAGTACGATTGGGAATGTCTCAAACTGTAATCGGGTAAGGTACTAAAGTTATTAGTGTTATTTTAAAGTCTTTATTTTGTTTGTAATCATCTAAGGAGCTCTTGCTTAGCAATAACCAGCCCATTCTGCCAAGGTCACTCAGTTCTTGACTTCGTTACAACCTTGGTTTTCCAGGCATGGAAAAAAAGAGCTGAATTCCACAGTTGAAGTGTGTATGAATGCCCTTGACGTCAAATTGCGTTGATCATCAAGATATCTAGCAAACTTAGTCAGTGAGAGTTGGTGGAGGGATTTCTTTGCTGCTTGAAGTCTCACCTGCCACAAGGCATGATGGTTGTGGTTGTTGGAGGTCAGTTGTCTGAGCTCCAGGGCATTGCTAAAAGATTCCACGGGGTAGTCTCCTAGCCCAGTCGCTTTGTGCTGCTTCATTCATGAGTTTCTCACCAAAATAAAGCCAGAGATGGGATGTAGGCTGATGATTACACCATTGTTCACCATCATTCACAGCTCATGCTGAAGTTGAGCAACCTGTGAACAATATCCTGGCTTGGGTTGGCAAATGACTAGTAAATTCAGAGCTCAGGCATATGAGCTAGTGGCCATCTCCAAAAGCAGAGAATGTGATTTTTGCCTTTGACTTGCAAAGATATTGCTTTGCTGAATCCCCTTCAATAACTGTCTTGGTTACCATTGACCAGAAATTGAACTGGACTAACCATTAAAATATTGTGGCTTCAAAAGCAGCTCAGAGTTAGGAATCTTGCAGTGAGTAACTCAACTTTTTGCTACTTAAAGCCTGTCCATCATTTACAAGGCAAAAGTCAGGGATGTGATGAAATTATCCCCATCTCTGGTGATGTGCAATAAAATGCTTGCATAGCCAGTGATACCTACATCAAATGAATTAATTTAAAAAAACTCTAACTACAGGTTGATACCATTCTGGGCAAACCTGTTTGATTGGCACCACAACCTCAAGCATTCACTCCCTCTGCCACTGACGCACAGTAGCAGCAGCATTAATGATGTGCAAGGTACACTGTAGAAATTCAAGGCCTCTCAGACGGCATCTTCCAAATCATGACCACTACCATCCAGAAGGATGAGAGCATCATCTGCATGTTAATGTCCATCCCGATTTGCAGATACCCTGTATACCTCTGTTCCTTCAGTATTACTAGGTCAAAATCCTGGAACTCCTTCCTTCAGTACTGATGTGAAGTTCTTTTTCCTGAGATACTTACATACTTGATGCAACTGCAATGACACCAACTTCTGTGAACCAAATTTTATTAAGCACGGTACAGTACAAACTTTCTGGAGGAACCTTTAACACACCTTGCAGGGCTTATGGGGTCATGGTAAAAGCTTTCTCTGAACAAAAGAAATAGTTTATACAACTTTACACAACAGTTTATACAACTACACTTTATACAAAATCTTTACATCACAATAATACCCACAAGACAACCCCCAGCTATTCCCCCACAGTCGCATGCCATTCAAGACACAATGCAGTGACTACTTCATCCTTAGAAACAATATAATGCAAATCGTTCCTTAATGGTCAAATCTGTTGCAAATTTTTTTTTTGTAACTATAGGGGAATAGTCACCTTCCAACTGTAATGTTCTTATTGATTTCTGAACAAGAGACGAAAATGTAATTAGTAGGAGATGACAATGTAAATGGCTTTTGAATAAGAAATGGCCATGCAAATGGCTTTGAATGCCAAAAGATGGGAATGTGATTTCCTTACAACCTATCTGCAAATCAGGGGCATCCCACCCTTGTCTCGGGGCATCCAATTTCCTAAAGGTCAGCAGAGCATATTAACTCTTTATCTCATTGGGTGACCCTACACCAAATGCACTGCAGCGGTCAAAGAAGGCAACTCTCCACCTCCTCGCGGGTAACTATGCATGGACAATAATTGCTCACCCAGCAACAAAACACACTTCCATTAGTCAATTATAAAATATTGAAGTGCAAAGGAATATGAGCACAAATAAGCCATTCATGTATTCATTAGAGTTTAGAAGGTTATGGAGCGATCTAATAGAAACTTACAAGACAATGTATGGCTTGAAAGGGTGGATGCTGGGAATTTGTTTCCATTAGGTGGGGAGACTAGGACCCGTGGGCGCGACCTTAGAATTAAAGGGTGTCAATTTAGTATGGAAATGAGACATTTCTTCAGCCAGAGAGTGGTGGGCCTGTGGAGTTCATTGCCACGGAGCACAGTGGAGGCTGGGACGTTAAATGTCTTAAAGGCAGAGATTGATAAATTCTTGATCTCGCGAGGAATTAAGGGCTATAGAGAGAATGCGGGTAAGTAGCGTTGAAATGTCCATCAGCCATGGTTGAATGGCGGAAGTGGACTTGATGGGCCGAATGGCCTTCTTTCCACTTCTATGTCTTATGGTCTTATTCAGCCCCTCATGTCAGTGCTGCCATTCAGCTAGATTGTGGTAGATCTACCTCAATATTATTTCTATGCACTTCATATCTTTTGTCATCTTTAATCTCTAGAAATCTGTTACTCCACAAGTTTTTTTGAGTAGTGATTCCAAACAGTCAACAACCTGAGTATCTGCATGTTGATTTTCAGTGACTGATGTACAAATACACCCAGGTCCCTTTTGGAAATCAAACTTCCCATATCCACTAAAATTAGGAGCCTTTCTTCATTTCCTGTCAAAGTGGATAACCACTTCGTGGTCAGTACAACTTAAATGGGCTAGAAATATTTAATTGATCTTTGATCAGATCTCATTGGAATGAGCCAAATTTTCCTTGACTTGATATGTTAACTGTTATCCCTTTCAGTGCCTGTTGTTCTTTATGATGCTGAATTGGAAGGCTGTCTAGAAAACTGTTCTCTGCATTGCTAAAACCATCGCAGTCCTAGATTCAGTTTTGTGATTCTTTCTCATGTTCCAGTGAGGTGAATTTAGTTGTATAAACAGGTTGCAGACTTGTATGCTAAAGCTTAAAAAGCACCAAGTTAATGCATCTTTTTAAAGCACCTTCTCAAAATACAAAAAAAAGCTATTTAATCATTCCTTTCTTTGTAGATGGAAGGTTAAAGAACAGTATTTTGAATGACTAAGCCAACTTTTTTGTATCAACCAGTTGCAATTTATTTTGCACCCAGAATTCCAGATTTAAATGTGCCAACTGCTGTTTGTTGCGGTTCTCATCAAGACTACCACCAGCTGAAGCTCGCTGTGAGATTGGTGTCAAAAGCTGGACCCACTAACATTGATCTTGCATTACAGGTAGTTCTCCTATAACACCGTAGTTGCGTTCCAGTGAAACCTCACTTAATAGAAATAATGGGGCCTTTGGGGAAAAGTGGGGATTGGGGCAGACTATCAAAGAAATCACTTACGTTTACTCAAATATACTCAAAAGTCTAACAAAATATCGCACAGCCTGAATGAAGTTCAAATCATATTTATTAACAAAATAATAAATTTGTACATTAAAAATTAAGAAAGCTGCCCTCTGTACAGTACCTCTCTCAGAAGACTGCTCCCTGTTGGCAGCTAACATTGTGCACATGCAGAATGGCATGTGCAGAACAAATTGCGTGAACCGATCTCTGCAGGAATCGTGCTATTGCCAACGAGGTAAGCCTTTTCCAAAATACTGTTCCCTAAATCTTCAGTGATGTTACAGCTAGATCGTGCTGCCGAAACGCATGTTATCCCAGATCTATCTGTACATAAAAGCAGCTGTAACTGGGCTTTCATAATTACTTAAACCAGGGCTGAAATGAGGCCAAGAGCTGAGTGGCCCTAGCAGAATCGAAACGTAGAGAGCAACCACTTATTGCTCGGCAATTGCTGCTTAAATGATTACAGATGAAATAAACTAAGGTTTTAAAATAGTGCTGATTTTTTTAGATATCAAATTAAAGTTTGAGATATTCCCAATCATACTACAGCTTTAGTTGGAAGACTACCTTATTATCAAGATGATTATTACATTTCACCACTTCTCTTAAACCACTTTGTAGTTATCTATCAATGTTGTTGAGATCTTTGTATATCTGCATATGTGGCTCAATCCTCCATTGCCTATCATTCTTGTCTCCCGACATCCCCATGTCTTTTGTGTCTCTTTCTTCAGCTGTGCTGTCACTTGTAATTATCTCCTTAGTTACAGTTTAAACCTGCCCTTTTGACATGTTCATTTCCTGCGTGACCTGTAATTTTTTTTTGCTGCTGTACAGATTTCCAAGGTTCATACGCAGTCATGGTTTCTGTAACCGATTGGCATGAGTGGAACCTCTGTGCAGCTGCGCAGTTTGGAGGGGCCATTGTAATCATCACTTTTCCCTTTGTAGCTTATCCAAGACTGAATAGATTGTTGTTTTTTTTTCTCTCTCTCAAAATTATGGTTGGTTTCTTAGCCATGTGATACTATCCCAATTTATTGCCACTTAGAATTTGCACCTAGCAGTATAGTGAAAATATTGAGGAAAGCTGTTTCTGCAGTCATAGCCCATGTTCATGTTGTAAAAGGGTCTTGCTGTTGTAATTTAATCTTGCTAAATCCAGCACCCCATCATACTTAAACAATCTTGCCTTTCACAGTTTTTACTACCTTCAGTCAAGAATTTTAAGAACCTTTTAAAAAAAATTTGAAAACTTCAAGCACAAGAAAAAAGTTGGCTTTATTAGAATGAGATTTTATTGTCATGAGTACTCAAGTACCGCCATATAGAAGAGCAGTAAAGTGTGCAATGCCATTGTCTATCTTTAAAATACAAAATCAGAATTTAAAAAAATAAGAGAAACAGAGCCAAAAGAAAAAAATGTCTAGGTCTTAGTCACTATTCAAAAGAACAGGGAAAAAGTCCAAATCTTAATGTCTTATCTCCCTGACTGTAGCCCTGGTCTGGAGTTTAAGTCAGCTGCCTCTTGGGACATGATACACCAATCACCTTTGCTGCTGGAATGTGTCGCCTCTGTTGCTACTGCTGCTGTCATTTTAGCCATCTAGAGGTTTGGTGCTGCTAATTTACTAAAACTCAGAAATTGAGAATCCACTTATCATTCTGCTGTTGACTTCATCCTGTTAAGGGGATTTAAAAATTGACTGTACAGCGAGCTCATTGTCACTGAGCTACAGGTTTGCATTTTTAGTAATATTGTAATCTTGACCCGCAATGGCTGCCTGAATGTAATTTATGATTTGTTACTCATTCACTTGCATTTTACAGTGAATAATGCAGTCAGATACAGTGGTAAAGCTTCAACAGTTGTCACAATCCAGTGCCATTTTGAATAGTTCAAGAATAAAAAGGAAAAAAAGATATAACTGAAAGAGTCCTGAGCCGGCTCACCAACAACTCCTGGACTGTCTTGCTGCTGTTTGTGCCAGACGTACCAATATATGAGTCACCACATTTTAGGCGCAATCTCGCTGATGCTGGGTTCAGTGCCAAACCCACACTCAGCAGGAGTCCCCAGCTCTGCTGCTGCTTCAATGAAGCTAGGAGCCCTGGCTCTGGGCATGCCACACTGCCATCACTGTAGCTGCCATCTCGCCATCACTAGGAGTCCCTGCTCTAAGCCTATTGCAACTAGGAGTCCCTGCCTCCACTGCCAGACCAAACTGCTGCTGCCATCTTGCCAAGGATCCTGCTCCAGCTGCCACCCTCCAAGCTGTTGGCTTGCTGGTGCTGCCATCTTAAAGTCTGCTGCCATCTCCAATCGCTGGAGGATCTTTGCTGCTGCCGGCCTCTCACACAGTTGATGTCCGTGCAGCCACTGCCTCCAGTAACTGTGAGGAGCCCAGTCTGCTGCTGCTTCCAATCACTGGGAAAAGCCGCATTCCACACATGGCCCGCTCTAGCTGCCACTCTGATTTCGCTGACTAACCCAATGCAAAAGTCTCCAAAGAAAAACAAAAGAAAAAAATAAAGAAAAAGAGCAGAAGTAAAAAGAAGCATGTGGACTGTGGACAACAAATAACTTACTGATTAGTTAGATTTACTGAAGTATTGGCACAGCGGCAATCATCCAGTTGCTCTTTTTCCATCCTGTAAACCACTTATGATTTGCTAGGCTATTGATATTTTTTATCTGGCTACCAACACCTGTGAAATTTTAAAGTTGTCCATTGTTGAGCGCTGGGATGTTACTCCATCTAGTCATCCTTGACCTTATCCCCTGCCATTCAAAGGGAACGTTTTTTGTCAAGGATGCACTTCTATTCTGAGTGTCCAGATATCCTTTTTGATTTGCATTCAGTAATTTAAGTTGAGCAATGGGGGTTAGTGTTTTTCTGCCCTATTCCAGTTTTGAGCAACAGGTCATGACGACTGCAGCAGATGTGGATGAGTATTTTGTTTCACATATACTAATCCCTGTGGCTAAAACATCTTTTTGCTTTCTTTATAGTCTTATACTCTTATTCACTTATATAAAAAAGGGGTTCTAGTTGCAGTATATGGTCACTTCAAATGCAATTCATAGGTTCTGAGGTTAGTTGGATTTGCTCAAGAGGCAATCAGAGTCAAGGAGTGATACTCGAATAGCACAGCCGGTCAGGCAACCTCCGAGGAGCAAGAGAATCAATGTTTCAGGGCATGATGAAGACTTATGCCCTAAAAATCGATTCTCCTGTTCCTTGGATGCTACCTGACCGACTGCCCTTTTCCAGCATCACACTCTTCTCTTTGACTCTGATCTCCAGCATCTGCAGTCCTCACTTTCTCCAAGAGGCAATCATCATCCACTTTGCCTCTTTCTGTTATGTAAACCTCTTATGAGGTTATTGATACTTTTATCCAGTTAGCAGCACTTCATAGTGAAGGCTTGGCATTGTTTCTTACAAATAAATCAATTGTATGTTAAAAGATGTTAACTCATGCTTCCATTTAGTAAGGAATCAATAGGAATGGAAAAATTTGAAAAATGTCATTTGAGTAGGGAATAGAGATCACCCTTTACAGTTACCAATAGAAGTGCTGGAGGATATATTGTGTAACCAGTGTTGAGAGAGGAGGTATCTTGAAGTGGCGCGATAGGGAAGGACTGGAGCCAGTTGTTGTGGACCTCGCCAGGACAAGTGTCATTTGAATTGAATTATAAAACAAAGAGGTAATGTCTGGATTGCTACTGGAGCCACAATGCTAAATGTCTTGGAGATAAACAGATCAGCCATGTGCAAAAGGAACTCCATTTGAAGGGACACCAGCATCAGTATTGTGATAAGGAACTCGTTTGCGCTAACCATTTACTTGGCTGGAATTGGGTTAAAGTTGACTTACTGAATGAGCCATAAAGAATATATCAACCAGTTTAGGCTCATGGTAGGTGCCCACCTTTTAAATAAAGTGGGTAGAGGAAAGAGTTCTATGTGGAATTAATAACCTAAAGATAAGAGGATCAGTGTAAAAGTTAGAATCCAAGAAAGGGTAAATACGATATTATTATTTTGGAATCAAAACATTGCAGGAAGTAACACTGTACCTGTTAGTGTTTTTAAAAAAATGACTAAATCAATGCATAACATCAAACAGTATGAAGCTGTAACTTTTCTCAATAACTGATTGTCACTCCTACCTATTCTACCATCAAAAGACATATCTACTGTGGGTAAATTAGTGAGGAAAGGTGTCAATTGGGTTTTTACTTTGGTTCCCTAGTTTCGTGCCATGTAGCTATTCCTGCAGGTAAGTTCTTCAGGCCTTTATCAAGAGTGGTGCTACAGAGTCGCTGTTTATTTACTCGCGAGTTGTGGGGATCATTGTATGCGCCAGCATTTACTGCCCAATCCAAGATGGTAAGCTGTCGCCTTAAACTGCAGCAGTCCGCCCATTATGCTATTAGGGAGCCAGTTCCAATATTTTGACCCAGCGATATTGAAGAAGTGACCATAAACGTATGTAGAAAAAATAGTTTTTGTTTTTTGAAATTAATGACATTTTTCACTTGGTGTTGTAGAGTCATACAGCATGGACCAGACCCTTTGGTCCAATTCGTCCGTGCTGACCCGATATCTCTATGTAACTTAATTTCATTTGCCAGCATTTGGCCCATATCCCTCTAAATCCTTCTTATTCACGTAACCATCCAGATGTCTTTTAAGTAGCAGCTTGTTCCATAAGTGTGAAAAAGTTATCCCTTGGGTCCTTTTTTAAATCTTTCCCCTCTCACATTAAATCTATGCCCTTTAGCTTTGGACTCCTAGGAAAAAGACCTTGACAATTTACCCTGTCTAAGCCCCTCATGATTTTATAAAGCTGTCAGGCCACCCTTCAGCCTCTGAAGCTCCAGGGAAAAAAGCCCCAGACTACTCACTCTCTCATTATAGCTCAAACCCTCCAGTCCTGGCAACACCTTGTAAACCTTTTCTGCACCCCCTCAAGTTTAACAACATCCTATAGCAGGGTAACCAGAATTGTATGCACTATTCTAATAGTGGCCTCACCAATGTCCTGTACAGCCACGACATGATGCCCCAACTCAATGTTCTGACAAATGAAGGCAAATTGAAGTTAGAGTAAACCAACCATGTGAAAAAAAGGGACAAAACTGAGCTTTGCTGTTGAGAAAAAAGTTGTTCTTCATTTTCAAATGTTATGGTTAAATTGAAAAAGTAGTTGAAATGTTTTAGCCAGCAAAGAAGTTTTGCCTTCGCAACTATTATTCTCAATAGACAAATTTCCCCAGAATGTCCCATGTTAGGCCACCCTCAGTCCAAGTTGTAACCTTGACATTCTGAAAATTGAGATGTTTGCAGATCCTTTTGTTAGTAACCACACTATTGAAATTTCTCTGAACAAAAAGCTTACACTTGTCATTCTACCTGTAACTAGGGTTATGTTTCAGTTTGCGTTACATGACTCTTTCAGAATCACAGTGAGACAAATGGATAGCTCTCCTTAAGGAAATTGTTTAGACACAATTGGCCGAATGTCAGTTTCTTGTAAGATTGAGACGTTGAATTTTAAGATTGGGGTAATTCTGAAAATTGGGTGTTTAGTGCAGTCCCAGCACTCTAAGGTATCATTTTAATTTCACTTAAAATCGCCACCTAAAACGACTGATAGCCTTGTATCCAGAGGAGCTGTAATAACTTAGGTTTCCTCACATTCTGGCATCCCTGATTCCCTGGTATTGTTATATGTAAAACTATGCTTCCCTAACAGTTTAAAGTACCATCAGTTGTCAAATAACTCCAATATCTGAACATTTTTTAAAAGTTCCTATTCGTACAAAGAGCATTTCTTGGTAAACATACAACCTAATAGGTATATAGCCTGTCACACTAATCTTAAATTCTGGTTGTCTGTCAAAGTTTTCTATTTGCAGTTGTATGACTGCAGTCATGGAAAGATAGAAACTTATTTCACAAAGAGAGGCCATTGTGTTCAGGCTGACATTTCAAACAGGAGTTGTGCATTGGTCTTCCATTGGGCAATTTGCTCGTAATTAGAGTCGTAGAGATATCCAACTCGGAAACAGACCCTTTGGTTCAACTTGTCCATGCCAAACAGATATTCTAACCTAATCTAGTCTCATTTTGCCAGCACTTGACCCATATCCCTCTAAACCCTTCCTATTCATATACCCATCCAGATGTTTTCTAAATGTTGTAATTGTACCAGCTTTCTGCAATTCCTCTGGCACCTCATTCCATAAATGCACATCTCTCTGCTTGAAAAAGTTGCTCCATAGGTCCCTTTTTATATCTTTTCCCTCTCACCCTAAACCTATGCCCACCCCAGGGAAAAGACCGTGTCTATTTACCCTATCCATGCCCCTCAAGATGTCACCATCTATTTCCCCACATTCTGTATCTTCCATGGCCTGCTCCACAGTAAGCAGATGCAAAATACTCTTTTAGTACCTTCCCCCTTCTCCAGCAATTCCACACATAGGCTGCCTTGCTGATCTTTGAGGGATCATGTTCTTTCCCCAGTTATCCTTTTGTCCTTAATGTATTTATAGAATTCCTTTGGATTCTTCTTAACCCTATTTGTCAAAGCTATGTCATGTTCCCTTTTTGCCCTTCTAATTTTCCTCTTAAGTATACTCCTACTGCCTTTGTACTTCTCTAAGGATGTTGCTGTCTGGGACATTGGCCTCAAGGTTTGAATCTAAATGTAGAATTGCAGTCAGGCTGTGCTGTGAGTGTTTGTCCAATTTTGGAACAGCACCCATCTCTCCCCCTCCCCCCCCCCCCCCCCATCTACACCCTGCAAAAAATGTTAATAATGAGTTTGCAAGGGTTAGGGGGCTGGGTGTTGTTTGTGATGCCTGGGTTATGTCAGATGGCTTGTCCAGTTTTATTCCTTTTCGGTTGTTGTGTGCACCCGAATGTTTGCTAAGCTAAGAGGACTTTGAAGAGTCAACTACATTGCTGTAGGTCTGGAGTCAGATGTGGGTTAAGGTCCTGTCCTCTGTATGAAAAACAACGCATCTTATAAATATATTTTACAAAGTTTTATTAATGATAAAACATTGTGCCTTTATTGAATTACCCAAAATCATGGGGGAATAATGCCTAAGCCAAGCTGAGTCAACTTTTCTCATACGACATGGGGATGGGTAATAAGTGCTGGCCTAACCAGTGATGCTGTCATCCCATGAATGAATATATAAAAACAAAACTGATTATTGCTGTCATTGATATTTGGCATTCTTGTATCTGTCTTGATGAGAAAAACGTTCTGTAGTACCAAGAGAAATCACGTGGCTAGTATTGAAAATTTTCATTTTTAAATTGTAAAAATCAAAAATAGCCCAAGTAACACAAGAATTTCACAACTGTATTCTGGACAATTGTACGGTACAACAAGCCAAACATAGCAAAATAATGGGCTGTAATTATTGAACAGGCTGACTGTAAAGGAACGTATTACAAAATGCTACAATTGTCCTTTTTAGAAGTAAGTGAGGACTGCAGATGCTGCAGATCAGACTCGAGAGTGTGTGCAGGAAAAGCACAGTAAACCAGGCAGCATTCCAGGAGCAAGAGAATCGACGTTTCGGGCAAGAGCCCTTCTTCCTGATGAAGTAACAAGGAATGTAACAGGCCTAAGTTTGTAAATTTAGGGGAACAAAGTAAGGTTGAGTATGATAGACTGAAGGAAGCTAATAATAATATTGGATTGGTACCATGAATTCAAGATCGCAGAATAGTCACTGAGCATCTTCCAAGTTCAGCATGGTAGAATGGCAATTTGGCCATCACATCTGTGCTGGCGGTATGAAGAAGTGATTTACAGCCTTCTACCTGTAGCCCTGCATGGACACCCTTTACTTATAGGTAGTAATTAATTCTAGCTTAAAAATGTGTTGCTGGAAAAGCGCAGCAGGTCAGGCAACACATTTTTAAGCTCTGATCTCCAGCATCTGCAGTCCTCACTTTCTCCTAGTATTAATTCTACTTCAGTGCCTCTATTAAAACTGCCTGTCACATTCTAATACAATGCTTTCTAGATCTCAACTACTTGGAAGAGGGAGTTTAATTATAAGGAAAGATAAAGCTGAGAATATCCTCCTGGTGAGCAGAGGTTAAGGGAGGTTTTAATAGAGGTGACCGAAATTGTGAAAAATCTTTGTTAGAGTAAGGAGAAATTATTTCCATTAGCAAGAAGGGTAATGAGAGGGAAATGGATTTAAGTTAATTAGCAAAAGAGCCAGCAATGGAATTACAATTAATTTTATGCAGCTTGTTATACTGATTTAGACTGCACTGACTAAAATACTGCTAGAAGCAGATTCACTGGTAACTTCCAAAAAGGCTAAGAAGCACATTCGGCTGTTGACCGAAGGGTTGGTGGTTCGATCCTATTCAGGGACATTTGTGCATGTTAATTTTAGGGTGGCACAGTGGTTAGTACTACTGCTTCACACCGCCAGAGACCTGGGTTCAATTCCCGCCTCAGGCAACTGTCTGTATGGAGTTTGCACATTCTCCCAGTGTCTGCGTGGGTTTCCTCCAGGTGCTCTGGTTTCCTCCCACAATTCAAAAATGTGCAGGTTAGGTGAATTGGCCATGCTAAATTGCCCGTAGTGTTAGGTGAAGGGGTAAATGAAGAGGAATGGGTGGGTTGCTCTTTGGAGAGTCGGTGTGGACTTATTGGGCTGAAGGGCCTGTTTCCACACTGTAAGTAAGTAATCTAATCTAAAATAAAATGGAACCATTGCTTTTCAAAGAGCTTTTAATTATTAAGGAAAGAATCTCGACCAGTACATAGGATCTCCTTTGCTCTTGAAATGGTATATTGGGATCGTTCATGCCCACCTAAACAAGTATATGTGATTCTAACGTGATGTCTGGATGAGTCATCTCCAACATTGCAGCACACTCAGCACTGCACTGAAATATCAGTCTAGAATGTACTGATGTCAGTGTGTCCTGGAGTGGGGTCAGAGCTGCAGCCTTCTCACTTAGGCAGATGTGCTATGAATTAATTAAGTTGGCATGTAGTACAGAGGAATGCAGAAGGGTATATTTTGAGAAGAAGAATATAGAATCTAGCTTTGAATTGGCCTTCCTTGCCAAAAAAAATCAAAAAATCTAAATATAAGCTGCTTAAACAGTGACTTAGTATTCTCTGGGCCATGGAAGGGAATGTTTAACTTCTGCAAGGAACTCGGTACAATCAATGTTTGACTTTGTCTCTCTGCAGCATCTTAAAAATTATATTTTTACTTTTCTGTACTTGATGCAGCCCTTACATTTACTGTGAAATGTTTTAAAGTTTGGTTTAATTTTTTTTATTTCAAGGTTAAATGACAACATCTTAGTATTTGTGGATATTGCTTGGAAATGCACACCTTTAATGATTTCTCTTTTTAAAAAAAAATAAAGTGGAAAATATAGTAAATGTTTGTGAGGGTAATAATTTGGAACTTTTTTGTATCTACGTAATTTGATCTATAGTAGCCATGATCATCATCCTGTGTCATGCACTCCACCAGCCTTGAAGGTGTTTTTGTTGACCTCCAGTTTTGTTAGGCTATATGACGCCTTATTCAGTCAACTTTGCCCGAATGTCAAGGCGTAACTGCGTTCATCTGTCTTATGTTTAGCATTCACATATGTCTGTAATTAATCTGACTGGGTCAGAGGCTGGATGGTTTGCATGTAAACCAAAGTCTAATTTGATGGGTAGATTGTTTAGTTGCCATTTCTTAGTGACTCATGGATTGCTACTGAGTGCACAGTTTCAGGGGAAAAAATCTCTGTTTTATTACTAATTCAGCAACAAGATAGAAGATTGCATTGGAATGGATGTACCACCTGCTTACTACACAGTTAGTACATGCCTTTCTGTGTACTTAGTGAGATTCATGATTTAACATTTGAAATGGAATCATTGACATGTTTAAAATGTGCCAGTGGACTTTCACAGATTATAAACTTCTTACATTTGTCATTTTACTGGTCTTTTTAAGACTACATGTGCCATGTCCATTTTTAAATTGCAGAAATATAGATTTAATGTTTTCTCTTTGCTCACTCTGCCACTCACTTTGGGAGTACAAAATCACTTTTCAATGTAAAGATATTTTTTACATCCCAAACTGTTTCTATCTGCATGTTTGTTCTAGTCATTGGTCCCATAGTACATTTGATTTCACTGATTTTGATTTTGATTTTGTTTTGCCAATAATTTAGAAATACATTTAATGCATTATACAACATAAAATAAATTTGGGCAGAGTATTGCAGACTTCAGGGTTCCATGTCAGGTTTGAAAATTCTCTTACCCCACCCCTGCTGGAGCATACATGTTCTTGCGATACGACAGCCAGATAGGCAGAGGGGACAGGGTCGCATTGGTAATAAGAAATGAATTTAAATCGATAGCACAAAGTAATTTAAAGTCAGAAGGCAGCAATATAAATAGGCAAGGGAAAAGGAAATAAATGACCAGATGAAGAGCAGATGGGAGAAAGCTCATCTGGAGCATAAATGCCGACATAAACCTGACATTGATCAATCTATTTAGCTCCTATATTGTGTATTCTATTTTTAAAAAATATGAGTCATTATTCCCAACAGGGGTCTTTCATGTGTTTCTATGATATTTCACTTAAGGCCAAGTTTGAGAAACTCCATCTAATACACATTTGCTTTAAAAACACATATTGTTTGGAGATTAGACTTGATGTGTAGCATTTGACCACACCTACACTACATACTCTAGCATAGGACTTGAAGATTTGCTCAATGTTTGTGTTTTCCATGCGTTCTAGGATGGAGCCAAGTTCAGGAAATTGCTGACCAATGGAGTTGAACTACTGCAAGGAGTTTCACCAGCTTCTAAGGATAGCTATAGTTTCCATGGGTAAATGTCCATGGGAACTTTAACATGGTCACATTTATCATTTTAGTGTTGGAAATACATAGGGCAAGGGGAAGTGAATGGAATGCTGGAATCTTGTCTTTGCAGCATGTTTAAATACTGTTTCTGAGTCTCCAAACTTGGACTAAAATATACTGGCTTGGCCTTGTTTAAATCATTGTGCATATAGCTGAGTTGCGTATTGCCATCTTTCTTGTGGATAATATTTCTAGTTTGTAAGCTGTTTGCTAACCCCAACAAAATGAGGTATATTGTAAATAATTTGTGTATGCTTTTCAGTGTAGTTAGATTTTATATTTACAATATATTTGATATTTTATGAAAAATAAGTACTCTCCTGGTGCAATTGGTACAAGAATCAACAACGCTGAGAAAACCTAACCTTTGTTTCCAGCAGTTAAACCATAATGCTGTTTGATTTAAACTTTTTACTTTTGACTGTGTGCCAGGCTTGTGGAAGATAGCTGAAGATTAATTCAGTTGTTAGATGCTTTCCTGTGTAAGACCAAACTTCAGAGTTCAAACAAATGCCAGGAAATATTTGTAACGTCTCCTGAATAGTGGTTTCACAAATATTTGCTGTAATGGTTACTTCATAGTTAGAGGAAGCAAGTTAGCAGAGATGTAAACATTGGAAGTAACTGGTGCAGACTCCAGGAATTGATCCAAAAGGTGGAAAGGAAAAGGGTAATTTGCATAAGTCTGAGGGTACACTTCAGAATGCTGCTTAGAACCAGTTGAACCCCACCTTCTCCCATTTGCTTCCAGCAGTCCTCCTGAATCAAAAGTTCCAAATTGGTGTGAGCAGAAAGATCCATTTGAATGGAAGATTCTCTCGTGTAGATTATGTGTGTATATTTGCCCGTATACATGGCTCCAGAATTGTTCACTGACATGGCCACAGTCCTTTTTCTTTCATCTCTTCCCATGTGATTGTTCATTCAGTTTTGGGTATCAATAGAAAAACATTTTTTCCATAAAAGTCTCCTACAATTGCAGTGTTTGTACAGTTGTGCCAATTTTGGTTTAAATTAAATCTGTTACCTTCGAATCAATAAGACCGTTTCACAAAATAAACACTCACAAGTGCTGAACACTGCTTAAACTAGACATCAGTGCGATGGAGATATAAAGATGAGTTTGTAAACCAAAACTGGCTTGCTAATTGTAATTTAATTATTCTAGTTTTGCTTCTCAGTGTAGTTAGATTTTATATTAACTATGTATTTGATGTCATTTTGTGAAAAATATGTGTACTCTCCTGATGCAATTGGTACGAGAATCAGAGAAAATCTAACCTTTTAACCTTTGTTCCCAGCAGTTAAAAAATGAATGATACTTTGTTATGGCGAAGGATGCCACAGGCATGTAGACAAAAACAGTTATGGGACTGGAATAGTTGCTGATTACTAACTGGTGTTTGCATTTTACTTAAGCAGATACAATAGTAGAAAGCTTGGAACCGTTACCTCTTAAAAATACATATAGCAATACCAATCATTACTAACTTGTATTGCTCGAGGTGAACAAAGTATTGGCAGAGTAGACTGGGCATACATTCTGCCTTTATGCACCACAAGGCATAGCAGCTGAATTGCTAAACTAAACCCCAAATCCTGAAATGCATGCACCTAGTCTGCCAACATGTGTAAACTTGCCTGCCCACTCTGACAATGCGTGCAGCTGTACGTATATATGCACAAATATGTAAATCTCTGTAGCTAAAATGAGAATTGCAGCATAAGAATATGGTGAATTTGGATTTGATGGATTGAAGAAAATACAAAATAGGAACAAGAATAGGCCATTCAGCTCTTCGAACCTGTTCTGCATCTTCCAGTTTTTTTTCTTTCTTAGTCATGCCTCTCTTGCTTATTCTGACGCTCATGCTAAATATCCATGGTATAACAGTTCTTTTGGGTTTTGGATAAATGGCATTCTCAAACTCTTACTGTATTGGTGGTAATTTCAGGTCAAACATAGTTGAGGGAGTTGTTTTAAATGAATGAAAAAATACAGAGTTCCAGTATGTGATTGATTATTATTGATTTTTATTGCAATAACATGTAATCTTGGACACTGGAGCTTCACACTTATTTCCTTTTGCCTCAGGTGTGGCATTAACTGATTTACAAGAATAAAAAATGACTGATGCCAGTGAGATGTTGGCTGCTGCCTTGGAGCAAATGGATGGTATCATTGCAGGTAAGATATTGCTAAGAATTCAGTTCAGTTTACACATTTAAGGTGTTTACACATTAAAGCACTTTTGTTTTAACTTTATGTCCACTTACTTGTTCCTCTGCTTTGAATACAGTGATCATTGCGTTATCACCAGGTCTACTTCCATGAAATACATTTGAATTCTCTGTATCAAGCTGTATTTAGAGACACTGATGAATATTTTAAATGAAAATCATCTTGTGAATAACTTCAATAGAACAATACTTGTTCCTGGTTTAAGACTACTGATGAGATGCCTATGAGGTAATAGTGAAATAAATGGACAACACAAAGCTAATTAGTCAAATGAGGCAAACATTTTATCAGTTCCCTAATTGAGCAAAACTGTCTTCTATTTTTACTAAACAACCTGTTCAGAGATGCTATTACACATCCTGGAGTAGGTAGGACTTGAACCTGGGCCTCCTAACTCAGAAATAGGGACATGACCGCTACGCCACAGGATGATCTTCTGTATGGTCTTGTGCATCAGAAGTAGATCACTTCAAAATTTATCCCCTAATATCAGGGCAAGACTGTTTTCTTGTTGAATACACTACAACTCTTCACCCAGCTTCAGGTTTCTGACTCTATAATGTCAGCTTTACACCACAACGGAGATTAAAGGAATAGGAATATCTGAGACTAAATGCTTGTGATGCAGCTTTCCCCCTCCCATTTTGCAGTGCTTTCTGCCCAATGCCTACCTCTTAACCAGAGAGTTCAGCACAGGTTAATTGACCATTTGTCTTAACTTCTTAGAATCATAGCGATGTACAGCATGGAAACAGACCCTTTGGTCCAACTCATCCATGCCGACCAGATATCCTAACCTGATCTCATTCCATTAGTCAGCATTTGGCCCATGTTCCTCTAAACCGTTCCTATTCAATAGACCCATCCAGATGCCTTTTAAATGCTGTAATTGTACTAGCCTCCACCACTTCCTCTGTCAGCATGAAATTTCTTGGCATCAACCTGGTGGAGAATCTCACCTGGACCCTCAACACCAACTCCATAGCCAAGAAAGCCCAGCAGTATCTCTACTTTCTGCGTAGATTAAGGAAAGCCCATCTCCCATCCCCCATCCTCACCACTTTATACAAAGGGTTCATTGAGAATACCCTGAGCAACTGCATCAATGCCTGGTTTGAGAATAGCACCATCTTGAATCTTAAGACTCTACAACAGATAGTGAGGACAGCTGAGAAGACATCAAGGTCTCTCTTCTCTCCATTACAGACATTTACACCACACGCTGCATCCGAAAGGCTTAACAGCATTATGGATGACCCCACGCATTCATCATTCAAATTCTTCTCCCTGCTGCCATCTGGCAGAAGATATCAGAGCATTCGGTCTGTCACGACCAGACTGTGCAATAGTTTCATCCCCCAAGCCATTGTACTCCTTAACACTATATGATTACACTACTCCATTTGCAATTTTCTGATAAATTTTTGAATTGCTGCTAAAACAATGTTTCATAAATGATCATTCATTGTTATATTGTAATTTGTCCACCGCTGTGCCTGTTGTCTTGTCAGGAATTACTGTGCTGTCTTGCATGTTTGCACTTTTCTATGTACTTTATACTGCCCTGTCTATGACTGTACTCTCGTGTAGTCATATGGCACCTTGGTCCTGGAGCAACACTATCTCATTTTTATTGTGCCAGCTGTAAATGGTAGAAGCAACAAATAAAGTTACTCTACTCCACACACGCACCACTCTCTGTATGAAAGCATTGCCCCTTAGCTCCCTTTTATATTATTCCCCCTCACCCGAAACCTATACCCGGTAGTTCTGGACTCCCCCACCCCAGGGAAAAGACTTTGTTAATCACATGATTTTATATGGTCACTCCTCAGTCTCTGATGCTCCTGGGAAAACAGCCCCAGCCTATTCAACCTCGCCATATAGCTCAAACTCTCCGACTCTAGCAACATCCTTGTAAGCCTTTTCTGAACCCTTTCAAGTTTCACAACATCCTTCAGATCAGAATTGAATGCAATATTCCAAAAGTGGCCTAACCAATGTCCTGTACAACCACAACATGACCTCCCAACTCCTATACTCAATACTCTGACCAGTAAAGGAAAGCATGCCAAACGCCGCCTTCACTATCCTATCTACCTGTGACTCTACTTCCAAGGAACTATGAAGCTGCATTCCAAGGCCTCTTTGTTCAGCAACATTTGTTAATTATGGGACCGCATTCTTTTGGAATTGGTTGCTGCAATTGCTTACGCAACTCAAACATGTGCTTTGAGACATGAGGATGTGAAAGTTGTTTTCCCTACCCACTTTTCCTTCTGTCATGTGGTTTGATTTTCTTCACTTTCAAATTTTTTCTGCACCACTGAAGTGACTTAACAGTACTGTGTTTGTTCAAAGTTTGAGAGAAGATTTGTAGCTTGGGTGCTTGTTGTTGTGGTTCCACAAATTCCCAGCTCGGCGAACAGAACCACAACACTCTGCTTGTTGTTACGGTTTGGTGGTGAGTTGTAACTTCAGATTCTGATTCAGTAATGGAGCAAGTTTGCTTTTTGAGCCACAAATATGAATAGGAAATGTTTAGCGGGATATGGGCTAAATGCTGGCAAATGGGGTTAGATCACATTGAAATGTTTAGTTGGCACGGATAAGTTGGACCAAAGGATCGGTTTCTGTGCTGTATGACTGACTCTATTTAAGCTATTACCTGGCTCCTCATATCAGATTGGGGCAGTAATATAATTGAGGAAATAAATTGATGCCTGAAATGTTTTCAAAAAATTAACTTATCAAATAGTATATATCACTGCAAGTCTAATTGTGTTATAGAATCTTTTAATATTTTTCCTATTCAGTATTGTTTTAAAATTACTTAAATTTAAGGGCCAGGACTTTTTGCTTGAAGGATAATCTTAGTAAACAAACTTAATTTAAAAATAATCTTTCTCATAAAAAAAATTCTCAGAACAAAATGCCAGACTGTTGTCATCTGTAAAGACAACCAATAAGTTAATGCTGTGTCAATTCACTTTCAGTAAATGTCTAAACTTATCTAGAATTCTTTGATCACCATGAAGTGACATTGTTATGGAGACATTGTTTCTCTACCCCGTAAATCTGAAGTGTTTTGAAACTACCTGTATTTCTGTAATATTCTTGAAGAAACACAAGGTGGAACTAAAAGTAGATCATTCTGCCTTTTGAGCCTGCTCCATCATTCAAAATTATCATGGCCGATCCTCTCCCTTAGTCCTGTTCGTTTTCTTCCCATACCCGTTGATTCCTTTAATGTCTAAAAATAAATCAATCACTCTCTTGAATATATTGTGACTTCTGTGAAGGAAAATTTCACTGGTGTGCTACCCTTTGAGTGAAGAACTATATCCTCATCTCTATCCTAAATAGCCTACCCTGTATTCTGAGATTGTGACCTCGGTTTTAGACTTTCCAACCAGGGAAAACTTCCTTCATCTAGTCTGTCCAGCCTTGTTAGACTTTAATAAATTTGAAGCAAATCCCCCTTTCATCCTTCTAAACTCTGGGGAAGGCAGACTACCTGAAACAGACCTGGCATCTCCTATCAACCAAGTGAACCTCTGCGCTCCCTCTAGTGGAATGTCTATGGTAGGTTGAAAACACAATCATCACTACCTCAAATTGTTAATTCTTTCACATCGTGCACAAGCATCAGAAAAACATGGCATCTGTTAGGTTATTTTCTTGGCTGTTATACTTCTGTTAGGCTTTGATTAGTTACATCTGTCATTTTGCTGCAACACTTTGAATTTTCTGCCTAATAAATTCAGGCTGCATTTCATAATGTAGAATCAAATAATGTGGCATAATTAAATACTGAGTAGTATGTCCAGAGGTTTGGTGTTATGAAGAACCTTCCAATTCATCTGCGTATGCTGTGGCAACTCAGTTGTAACAGCATCATTCAGGATAATAAGCATTTGGATTTTGTTTCTCGTTTTTTTTTTGCCTGTAAGAAAGCATATCAATGACCTGGTGTTTAGGGTCAACTTCATTTTTATAAACAAGTGCTGCTTCTGTCTTGAAAGTTAATACATATGTGCACACTACCTGCTAATTTTCAGCCCAGATGTTATGTTTGCATTGTCACCTCATTAGATGTGCATGACTATTTCAATTATTTCTGATTCATTTTTGACCAGGTTCAAAGTCTTTAGACTACTCAAATGGCTTGTTTGACTGTCAGTCACCAAACTCCCCATATATTGGTGGGCTGCGTGTATTACACCTAGTTGAAGATCTTCGTGGACTGCTAGAGCTAATGGAAAGTGAGGAAAAAGATGGATTGCGGTCTCAAATACCAGACTCAACTGCAGAACTTCTGAGTGAATGGTTACAGAGCCATCTGGTAAGCAGTTGATACGGAGCATCTACTTTCTCTGGCTCTATTTAATTCTTTCCAGTATTTTAATATGAATGCATCTTGCCCTGCTTTTGTTTTTAATTCATTCATGGGACCTGGGTATTGCTGGCAAAACCATTTTGCCCATCCCTGTTAGTTAATGTTCACAGTAATTTACCAATTGACAAATGAGGGGGAAAAAGTTCAGCAGCAAGTGATGTTCACTGCTAACAAGACACTGCTGTTAGGGGAAAAATGATGTTCAGCTTATCACACAAGTGATGTGTATGTATTTCAGTGTTAGTGTGACACCAGTTATGTTGTGCATATACCCCAAAGACCAATGGATCGTATAAAATAGCATGTCCCTTTGATTATTCGCAGCAAGTTACTGACCATATTCAACTGCACTTACAGAACTCAAGATAATGTCTAACGTTAGATGTGATTCTGCAATTGGATGATATTTACTGGATTCCTGAAGAAGGGCTTATGCCCGAAACGTCGATTCTCCTCCTTGGATGCTGTCTGACCTGCTGCGCTTTTCCAGCAACACATTTTTCAGCTCTGATCTCCAGCATCTGCAGTCCTCACTTTCTCCTAGTTGATTTACTGGATAATCCTGAATTTGCATAACATTATGCAGGCAGCTAATTTAGAATTGTCAGTATGGCTCACATTGTGGTGTATTTGTGTGTGCTGGAAGTTATATCTATTAATATACAGGAAGGGTGAACATGTGCATTCACTGCACCTCGTTTAACTCAACAGCCATTCTTTGATTTATTGTTGGGACATCAGCTTGACTGGTTTAAGATTCAAACAAAGCCTGATATTCATTAACAGCTGCAAATCCCGATTCATTGTCTCTCCCAATCAGAATCTGCTTGTCAACCAGTTGGCACTTCTTTTGAAGTGAAATGTTGACTTCTGCTTTTGAAGGTATTCTTAGCAAATGTCCCAATGAGTGCATGTTAATAAACGTTGATGCGATGAGTCTTTTTTAACTCAAAAAAAAATAGCTGTCATGCATTGTTGATTGGCAGAACTTTAGTTTTACCGACTATCTTTATCAGTGGATCTTCAATTAAACACACTAATTCGTTATCTCGCCCCTCTCTAAAATTTCAATAATCTTTTGATATTCTAAACTCTACACCCACAAAGTGAAGGGAAATAAAAGAAAATCCTCTGGAATCCTCAGTAAAGATCTTGCAGAAAGGATGCCTAAACTTGGTATTTACTATTTTTGTTACTTTCTAGGCTTTTCATTCTCATCATTTTTAGGAGCAAACAATTCCTGCCAAGTAAGATAAATATCAACAATGGGAAGAAACTTTAAAAATAAACAGACTTCACCTCAGATGTCCTGTTTCAAGAGGATGTGAATTATGGGTGTGTACTTGAGAGTCAGTGCCAACAATAATGTTAGCATTGGGTTTGTTTTTGATGCTAATTTTGCCAATAGGAATCAGAAACTGACTGTGTTGTAGTCTGACATGATAACATAACTAGTCCTGAGGTTTTTCCAGAATTTGTGGCGCAGAACATCTTTCCAGCAGTTCAGCTTTATATATTCTAATCTTCTGCTAACTTAATTTGCTTCCCCTTTATTCCTTCATTCTGTGAAATAGTTTCTTTGATCTGTCTAACCAGAGGAAGTGCAAATGGAAAAAAAAAACTTGCATTTACATAGCACTTTTCACATTCTTGTAGGACTGTATAAAATGACAATACTGAGACTGGCTGTATGGCCCATCAGTGTGATGTTTACTCTCCATTGTGCCCATCATTTCCTTCTCTCTTGCTGTCAACCATCTGGCTCCCCTTGAGTACTGACTGATTTTAGCGTCAGTCACAACTCTGGTCTCCTGTGATTTTTGCCTTTCAAAAAAAAGTTATCAATGTTTGTGTTTAATCTTAAATCTTATGCTTCCTCTATTTTACACAATTTAATCACTGTAAGGAATCTCCAAAGAACCTTACTTTTCATAGTAAGGTCAGTTTGCCTATAGCAAGGTTCTACTGCCCAGCAATAAGATCAATACACAGTTAGCACTAAGGTGGTGTTGCTTGAATGAGGGAGGTTTGTTATCTCACACAACCTTTTAAGTTGATAACTTTCACTGAACAGATGGTTTAACATGATTCCTGTGTTTCACGATTCAGCATTCCTGATGAAGGCCTTTTGCCCGAAACATCGATTTTCCTGCTCCTCTGATGCTGCCTGACCTGTGCTTTTCCAGCATCACTCTAATCTAGACTCTGATTTCCAGCATCTGCAGTCCTCACTTTTGCCTAGATGGTTTAACATGTCTATAAGGAGAAAGTGAGGTCTGCGGACACTGGTGATCAGAGCTGAAAATGTGTTGCTGGAAAAGCGCAGCAGGTCAGGCAGCAATCTAAGGATTCCTGAAGAAGGGCTTATGCCCGAAACGTCGATTCTCCTGTTCCCTGGATGCTGCCTGACCTGCTGCGCATTTTCAGCTAACATGTCTATAAGACAACTTCAACAACACAGCAATAATCTTAGATTGTATGTTGACTTCTGAGTTGAAATTGAGATAAAAGTATCCTTACTAATGAGCCATGTGTGTAAAACTGTTCTGATTTTATATTGTTTCCAATGAATGAGGGAATCTGATTTAGTCTATCAGACAGTGCCATCCTGTGGTGATTCCATATTGTTAGTCAGTAGTGGCATTTCATTTTTGCATTTAATCATCTGTATACAGGAATTTGGACAAGCCAAATAAAAATAATGGTATTTGAATATAGAGGAGCCTTTTTCTTGTATTTACTTAGTCATTGCTGTATGAAGTATTATTAGACTGTGAAGCTAGAAAAATTATTACCGAAATTGGCATTTAAAAATAAAAACTGGGTGGAGAGGATATTTGATTTAGAATTATAACATTTAAAGTATTGTTTTCCAATTTTAAGCTCCCTAATCTTGGGCTGTGAAGAAGTATGAATATACCTGACTTAGTTATAGAGGCAATATTATGGGGAAGCCCAGGTTTGAATCCTACCATGGCAGCAGATCTGAATTAAATTCAACACATCTGGAATTAAGAATCCTGTTAAACCCGAGACCATTGTTGATTATCGTTAACCAAACTAATTCATTTAATGTCCTTTATTTAAGGCCTACATGTGACTTCAGTCCCACAGCAATAATGTTGACCTTAATAGTCTTCTAAAATGGTCTAACAAGCCACCCAGCTCTGTCAATAACTAGAAAGTCTCAAAAAACGGAATGAAATTGCATGGTTCATCTGGCATCTACCAAGACATCACAATGACAAACTTGGCCCTGTCAATCCTGAAGTCTTCCTTACCAACATCTGGGGCTTAGCGCCAAACTTGGGAGATCTGTCTCACAGACTCGTCAAGCATTAGGACTGTTTTTTAGATGAAAACCCCAAGTTTTCTCTCTCGCTGCCTGTTTAAATATCCAATTTTCTCTGAACTGCTTTCAGGGTTTGAAAGCTGCCTTGTCTTAGTAGTAAGAGCTGGTAACAGACTCTGTATTGCCTGGCTAGAAACTTGGCACAACTTGAGCATAACACTGACTGGTATTCTACTGATTCAGCCATGCAAGTGATGGTTTACTTTGATGTTTGAAGAAGTATAAAACTACATGCAGTTAGTTATTAGGTCTTTTTTTGAGTTTTATAAAATTGCAACTTAAGAGTAGTGATATAAACTATTGAATTGTTAGATCTATTGCTATTTCACCCACTGTTATACAATAAGATAAAGCACAGGAACAGGCCATTCGGCCCACCAGGCCTGCTCAAATTCTGATCCTTTAGACTTGCTACTAATTGCCAATGAATGGTTTCTAGCCCACTGTTCGCTGTTTATGTGCCTATCAAGATATGCCTTTAAACATGCCTGCTTCCACTATCTCCACAGGCAGTGCAGTCCAGGCACCCACCACCCTCTGTTTGAAAAGCCTTCCCTGCACTTATTCCCTAAACTCCTCCCCCACCCACCCATACACCTTAAAACCGCCTTGTCGTTGACCTTTCCACCCTAATAAAAGCCTCTGACTATTCTTCCTATCTATGCTTCTTACAGTTTTGTTGACTTCTATCAGGTTGCCCCTCAGTCTCCATCTTTCCAGTGAAAACAATCTAAATTTATCCAACCTCTCATAAAACTACAGCCTTCCAGACCAAATAAAATCCTGACAAACCCCCTCAGCACCCTCCAAAGCAACAATGTTTTCCAATAGTGTGGCAACCACACTGCACACAGTATTCCAAATGTGGCCTAACCAAAGTTTTGTACAACTGTAACTTGCCAACTTTGTCAGTTGCAAAGGATGTTTTTCAGTTGACTGTATGGTGCCATCAGCAAGCTTCAATTTTACAATTTGATGAATGCCTTTCAATAGCTGACTGCCTAATTAACTTGTTTGCAATTAGTGGCTAAATTATTGAAAGGATAGCTGTTCCAAGTAAAAAGGAGTGTTTATCGCTATTACCCTAACAGGCATAGGTGAGATCTGCAAATTTGAAAAATTATCCCAGTAATATTCATAGCATTTCATAATCAAAGACATTAATTTGTCACTGCCCTGTGTTGACTGTGTTAGTGTCTCAGGCACACTGTAGCACCAAGTTATTTTACCATCATCAGATCAAACATATTAAAACAGCTAATAGAATGTTATCTTACAGGTGTGTGTGTGTGTGTGTGTGTGTGATGACTGCTGGTGGTTCAACCTGAGGGTCACTATGCCTCAGGCAGGGGGCAATTATTGAGAAGGCAGGATCCTCAGTGATCTCAGCTGGTAAAGGAATTGAACCCAATTTGTTACTGTCACTCTGCAAAGCAAATTGGCTGCCCAGCTTCTCTGGGATTATGGCTACTCACCTTCTACTTTACATTTTTAATGCAAGAGGAACTGAATATAAAACCAGGGGGATTATCCTTGAGTTAATCAAGATAATGATGAGACCATATCTGGAGTACTGTATAAAGTTATAATTGAAACTTAGAAGGTTGAGGGATTTTGACAGGGTAGATATTGAATCAATGTTTCCTCTGATGGAAGAATCTAGAATTTTGGGTCACTGTTTTAAATAGGCAGTTCCTGGTTTTTAAACAGATGACTGTTTAAAAGGCAGGTCAGGTGACTGAGGAGTCGCAGGTGGAGTTTAATTGAGATGCTGCATTTTGGACAAGCAAATCTTAGCATGACTTATACACTTAATAGTTAGGTCTTAGGGATTGTTGCTGAACAAAAGTCTTGGTGTGCAGGTTCATAGTTCCTCAAAGTAGAGTTGCAGGTAGATAGCATAGTGAATAAAGCACTTGGTATGCTTTCCTTTATTGGTCAGAATATTGAGTATAGCAGTTCGGAGGTCATGTTGCAGCTGTACAGGACATTGGTTAGACCAATTTTGAAATATTGCGTGCAATTCTGGTCTTCCTATTGGAAGGATGTTGTGAAACTTGAAAAGTAACTTGAAGCTAGCTATTCAGTTAACTGTTATGCAGTCATCTCTCTAAATCTATAATAATGCAATGGCCAGCTGTTTCATATTATGTTAATATTAATGGGGATGGATAGGTTAAAGCAATGTAGCATATCCAATTCACCTCACTGGTGAATTCCCCTTAGAAAGTCACCCTGATCTGGTTATCTATTTTGTTGCACCATAGAGTATTTTGTAACAAATACTTGAATTTGGAGAGGACATGGTGTCCACAACTGTTTCATGGATTGTTGATGTCGAGCTAAATGAACTAACTAGCATCTAGTTCTGCTAAATAAACTAGTTTAAACTGAGAGAGGGGGGTGGGGGCGCATTGTGTGTATATCCCTTGACCCTGAGACTATAATTATCTAGATAAATGTATTAGCCAGTTGGTCATGGCAAAATCCCCAAGACAGTTACGATTTTGGTGGTTGGGAGAGAAAGATGAGCCTGGCACTGGGTGAGCTTCCTGCTGCTCATGTAATAGTGCCATGAGATCTTTTTTCCAACTAAAACTTATTCAACTTCGTCCAAATGAGAAGACTCTGTGCTGTATTCCTCAACCTGGATTATACCCAATCCATAAACTGGTAGCCATAATTGTTTGACTTCAAAGTGATGTGACCAATTGAATCAAGCTACTTTACGCAATTAATATTGTCGCATGCAAGATCAAAAATCCTGAATATTTGGGAGGTGGAACGGAATTTCAAATTGATAATTTCTTAATGCCACATCATTACTAGTTGCAATTGAACTTGGTGGGTCATCTGAAGTTTGAGTAAAAATAGTTAAATCGATTGGTTCTTTATTTTAAATGAACAATTCAGTTGCATTGTTTATAATCTATGAACTAGAACTAAACTCATTTTAATGTTTAACTGCTAAGCTGGTGATTGCTCAAGTAATGCCTAACTTTAAAATTTGCTTCTGTTTCAGTGACAGCGGGTGATAGGAAAGTTCACACTGCGCAACCCTGTGTAAAGAAGCGATTTATGAACCTCCCTATTAAATTGTTAGGGCAAGTAGACCAAATCAATATATCTAATTTTAGCTGGTCAACTACTGAGGTCAGGTGCAAAGTTGTTGACTGCTTATGAATTTTTGGGAACTAGGCTAATTACTTTTTTTTCCCCCCCATTTGTGTTTGTTTATTTCATCAAGTTGTCGTCCTGTTTCCCCCTCAGTCAAAGCAAAACACTGAGACACAGTATAGTTTTACCTCCTTCATCATTACTCCTGGCCCTGGAGGGAGAGAGAGAGAGAGTTACATAGGGGCATGAATTCATGATCTTCTCTGGAACAGCAGTTTATCAATGAACTCACATAGTTGTTTTACAGGGAGGAGCATCCAGATAAGGAGATAGATATATATATATATATAGATAGATATATATAGATATATAAATATAAATTGAGGGACCGTTATAATCAGTGAACATCAACAGTAAAGATTGGGCCATCTGCTGTTGCACAATGAATAACTGGCTTCACATAATGAATACTTTTCATCTTATTAAACTGACCTCACATACTGAATGCTTGCCATATTGTTAAATGGGTCTATATAATGACTACTTTTCCACCTTGTTAACACATTACCCTTGCCACCAGCACCCCATTGTTAACTGTAAGTTCTTATCTGATCTGAGTCATGCTCAGTTGAACCTCTTGTTTCACAAAACTCAGAACTTAACTCACTGCCTGCTTAACCCCGTCTCCACATTCTCATGCCCACCTTTTATCATTTCGTGATAACCACTGCGATGGCACTACCAGCTTTCATAAGACTCTGACAGCCAGTATTTAAGCAAGTTAATGACACACAGCATACAATGATTACAAAAACATTACTAGTCTGTTACAGTAATTAGTGTGAAGAATCCTGCCATGTGGGAGAAAAATCCACCAGTAAAGTTCTCAAAACCACAGTCCTCAGTGACCACGCCATCCTGTCCAAGTCGAGCAGAAACGAGCCAGTTCTCCAAAATCTCCTTTAGTAAAGTCCAACCTGAGAACAAAATTCAATCTGTCCTTGCATCACTTCTCTGAGAAATCTGATTTCTTGGATAAGGGCAGTTAAATACTTAACAAAACTGATGAGACTTCCATCCTTCCAGAGATGCTTCAGATGGAGGATACCAGCACATTTGAGTGTGCATTGCAGCAGCTGCGACTGCAGGCTAGGTGAACACAGCATTCTTTGCTGCTTCTGCTCCCGCTCTGCTGTTGTGATGTTAGCTTGATCAGTGAGCCTTCATATTCCTTAAACAATCGAAAGACAAGGCAAAGCTCACATGATTTAATGTCCATTGGAAGGCCACTGACAAAAAGCGTACCGACCTCCTCTTCACTGTAATTAACTTCTTCAGTTTTCATGCTCATGACTGGGGAGCTGATTGAATTGGTTGGATCAAGTTGTGGAGGGATGGGTGGTGGTCCAACAGTGTGCTTTACCTGTGAATGCAGAAACTCTAGAGAACATGTTAGCTGCTGAAAGTGTCTTTGCATTTCGTCTCTCATTCCTTCTTTATGAAGATGGACATCAGTATGAAGACAGTCATACGTGTAACTGCACTAAATTGTGCTGGCTATTTCAACCTTCTATGAATTCTTGAAATCTGTACTCTGTTCACTATTTATGACATTATCGAGTTTTATACAATCCATAAACTTCTAAATTGTATTGCCTAAACAATTCAGTCATTTATAAACAACAGTGGTCCTAAAATCAAACCCTCTGGTGCCTCCATTGAGGTTATTCAAAAATTATTTTCTTTTAACAAATTGATACTTTGCTGATGTGAAAGCTGTCAGGAAAAGCATTTCAGAATCTGGAACAGCAAGAAAACAACATTGTTTCCTGTCGTTTAGGAATTGAAGAGGTAGTTTCAGTTCAGACTTAAATCTTATATATTTGTGGGAAACATGCTGAATATATTAAAATACGTTTTCTAAATGAAACTTCACAAAACAGCCAAAAATAGAGACAATTTTGGTAGAGATCAACATTCTTTGAATTTGCGATATGAAGGGGGCCAATGAAGTCTGAATAATAACTAATAGACTTTAAGCAGCAAGTTTTGAGAAGATTTGTAGCTCAGGTTGAGGTTGTGGATGTAGGTTTGCTTGCTGAGCTGGACGATTCGTTTCAGACGTTTCATCACCATACTAGGAAACATCTTCAGTGAGCCTCCAGATGAAGCACTGCTGATGATTCCTGCTTTCTATTTATATGTTTGGGCTTCTTTGGGTTGGTGATGTCGTTTGGACAAACAGGCAGAAAACTAGCCACCAGGATACATGAACATCAACTAGCCACAAAACGACATGACCCTCTCTCACTAGTATCCTTACATACGGCTGAGGAAGGAACAACTTCGACTGGGACAACACATCTATCCTAGGACAAGCCAATCAGAGACCCGCACGAGAATTCCTAGAAGCATAGCATTCCAACTGGAACTCTATAAACAAACACATTGACTTGGACCTGATTTACCACTTCCTGAAAAAGAACAAGAAATAACATCACCACAGGAAACGACATCACCAACTCAAAGAAACCCAAACATATCAATAGAAAGCAGGAATCATCAGCAGTGCTTCGTCCAGTAGTTCACTGAAGATGTTACCTAGTAGGGTGACAAAACGTCTGAAAATGAACCTTGCAGCTCAGCGAGCAAACTTGCATCCAGAATTTAAGCAGCTCATCCTCAAGTTCTGATATTCTCTAAAATCTTAACAAAACATCAAACTCAAAATACACTCTTCTTTTTGTGAACACTCTGCATTAAAAGCAATGCCTCAAAGATATTGTAATACAATACTCTCTTCTGGCTAAAGCATGACCACTGACTAAACTTTTTTTTTAAACAGGCATTGTAGAATTTCAAACAAATTGGGGGCTCAAGGCACTGTCAATTTGTTTTAAGGTTACAAGTTTGATAATTTTAAAAAGAACATCATGTTGTATAATTTCAATGTAAAAACAAAATCTGCCCCATTACATAGCGCACAAAACACATTGAGATCTTGATTCAAACAAGGCAAAACAGTTACTTAACAGCCTGAACCTCCATTAAACGCAGACAGCCCAAACCTCAACCAAATCCACTCCAAGGGATTCAAACCCCAGTAACACGCAGAGGACTCAAACCTCAATCACAGAAAGCATGAACCTCAGCACGGTGCAGAGGACCCGAACCTTGACCAAACTCACCCCAGGGGACTCTAACCTCAATCACACCCCACCACCCCAGGGAACTCTAATCCCAATACCGCGCAAAGGACTTAAACCTCAATCAGAACCTCCCACCCCCAGTGCAGTGCAGTGCAGCGCAGCGGACTCTAACTTCTGCCTCCCAGCCCGCTTGTGAAACTGTGTCTCTCGATTGAACTAATTACTGTTCGTAGAATCCGTAGAATTGAGAATGATTGAGTCTTTCTGGCACACAAGAATATCGAGAAGGACCAAGGTTTAAAATTTTACCATGTGGGCCTGTCCGTCTCGACACCGTTGTTCCGGGCGGCCACTGACACTGTCCGATCATAACTATCTGTTTGAATCCTGCTGACTGCACCAATATTGTCATCCCGTTTCCCCCTCAGTCAAAGCAAAATGCTCAGAGATACAGTATTGTTTTACCTCTTTCATCTTTATTCCGGGAGAGAGAATGATCACCAGTGTTCACAGGGACATGAATTCACGGTCTTCTCTGGAGCAGCAGTTTCTCAATGAACTTATATAGTCATTTTACAGGAGGAGCTGCCAGATAAGGCAAGATATATATTAATTGAGTGACCATTACAATCAGTGAGCATCAATAGTAAAGATTAAGCCATCTGCTGTTCCACAATGAATAATTGGCTTCACATAATGAATACTTTTCCCCTTGTTAAACTGACCTCTCATACTGAATGCTTGCAATATTGTTAAATGGCTCTACATAATGACTGCTTTTCCACCTTGTTAACCCATTACCTTTGCCACTAGCACCCCATTGTTAACTGTAAGTTCATATCTGATCTTAGTCAAACTCAGCTGAACCTCTTAACTCTTTCCCTGCCTGCTTATACCCTATACACCTTCTCAAGGTGAATTTTCTAAAATTACAAATATTTTTATATAATTACACATCCATACATGTTTGAACATTCATATTAACACACTATTCAGATTTAAAAGCTTTAAGTGTATATCGTGATATTATTTATTTTGAGGACTATGGTTAAAAACTGGTTTCTACAATAAGCTAATTACTGTCCATATTAATGTTAATAGAAATAAACTTAAGTGAATGCCTGCTAATGTTTTTTTGAGCCATTTTCTAAGAGTTGCTGACAAATCCAGCTGTTGTTATCTATTATAAACTTAGCTTAAAGAAGATTAGTTTCCCTTTCGGAAGTGTCCAAACAATAGTTTGAGTGAACTAGAACAGATCCTTGGAGGAAGCAGCAAAGATAATTTCAGAATTTTTTTTGAAGAAAGTCTGGAATAGCTGATGGTTTGCTAGTGTGCCCCCCAGACTGATGGTGGCAGCTGTGCTTAGAATGCATAAGGTAATTGTGTTGGACTGTTAATAAAGTTCATTGACTGATATCAGTGCTACATTGTTCAAGAGTTTTCTCCATTAATAAGTGTTGTAATAGTATAAAGGGGGAAATTGATATCTACGAGCACATCAAATGGCTGAGAAAGCTAAGATTGGCAAGAGTTGTTTTTATAAATTGAATAGAGCAGAGGAAAACAAATGCTATGTAGTTTTTCCACTGCACCAGTTTAAGCTAACTATATCTTGTTCAACTACTCAGCCTCTTGTGTAAATTATTGTGTTTTGCTTTGGACTCCAGTGATATGGTATCTAACTCTATTCCAGTAGTATGTTGCAAATTTGTGAAATTAAAGATGAAGCAACCCTTCCTGTTTCGCATGGGTTTGATTCATAGCTATCGATGCTGATCATTTACTTAATATGTAATCAGTTGCTTTAATTTTCCAATTGAGCAAATATCCATTTATTGTAAACTAAAAGGATTGTTGCTATCTGTGGTTAAAATTGGACTGCTACTGGTATTTTAAATGTATAATAGCTTTCCAAATCACTGTATAGTATCATTCAAGAGCAACAAATGTGGAAAAGTATATAGTTGAAAAAATGAGACGTGTTCCATAAACCATGCACAGCTGCTCAGTGACAAAATTTTCAACTTTTTCCATCCGTAGTACACATGGAGCTATAAAACTCTGTTAAGAATAATTCTGCGTGTAGCTGCTAGTATTTCCTCTGTCAAGCTTTTGATGCTGTCCATCCATCTAGTCCTTTTGAGTTGGCTTTTTGTCCCCTTGATGTTTCACCACTTATTGTTGTCAGTGTCAGACTCTTGCCCTAACTCTTCCAAATGTCATACTTAAATTACCACTTTGTTTTCCAACTTAAAGCCTGAGAGATGCTGGAAGTCTGATTTTCCTTGTATAAATTTATTAATGGTACCTTCTGACCATCTAATTCTAAGGAACCTTCACATTTCAAAGGTTGCAATCCTCTAACCATCAGCCTTACTGAGAGACCAGTTGTCTTATCCAGACAGTGCAAAGCTTTGTAATAGGGATTTTTGCAAATTTGTTTCTCCCAACAATTTAATGTGACCACTTCTTGAAGTCAGATATACAGGATGTAAAAACAGTCGCTTATTGTGATCCCTGTTGCCCCACACAGTTATATTTTTCTAATGAAACTTGCAAAAGTATTCAACTATTAAATACTGATTACTATTTCATAGCTGTTTCATATAGTGCAAACAGCTGCATTAATTACTGCAGCAGTTCAATGTTTGTGAGCGCTGCCTAGTTCAGAATCCTGATTTGACAAACTTGGTTGCAGGTTTGACGAGGGTTCCAACAAGAGGTATGTAATATCTCTCTTTCCAGTGCTATGTTGAATGTGTCACTCTGTTGAGCAAAAATCATTCTGTCCTGATTCATCTAAGATGATGGATTTTAGTGTAGGATCAGTATAGAACATGGTATTTGTGTATGAGAGTGATTCAGTTTCATAAAGAAAGTGGTTGCGTTTATGCAGCATTTTTCAGAACCCTCACATACCCCAAATCACTTCATTCGCCAAGTGCAGTCGGTACTTAGAAATGTGACAGCTTATTTGCAGTCAGCATTGAGATAATTGGATACATATTTTTAGGATGTTGGTTATGGGGTAAACAAATACCAGGATGGACTCCCCTGCTCTATTGAAGTAGTGTAATGGAATCTTTATGCAATCTCAATAAGGAAGGTTCTGTTTATTGTCTTGTTCAAAAGGTGACACCTCTGACAGTGAGCACTGCAATGCACAGTTAATCAAGGTGTTATGATGCAGTCTCTGGAGAAGAACTTGAACCATAATTTCCTGAGCCAAGTGGGAATATTACCATTTAGCCACACCTGAGGAATTCAGTGGAAGATAGGTTGAGATTAGGATGGAAGGACAATGTTTGAGGTGAATTTAGTTGCTCTCTATTGTGGAACAGATATGGGGCTGGATGTTCAGCATGTGGTTAAATAGAATAAAATATATGCAAGCTATTTCTGATTCAAAGGGTGGCTTTAGAGCAGTAGGGTAGATGGGATGCAAACAACGTTAGATATAAAAAAATGGTGGAAGGAGACTCATGGATTTTTCTTGTGACTATCCTCTGATTTTCTCAAGCAGGGAGGGTTTTAATTGAAATTACTTTTGGGAATTCTATACTCCCAAAAAAAGATTGGGGGGGCTGGGGTTTGGAAATACATGAGGAAAGAGGGATTGGATTGAGTGAAATTTAGCGGAGGCCTGTCCAAGTGTTTGTCAAGGGCTTCAGAGAGATTTGTTTGTTGAGAGTTTGTTAGTTGCAGTTTAAATAATGACTAGGAGTAGGTTCCTGGATCCATTATTCTTCTTAGGCTGAATCTAGGAGTCGGAAGGCTCACTATCTCTTTGGTCAGAGCCAGAGATTTGAGAGCCGACTGATAGAGGATCCAAGGAAGAGGCTGTTTCGGTTGCTAGGAGCTTTTAAGATTTAGTTTTTTTCATGCTTAAAATTTAAAAACTATGGGTAAGGGAAGGGTAGATTCGCTTTAAGAAAAGTGGGCGGCACGGTGGGACAGTGGTTAGCACTGCTGCCTCACAGAGCCAGAGACCCGGGTTCAGTTCCCGCCTCAGGCAACTGTCGGTGTGGAGTTTGCACATTCTCCCCGTGTCTGCGTGGGTTTTCTCCGGGTGTTCCGGTTTCCTCCCACAGTCCAAAAATGTGCAGGTTAGGTGAATTGGCAATGCTAAATTGCCCGTAGTGTTAGGTCTGGGTGGGTTGCTCTTTGGAGGGTCGGTGTGGACTTGTTGGGCCGAAGGGCCTGTTTCCACACTGTAAGTAATCTAAAAAAGTTGTTTCAATAACTTTTTTCAGGCCTTGTAGAATATAGGCTTCAAGTTCTCCCAGCATAGTGTCAGCAGCAGTCTATAAACACTGGATTTGAGCGAAGTGTGGGTCTTTTTAGGCAAGTCCACGTTAGCAAAGTTTTAAGGGGCAATTGTGGCAGTCGGTGGAGTAGTGTGGCTGACTGTTGCTGGAGATTTGTCTGCAGGACGTGTGTTTGGATCAGTCTCCTATCAGATCATTTGGCTCAGCTGGAGAGACAGTTGGAGTCACTGAGGGGCATACAAGAAGTTCAGAGTATGATTGTTAGATTTAGAGAGATGGTCACAGCACAGATTCAGTATGACAGATGAATGACTGTCAGGTGGTAGGCAGGTAGTGCTGGAGTTTCTTGTGGTTATTCCCCTCAGATTTATACCATTCTATGTGGGGTAGGTCCTCAGAGGAAAGTAGAAGTGACAGCCAGACATTGGACACCAAGAATTAATCTTTTAGTAAGCGGGGTTTGTCAAGGTTCAAACAAATCACTCTTGTAGGGGACTTTCTTGTCGGGGCAAAGACAGGAGATTCTGCAATCGTGAGCAAGAATTCAAAGTGGTATGTTGCCTGCCTGATCTCAAAGCAGTTGCAACGTATTGTCAAAGGGGACAGTGAGAAGCCAGAAGTTATTGTACACATTTGTAAGGACAGCATAGTTCGGGATGGGGTTGAGGCTTTGCAGAGTGAATATAGGAACTTAAGTAGGAGGTTAAAGAGCAGATCCTCAAAGGTGGTAATCACGGGATTACTGCCGGTGCCATGTGCTAGTGACGGCAGGAATAAGAAGATAGGACAGATAAATCAATGTCTGAGAAGGTGGTGCAATGGGCAAGGATTCAGATTTTTCAGTGATTGGGATCCCTTCTGGGGCAGAAGAGACCTGTTCAAAAGGGACTAGTTTTACCTGAATTGGAGGTGGGTGGGGCATGATCTTTGCAAGGAGACTTGCTAGTTCTATTCTTAGCAAGTTTTGAGAAGATTTGTAGCTCAGATTGAGGTTCTGGATGTAGGATTGCTTGCTGAGTTGGAAGGTTCATTTCCAGACGTTTTTTCACCCTACTAGGTAACCTCTTCAGTGGGCCTCTGGGCGAAGGCTTTGCCCGGAGGCCCACTGAGGATGTTACCTAGTTCAGGTGACGAAACTTCTGGAAATGAACCTTCTAGCTCAGCAAGCAATCTTACATCCAGTTCTTTTCTGAAGACTTTAAACTAGTCAGGAGGGAGGTGGGGGGATCTTTAAGTAATAGTGGAAATAGAAAGACAGATGAAGATAGCTCTGAAGTTAGAGAGCAAGTTAATTAAATAAGGCAGACGAGCAAGTCAGTGAATGCGGTAATATAGAATTAGACTGCACTTAGTTCAGTTGCAAGGGGCCTTACGGGTAAGGTAGAGGAACTTTGCATGTGTGGAACATGGGACTGGGACCTCGAAGCTATTACAGAAACATGGCTGAGGGAGGGACAGACTGGCAGCTAAATGTTCCAGGGTTTAGATGCTAATGGAAGGATAGAAAGGCAGTCAAGAGAGGAGGGGGTGTGACATTTTTGAGTAGGGAAAACATTACTGTTTGCTTATGATATTTCTGGATCGTCCAGGGAATCTAAATGGGTGGAACTCAGGAATAAGAAGGGGCTGATCACCTTGATGGGATTGTACAATAGGCTCCCTCTAGTCAGTGGGAAACTGAGGAGCAAATATGTAGAGAAAAATATGCAAATATGTAAAAATAATCTGATTGTAATGGGGGACTTTAACTTTCCAAACACAGATTGGGACTACCATAGTGTTAAGGGCTTGGTTGGTGTGGAATTTGCTAAATGTGTTCAAAAAAACACTTTTGATCTATGTCTATGTACCTAGTAGAGATGGAGCAAAACTTTATCACCTCTTGCTGAGGCAGAGGGGTAAAGGCAAGGCGAATGACTGAAGAGTTACTGCGGAGCAGTTTGAGACCAGAGGTCATAACCCTATTAGTTTTAAACAGCTATGGAAATAGATAGACATTGTATAAAAAGGTAAAGGTCTTAATTGGAGTAAGGCAAATTTTGACGGTATGAGACAGACATTTTCAAAAGTTGATTGGAATAGACTGTTTGCAGGTAAAGAGATGTCTGGTCAGTGTGAAGCTTTCAAAAGATAACAAGTTCAGAGACCATTATGTTTCTATTAGTGAAAGGTAAGGCTAGTAAGAGTAGGGAACAATGGATGAATAAAGCTATTGAAGTTCTGGTCAAGAATAAGGAGGAGGCATTTGTTAAGTATGGACAACTGGAATCAAGTGAATCTCTTGAAGTATAAGGGAATAGGGGCATTCTTAAGTGGGAAATCAGGGGGACAAAAAGGGAATGTGATAGCCTTGGCAGGTAAGTTTAAGGATAATCTGAAGAGATATTACATGTACATTAGCAAAGAGAGCAACTTAGGAGAGAACAGGGCCCTTTAAAATCAACGAGGTTGTCTGTGTGGGACCACAGGAGATGGGAGAGATACAAAATGAATATTTGGCATCACTTTTTGCTGTGGAGAAAGACATGGAGGGTAGGGAACACAAGATAAATATTGATATCTTGGAAAAGGAGGTGCTGGAGGCCTTAAAAAAGAAATGGTGGATAAATCTCTGGGAGCTGATTAAATGTATCCCAGGACATTGTGGGAGATTAGGGAAGAAATTGCGGTATCTCTAACAGATATTTGTATCATCTACAGCCACGGGTGAGGTGTCTGAGGATTGGAGGGTGGCTAATTGAGTTCTAAAGCATGGAAACAGAACCATCGATCCAACTCGTCCATGCTGACCAGATATTCTAAATAAATCTAGGCCCATTGGCCCATATCCTCTAAATGCTTCCTACTAATGTACCATCCAGATTCCTTTTAAATGTTGTAATATTACCCGCCTCCATCACTTTCTCTAGCAGCTCATTCCAAACACACACCACCCTCTACATGAAAAGGCTGCCCCTTAGGTCCCTTTTAAATCTTACTCCTTTCGCCTTAAACCTATGCCCTCTAGTTTTGGACTCCCCTACCTTGGGAAGATATATTGTCTATTCAGGTAAAAACAATGACTGCAGATGCTGGAAACCAGATTCTGGATCAGTGGTGCTGGAAGAGCACAGCAATTCAGGCAGCATCCGAGGACAGGCAAAATCGACGTTTCGGGCAAAAGCCCTTCATCAGGAATAAAGGCAGAGAGCCTGAAGCGTGGAGAGATAAGCTAGAGGAGGGGGGGGGTGGGGAGAAAGTGGCATAGAGTACAATAGGTCAGTGGGGAAGGAGATATACACGCCGTGACATCGAACAATTCTTCCGTCGCCTCCGCCTCCAAGCTTACTTTCACAATCAGGACTCCCGCCCACCT